>NW_017189516.1:12249890-12549890 GCF_001704415.2 Capra hircus | reverse complement strand
CTTGAGAAGTATGTATATTCTGCTGTTATTCAGTGAAGTAGTGGATAGATGTCCGTTATATCCAGTTGACTGATGGTATTTTTGTGTTCATAGCTCAGTTGGTAAAGAATCCGCCTGCAATGCAGGAGACCCCGGTTCAATTCCTGGGTCAGGAAGATATGCCAGAGAAGGGATAGGCCACCCACTCCAGTATTCTTGGGCTTTCCTTGTGGCTCAGTTGGTATAGAATCCTCCTGCAATGTGGGAGACCTGGGTTCAATCCCTAGGTTGGGAATATCCCCTGGAGAAGGGAAAGGCTACCCACTCCAATATTCTGGCCTGGAGAATTCCATGGACTGTATATCCATGAGCTTGCAAAGAGTCAGACATGACTGAGTCACTTTCACTTCATTGTTGAGTTCAGCTATTTCCTTACTGATTATTGTCTGCTGTATCTGTTCATTTCTGTGAGGATATTGATGCATCCGACTACGATAATGGATTCATCTATTTCTCCTTGAGGTTCTACCAGTTTTCCCCTCAACAGTTTGATGTTCTGTTGTTAGGAACATCCATGTAAAGAATTTTATGTGTTCTTGGAGAGTGGACTCCTTTATCATTACATAGTGTCTCTTCTTATCCCTGATAACTTTTCTTACTTTGAAGTGTGTTCTGCCTCAAATTAATATAACTATTCCTGCTTTCTTTTGATTAGTGTTACTGTGGCACATTTTTCTCTATTTACTTTCAATGTGTATGTGTCTTCATATTTAAAGTGTTGAGTTTGTGGTTGGGTTGGGGTTTTTGATCTATTCTGACAATCTGTCTTTTAATTGATCCATTTATACCATTGACATTCAAAATGATTATTTATGTAGTTGGAATAATGTCTATCATATTCATTACCATTTTCTATTTGTTGCCCTTCTTTTCCCCCTAATTTTAGCTTTCATTCTTTTTCTGTTTTGTTATTTTTTTTTGTATGTGTGGTTTTAATCAAGAATTTTATATGATTCCATTTTCTCTCCTCTCTTAATATATTAGTTATAATTCTCTTTTAAACTTTTCTTAGTGGTTGCCCTAGAGTTTGCAATATATGTTTATAGCTAATCCAACTCCACTTTCAAATAACATTATAGCACTTCACAGGTAGTGTGAATTCCTTAGAATTACAAAATAATCCTAATTTCTTCCATCCCTTGTATCATTGCTGTCATTTATCTCAATTATATATAAGCATACATAAATGTATGTACATGTACATGAGACATATACATCAGTATCTATAACAGAGTCTATTGTTGCTATTATTATATTAAACATATTGTTATCTGTTAGATCAATTAAAAATAAGAAAAACGAAAATTTTATTTAACTGCCATTTATTCGCTTTTCAGTGCTCTTCCTTTCTTTACATGGCTTTCCTTGTAGCTCGGTTGGTAAAGAATCTGCCTGCAGTGCAGGAGACCCGGGTTCAATCCCTGGGTTGGGAAGATCCTCTGAAGAAGGAAATGGCAACCCACTCCAGTATCCTTGCCTGGAAAATCGCATGGGCAGAAGAGCCTGGTGGGCTGCAGTCCATGGGGTCACAAAGAGTCAGGCATGACTGAGCAACTAACACTTACTTACTTCCTTTCTTTACATAGGTCTGAATTTCCGACCTATATTACTTTCTTTCTTTCTAAAGAACTTCTAATATTTCTTGCATGGCACTTCTCCTGGCAACAAATTTCCTCATATTTTTGTTTGTCTGAGAAAGCCTTCATTTCTTTCATTTTGAAGGATCGCTTTCCAGGGTACAGAAATATAGGTTGGTGGTTTTTTATCTCTAAATATTTGAATATTTTATTCTACTCTCTTCTTGCTTACATGGTTTTTGAGGAGAAATTCTATGTAATTCTTTGTTCTGTAGTCAAGCTGGTTTTTTCCTCTGACTTCTTTTGGGATTTAAAAATTCGTCTTTGATTTTCTATAAATTGAAAATGATATGCATAGGTGTAATTTGTTTGTTTATTGCATTTATCTTGCTTGGGTTCTCCGAGCTTCCTGAATCTGTGGTTTGGTGTCTGACTTTAATTTGTTGAAATTGTCAGCATTATTGTCTCAAATATTTCTTCTGTTCTTCTTTCTTCTCCTTCTGGTATTCCCATTACACATATGTTACACATTTTGTAATTGTCCCACAGTCGTTGGATGGTCTGTTCTTTTTTCCCTCAGTCTTTGTTCTCTTTGCTTTTCTGTATTTGAGGATTCTATTGATATATCTTTAGCTCAGAAAATTCTTTCTTCAACCATGTCCAGTTTAGTAATAAATCCCTCAAAGTCATTCTTAATTTATGTTACAGTTTTTTTTTTGTTTGTTTATTTGTTTTTAATCTCTGGGATATCTTTTTGGCTGTTAGGACTTCCATCTCTCAGGTTACATTGCCAATCTGTTCCTGAATGTTATGTATTTTATCCATTGGCACCCTTAATATATATTTTTACCACAAAAAATGTTTATTTCTTGCTCACACTTATATCTTTTGCAGGCCATTGGTGGCGCTTCTCTACTGTATCTTAATTAGAGGCTCAGACTGAAGGAGCTTTCCTTGTATGGAATGTTGTTGGTCTTGTGTGAAAGGGAAAAGATAAAGTGGAACGAATCACCCAGTGGCTCCTGGTAAACAGTATTCTTAGAAGTGGCACATGTTACTTTTATTCCTTTGGCAAGTCCGTAGAAAGCATCAGATCAGTGGAGTGGAAATGTGTCTCTTCGTGTAACCTTTAACATATTAATCATAGTTGTTAAAATTCCTCATCTGATAATTCCAACATCCCTCAATGTCTGACTCTCATGCTTGCTCTGTCTCTTCATATTGTGTTTTTGCCTTTTGGTGTACTTATATGTTTTTCTTGATAGCCAGACATGATGTACCAGGTATAAAAAAAAGAATTGCTGTAAATAGACCTTTAGTAATGTGGTAAAGTGAGGGAAGAGGGGAAGCATTCTGTAGTCCTATGATTGGGTCTCAGTCTTTAAGTGAGCCTGTGCTTCTGAACTATATATTCCACAAGTGTTTCTCAGTTTTTTCCTCCCCCTTTTGGTGGCACAGGTTGGTTACAGTTGACTGAAGTTGGGTATTTCCCTTCCCTCTGACAATTGGGCCCTCATAATGCCCCAGCTGTTTAAGCTCTAGTTTCCCCTAAGGGCAGGCCTTTCTAAGTGCAGAGTGCCCTGGCTATTTTTAAATGTTTTCTTTTTCCCTCCTCTTGCTAGAAGCCTGAGATTTTTCCCTTAATATTTGCCTCAGGCTCAAATATAGTTCAGTATAGAACTCAATATAGGAGAAGGGTACGACAGAGGACCAGATGGTTGGATGGCATCTCCTACCCAATGGACATTAGTTTGAGCAAACTCTGGGAGATGGTGAAGGACAGGAAGGCCTGGCGTGCAGCAGTCCAAGTTGGTCCCAAAAAGTCAGACACGGCTTGAGTGACTCAACAGCAACAACAGAACTCTTGTTACCCTGTATCTACTTAAACTCTGTTAGCCTTTACCCTGCTTCATCTGGTGATGTCCATGTCATCTCCTGGGTTGCTGGAAAAGACTGTTTGCTTGGAACAGTGTGTTTCTCCTGAAAAAAACTGTATTAGCCCTTGCTCTGCTTCATTGTGTATTCCAAGGCCAAACTTGCCTGTTATTCCAGGTATCTCTAGACTTCCTACTTTTGTTTTCCAATCCCTTATGATGAAAAGGATATCTTCTTTGGTGTTAGTTCTAGAAGGTTTTGTAAGTCTTCATAGAACCTTTCAACTTCAACTTCTTTGGCATCAGTGGTTGGGGCATTGACTTGGATTGCTGTGATGTTGGATGGATTTTGGAAACAAACTGAGATGATTCTGTCATTTTGGTGATTACACCCAAGTACTGCATTTCAGACTCTTGTTGACTATGAGGGTTACTCCATTTCTTCTAAGGGATACTTGCCCACAGTAGTAAATATAATGGTCATCTGAATTGAATGCATCCATGCCTGTCCATTTTAGTTCACTGATTCCTAAGATGTCAATGTTCACTCTTGCCATCTCCTGCTTGACCATGTCCAATTTACCCTGATTAATGAACCTAACATTCCAGGCTCCTATGCAGTATTGTTCTTTACAGCATCAGACTTTACTTTCACCAACAGACACATCCACAACTGAGTGTTGTTCCTGCTTCATTATTTCTGGAGATATTAGTAATTGCCCTCTTACTCTTCCTCAGTAGCATATTGGACACTTTCTGACCCGGGCGGGGGGGGGGGGAGGGCTCATCTTCCCGTGTCATATCTTTTTGCCTTTTAATGATGTCTATGGGGTTCTTCAGGCAAGAATACTGCAGTGGGCTGCCATTTCCCTCTCCAGTGGACCATGTTTTGTCAGAACTCTGCATTATGACTTGTTCATCTTGGATGGCCCTGCTTGGCATAGCTCATAGCTTCACTGAGTTATGCAAGCCTCTTCACGAGGCTGTGATCCATGAAGGAGGAGTCTCTTGTAGGGAACCTATATTTGAGTCATGCTTTTGTATCCATTCAGCCACTCTATGTCTTTGATTATAGCACTCAATCCATCGACATTTAAAATAATTTTTGATAGGTATGTACTTATTGCCATTTTAAACTTTGTTTTCCAATTGTTTTTATAATTTACTTTTGCTCATTTTAAACTCTTTTTGTTTTTCTGTTTGACGTTTGATGATTTTCTTTTGTAGTATTCTTGAGTTCCTTTCTTTTTGGTTTTTGTGAACCTGTTGTGTATTTTTTTATTTGTGGTTACCATGGAATTCAAATATGTTGACCCATAACTGTATCTACTAGCTTTAATGTGATAGTCAAGTAAGTTCAAACTTATTCTAAAAGATCTACATTTTTATACTCCCCTCCCACAGATTTTGATGTCCTATTTTTACATCTTCATGCTTATCCTTTTCCTGTAAATTGCTTTTACAAATTTTTTTATTGTTTTTTAACCTATGTGCTAACTTATTTAAGTGATTTTCAATTCTTTTATATATTTGCTTTTCCTACTGTGATTTTACATTTTCTATTGATGGTTCTTTTCTATTTAGAGGAGACTTTTTGATATTTATTTTAGGATAGGTTTAGTACTGCTGTATTATTTTAGTTTTTGCTCATTCAAAGATTTTACAGTTCTAATCAGATCTGCCCAAGTGTGTTCTACTCAATGACCAATTTGGAACTTTGCTAGTATTTTATCCCTTAACTTACTTTTCAAAATCTGTATATGTTACTTTGGGTCAGGTCCATGCACATACAATTGGAAATGCAAGCATGGGAGTTCATAAAGAGTTTTAAAGATCACTTTTCCGAATTTCTCCCTCTCCATGATCCTCCCTGGTACTTTCTGCTTCTGTAGCTCTACTTTTTGGTCCTCTAGCCATTAAACTAGGACTTTAGGTACTCTGTTCTGTCATGCACTTTCAGCAACTGTGCCCGTATTCAGGGCCAAGTGACAGAACAGAGAGGAAAACATGCAAAGGGGGTTCACCTGAGGAATATTTCCCTCTCTGTGTATGTTGCCTCCTATTTGTTACTGTTGCCACCACTACCAGTACTGCAACAGGGGACTGGAGCACAAGAGAATGGAGAAAAAAGCACAAAAGGAAAATAGGGAATTTTTACACTGTTTTTAAGCATTAGAGGGATCCCTTCTCAGCTCCTTACACTAAAACTAGAGATTTCCTGGAACTATATCTTCACTAATGCCCACTTCTGGGTTTGGGGCTGTACTGAATTCAGGTTAGGGAATGCTCGAGGAAAGAAAACTGTAAACTCATTGCCAGTGGAAGTGATACTTCAAATTCCAACTTTCTTTTCCAATCCTCCAATCCTCCTGTTACTGTTTACTTTTTGGAGTCCTCAATTATCTGCTCCATTCATGCCACCATGCCTTATAACTGCATTCAATGGGACAGACATTGTAAAATGTGCTTATCCAGAACTAAAATTCCTAATTATTACTTTTCAAGATGGTTTTTACTTAAAATAATTAATTTTATTTCAGAAATAAACAGTGATGGTTATTGTGTGCTCAGTTGCTAAGTCATGTCCAACTCTTTGTGACCCCTGTGGACTGTAGCCCGCCAGGCTCCTCTGTCCATGGGATTTCCCAGGCAAGAATACTGAAGCAGGTTGCCATTTCCTCCTCTAGAATGATGGTTATTACAGTGTCATAAACACAGACTAAAAATTATTAAATTACTGGCAAACCAACATCTGAATTACTCTCTGAAGACCTAGTCTTCCTTAAATTCATGGTTTAATGTCTTTCCTTTGGAAATGTTTGTCACGATTCTACCTAAAGACGATGTTAGAAGTGAACAGTCAGAAAATCTGTTCTGTACATCTGCGTCTCTTTTGCTGTCTCACATATAGGGTTATTGTTACTATCTTTCTAAATTCCATATATATGTGTTAGTGTATTGGTGTATTGGTGTTTTTCTTTCTGGCTTACTTCACTCTGTATAATCGGCTCCAGTTTCATCCACCTCATTAGAACTGATTCATATGTATTCTTTTTGATGGCTGAGTAATACTCCATTGTGTATATGTACCACAGCTTTCTTATCCATTCACCTGCTGATTGACATCTAGGTTGCTTCCATGTCCTGGCTATTATAAACAGTGCTGCAATTAACATTGGGGTACATGGGGGGGGGGGTTCAGGAGTGGGAACTTATGTACACCCATGGCAGATTCATGTTGATGTATAGCAAAACCAATACAGTATTGTAAAGTAAAAAAAAAAAATAAAAATAAAAAAATTTTAAAAAAAGAAATGAAGAGAGTGAATTAACTATAAATATAAAATTTTCATAAACCTGTAGACTCAAAAAAAGCTTTATGGTGTACTTGACAATGGCTTTGTGTTGTTTTTTTTGTTTGTTTGTTTTTTTCCTCTTTTTAAACCAAGATGCCCTTGACTCAAATATAGAGATGTTCACTATGTAAGCTAGATTAAAACAAGGGAATCGGCTCTGCTGAGCACCTTCCAGTGCCTCATTAAGCCTTAGTGGCCATATTGAGCCTATGTGGAGTTCATAAAAAATCACTGTCATGGACCCAGGCTTTGGCAACACATCTATATTTGTGCTACTTAAAACAAGTAATTTCATCTCTTTGTGTTTTCTCATCTGTAAAAAAGTGTTTCCTCCTCTGTAAAATGGGCTACTTATACTCTACACACACATCTGTTTTGAAGATGAAATGAGCTTTCATGAGTCAAGCATCTAGAGAATAACAGGTGCTCAATAAATGGTAGTTTTCATTCTTTTAAAGCCATATTTTCTTAAAATACATTGATAATACTACTGCTAGTTAGACTAATCACAGATAGTCTTCATCTTTACTTCTCTTGGAGCTTTAAGATGGAAACTTTTTATCTTGTGTGCTGTTTAAAGCAGTCTAGTTGACAAACCTTTGGATTCTTGGCTTTTGTGCCAGTAGCTCTGTGGTCATGTTACTTCCTTCTTCCTTAACCTGAGCCACAGGTTTCATACCTCTAAACTGATATGATAAAAGTGTTTACTTCATAGAGTTTTGTGAATCTTAACTAAGCTAATGCATGTAAAGCACTGATCATGGACACTGGCATGTAGTAAAAAAAAAAGGCATATAATAAAGATGAGATCTTTTCTGGCTAAGAAGATAGAAAATATACAGCATCATTCTCAGAAGATGTAGAATTGTCTGATTCCTGTTTATTTACCTCTATTTTGGCTGTCTCTCCGAGTATCTAAATTGAGCATTCCATGAGAACTATTGTGGAGTATCAGTCAAGCCATTTAATTTCTCTGAGTATTCCTTCTTTCTTGCTTAAGTTAGAGTATTCTGCCCACCTGTCTCAGTCATTACATGCTGGGAACAAAGGATTATGATGATTTAAAATATGATTTTAAAATGTGTCAACCATTCTTTGACACTCTTCTTCAAAAGATGAAGCCTAAGCCCCTTTCCTTTAGGATTTGCTCCTAATGAATGGCATAAAGCAATGGTAGCAGTGTCACATTTCAGAGACTAGGTCATAAAAGGCACTGTGGCTTCTTCTGAGCTTTCTTTCATTGATTAGTCACTCTGGGTGAAGTTAGTTACTACATCATGAGGACACTCAAACAGCCTAAGAAGAGACCATGTGGTGAGGAACTGTCAACAGCTATGTGAGTGAATCATTTTCAAAGTAAATCCTGTATCACCACTCAAGCCTTCAGATGACTGCAACCTTGCTTATATCCTGACTACAGCCATGTGAAAGACCCTGAGCCAATGTTCCCAGATAAGCCACTCCCAAATTCCTGACCTACAGAAATTATAAGATAATACATTTTGTGTCTGTGTGTTTTAAGTCATTGGATTTTGGAGTAATTTGTCGTGCAGCTTTAGATAACTAACACAGATTTTGATACCTGGAAGTGGGATGCCAACATAACAGATATCCAAAACTGTGGGAATGACTTGAGAATCAGTCAAAAACTGGAAGGAGAAGCTAATATTTTATGGGCAGATTGTTAGTAGAAATCTAAAACTTTGAGGAGGCTTCAAATGAATATTTAAATAGAAGTAAGGAATGTTACTGGAAAATGAAGGCAGGGGGAATCCTTGTTATGTAGTGGCAGAAAATTTAGCAACACTTTCACCTGAATTTATTTGGAAAGTAGAAAATCTATACAATGAACTGGATGGTCCAGCTAGGAAAACTCCCAGCTAAAGTATTAAAGGCACTGCCTGGTTTCTTCATGCTGCTTATAGTGAAATGTGAAAGGAGTCCAGATTTGCTGCTTTTGAAGATTTCTAATCGTCTAAGTGATAAATAATGCTAAAATTAAGAAATGGCTTTACAACAGGGATTTCTCAGGATAGAATGTTCCAGAGATAAAGCCTAAGTAAGGTAAGACTGTAAAATCCTTTATTAAGACTTCAGAAAGATCCAAGGTCAGGGCTCAAAGAGCAGCCAGTCAAGCAATAGAACTTCTAAGAAGCTTAAGGGTACCCTCCCTCAGTACTCTCAGAAGAAGTTCAGTGCTAGGAAGAACTTAATTCACAGATATTTTGGGGAGAGTCTTTGATGTAATAGAGTAAACATTAAGAAGATTCACAGAAGACTTGCAAAGTTTTAAAGATAATTATATTTAGAGAAACACTATCATTTTGGACTGAAATGGGCAGAAACAGTACAAAATGAAATGAGACATTTGGACTCCCAAAGCTCTTCTGCCAGGAAAATATATGAGAAACTTTGCAAGTGTAAACATAGACTGTCTTTCAAGGAAAAGGAAAGATTACCTGGAAGGTGGAAACAAGACTCTGGGGGTGGGGGGGGGAGGGGGTGGGCAGAGCTAAGAGCCATGAAGAATTATTCCCAGATAGGAGGATGACTGAATCAAGAAACTTCCAACATTTTCACAGGTAGATTTCAGAATTGTTTATGAAGCAGTGACTCCCTTGTGCCTTCTATTTCCCCTCTTTTTTTGTAGAGCAATATTTTTATAGGTTATCTTGTGCCTTCTAACCACTGTATGTTGAGTGATGGGAGTGGGGTGGAGTGATGAAGGCAGATAGTTTGTCTCTGTAGTTCATGGTCACCAAGTTGAGAGGAACAGTAATTGAGAAACTATATTTAAAGAACTACAAGAGGGGAGCTTCAAGTACACCTGGATCTGATTTATATGATGATATTCTGGGTTTCAAGCTGATGCTGTAATTGGATAAGACTTTGAGGATCCTTGGGAGTGGTGAGTATAATTCGCATGTGGGAGGAATATCAATAATTTGTGGACAAAGGCAAAACTGTGGTAGTTTTGAAATATGTCCACCAATTCTTTGCCACTCTTTCATTCAAAGGCAGACCCTATTCCTGTCCCCTTAAAGGTTAAGTGCCTGTAATGTGTTGCTTCCAATGAATAGGATGAATATTCATTAGTGAGTTGCTTCTAATGAACAGAATAAAGCAGAACTAACCGTGTCAATTCAGAGATTAGTCATAAAAAGTCAGTGTACCTTCCCCTGAGCTCCTTCTGTATTGGATCACTCATTTTAGAGTAAGTCAACTGATATATTATGATGGCACTCAGATGGCCTATGGAGATGCCCACATGGTGAGGAACTGAGGACTCCTGCCAAAAGCCAAGTGACTGAGCCATCCTGAAAGTGAATCTTCCAGCCCTATGAAAGCCTTCAGATGACTAAAACTCCTGCCAATATCTTAAGTGCAACTATATTAGAGACCTTGAGTCAGAACTTATCAGATCGTTCAGTTCAGTTCAGTCACTCAAGTCATGTCCGAATCTTTGCGACCCCCTGAACTGCAGCACGCCAGGTCTCCTTGTCCATTACCAACTTGCAGAGTTTACTCAAACTCATGTCCATTGAGATGGTGATGCCATCCCACCATCTCATCCTCTGTCATCCCCTTCTCCTCCTGCCTTCTGTCTTTCCCAGCATCAGTGTCTTTGCAAATGAGTCAGGTCTTCACATCAGGTGGCCAAAGTATTGGAGTTTCAGCTTCAGCATCAGTCCTTCCAATGAATATTCAGGACTGATTTCCTTTAGGATGGACTGGTTGGATCTCCTTGCAGTCCAAGGGACTCTCAAGAGACTTCTCCAGTGCCTCAATTCAAAAGGATCAATTCCTTGTCACTCAGCTTCCTTTATAGTCCAACTCTCACATCCATACATGACTACTGGAAAAACCATAGCCTTGAATAAATGTCAAAGTAATAACTTGCTTATTGCTTATTTGCTATGACTTGTTGGCAAAATAATGTCTCTGCTTTTTAATATGCTGTCTAGGCTAGTTTGGCATAGTCAATAAAGCAAAAATAGATGTTTTTTTGGAACTCTCTTGCTTTTTCAATGATCCAGAAGCTGTTGGCAATTTGATCTCTGGTTCCTCTGCCTTTTCTAAAACTAGCTTGAACGTCCGGAAGTTCACGGTTCACGTATTGCTGAAGCCTGGCTTGGAGAATTTTGAGCATTACTTTACTAGCATGTGAGATGAGTGCAATTGTGCAATAGTCTGAGCATTCTTTGGCATTGCCTTTCTTTGGGATTGGACTGAAAACTGACCTTTTCCAGTCCTGTGGCCACTGCTGAGTTTTTCAAATTTGCTGGCGTGTTGAGTGCAGCACTTTCACAGCATCATCTTTCAGGATTTGAAAGAGCTCAACTGGAATTCCATCACCTCCACTAGCTTTGTTTGTAGTGGTGCTTTCTAAGCCTTTGACTGTGTGGATCACAATAAACTGTGGAAAATTCTTCAAGAGATGGGAATACCAGACCATCTGACCTGCCTCTTGAGAAACCTATATGCAGGTCAGGAAGCAACAGTTAGAACTGGACATGGAACAATAGACTGGTTCCAAATAGGAAAAGGAGTACGTCAAGGCTGTATATTGTCACCCTGCTTATTTAATTTATATGCAGAGTACATCATGAGAAACGCTGGGTTGGATGAAGCACAAACTGGAATCAAGATTGCTGGGAGAAATATCAATAATCTCAGATATGCAGCTGACACCACCCTTATGGCAGAAAGTGAAGAGGAACTACAAAGCCTCTTGATGAAAGTGAAAGAGGAGAGTGAAAAAGTTGGCTTGAAACTCAACATTCAGAAAACTAAGATCATGGCATCTGGTCCCATCACTTCATGGGAAATCGATGGGGAAATAGTGGAAACAGGGTCAGACTTTATTTTGGGGGGCTCCAAAATCACTGCAGATGGTGATTGCAGCCATGAAATTAAAAGACACTTACTCCTTGGAAGAAAAGTTATGACCAACCTATATAGCATATTGGAAAGCAGAGACATTACTTTGCCAACAAAGGTCTGTCTAGTCAAGGCTGTGGTTTTTCCAGTGGTCATGTATGGATGTGAGAGTTGGACTGTGAAGAAAGCTGAGTGCCGAAGAATTGATGCTTTTGAACTGTGGTGTTGGAGAAGACTCTTGAGAGTCCCTTGGGCTGCAAGGAGATCCAACCAGTCCATTCTAAAGGAGATCAGCCCTGGGTGTTTTCTGGAAAGAATGATGCTAAAGCTGAAACTCCAGTACTTTGGCCACCTCATGCGAAGAGTTGACTCATTGGAAAAGACTCTGATGCTGGGGAGCGATTGGGGGCAGGAGGAGAAGGGGATGACAGAGGATGAGATGGCTGGATAGCATCACCAACTCGATGGATGTGAGTCTGAGTGAACTCCGGGAGTTGGTGATGGACAGGGAGGCCTGGCATGCTGCGATTCATGGTGTTGCAAAGAATCAGACACGACTGAGCGACTGAACTGAACTGAACTGAACTGAACGGAGGTTGGTCATAACTTTCTCTCCAAGGAGTAAACATCTTTTAATTTCATGGCTGCAGTCACAATCTGCAGTATTTTGCAGCCCTCCAAAATAGTCTGTCACTGTTTCCACTGTTTCCCCATCTATTTGCCATGAAGTGATGGGATCAGATGCCATGATTTTACTTTTCTGAATGTTGAGCTTTAAGCCTAGTTTTTCACTCTCCTCTTTCACTTTCATCAAGAGGCCCTTTAGTTCTTCGCTTTCTGCCATAAGGGTGGTTTCATCTGCATATCTGAGATTATTGATATTTCTCCCAGCAATCTTGATTTCAGCTTGCGCTTCATCCAACCCAGCGTTTCTCATGATGTACTCCGCATAGAAGTTAAATAAGCAGGGTGACAATATACAGCCTTGATGTACTCCTTTTCCTGTTTGGAACCAGTCTGTTGTTCCATGTCCAGTTCTAACTGTTGCTTCCTGACCTGCATACAGGATTCTCAAGAGGCAGGTCAGGTGGTCTGATATTCCCATCTCTTGATGAATTTTCCGCAGTTTGTCATGATCCACACAGTCAAAGGCTGTGGCATAGTCAGTAAAGCAGAAGTAGATGTTTTTCTGGAACTCTCTTGCTTTTTCAATGATCCAGCGGATGTTGGCAATTTGATCTCTGGTTCCTCTGCCTTTTCTAAAACCAGCTTGAACATCTGGAAATTCACGTTTCACGTATTGTTGAAGCCTGGCTTGGAGAATTTTGAGCATTACTTTACTAGTGTGTGAGATGAGTGCAATTTTGTGATAGTTTAAGCATTCTTTGACATTCCCTTTCTTTGGGATTGGAATGAAAACTGACCTTTTCCAGTCCTGTGGCCACTGCTCAGTTTTGAAAATTTGCTGGCATATTGAGTGAAGCACTTTCACAGCATCATCTTTTAGGATCTGAAATAGCTCAATTAGAATTCCATCAGCTCCACTAGCTTTGTTCATAGTGATGCTTGCTAAGAAGTCCCACTTGACTTCACATTCCAGGATGTCTTGTTCTAGGTGAGTGAACACATCATCATGATTATCTGGATCATGAAGATCGTTTTTAGTACCGTTCTTCTGTGTATTCTTGCCACCTCTTCTTAATATCTTCTGCTTCTGTTAGGTCCATAGCATTTCTGTCTTGTAATGAGCCCATCTTTACATGAAATTTTCACTTGGTATCTCTAAATTTCTTGAAGCAATCTCTAGTCTTTCCAACTCTATTGTTTTCCTCTATTTCTTTGCACTGATCACTGAGAAAGGCTTTCTTATCTCTCCTTGGTATGCTTTGGAACTCTGCATTCAAATGGGTATATCTTTCATTTTCTCCTTTGCTTCTCACTTCTCTTCTTTTCACAGCTATTTGTAAGGCCTCCTCAGATAACCATTTTGCCCTTTTGCATTTCCTTTTCTTGGGGATGGTCTTGATCTCTGTCTCCTGTACAACGTCACAAAGCTCCATCCATAGTTCTTCAGGGACTCTGTCTATCAGATCTAGTCCTTTAAATCTATTCGTCACTTCCACTGTATAATCATAAGGGATTTGTTTTAGTTCTTACCTGAATGGTCTAGTGCTTTTCCCTACTTTTTTCAATTTGAGTCTGAATTTGACAATAAGGAGTTCATGATCTGAGCCACAGTCAGCTCCTGGTCTTGTTTTTGGTGACTCTATAGAGCTTCTCCATCTTTGATGGAGAGTTCTGACAAAATGTGGTCCACTGGAGAAGGGAATGGCAAACCACTTCAGTATTCTTGCCTTGAGAACCCCATGATCAGTATGAAAAGGCAAAAAGATAGGATAGTGAAAGATGAACTCCCCAGGTCGGTAGGTGCCCAATATGCTGCTGGAGATCAATGGAGAAATAACTCCAGAAAGAATGAAGAGATGAAGCCAAAGCAAAAACAACACCCAGCTGTGGATGTGACTGGTGATGGAAGCAAGGTCCAATGATGTAAAGAGCAATATTGCATAGAAACCTGGAATGTTAGGTCCATGAATCAAGGCAAATTGGAAGTGGTCAACCAGGAGATGGCAAGAATGAACATCAACATTTTAGGAATCAGCAAACTAAAATGCACTGGAATGGGTGAATTTAACTCAGATGACCATTATATCTACTACTGTGTGCAATAATCCCTTAGAAGAAATGGAGTAGCCATCATAGTCAACAAAAGAGTCCAAAATACAGTACTTGGATGCAGTCTCAAAAACGACAGAATGATCTCTGTTCATTTCCAAGGCAAACCATTCAATATCACAGTAATCCAAGACTATGCCTCGACCAGTAATGCTGAAGAAGTAGAAATTGAATGCTTCTGTGAAGACCTACAAGACCTTATAGAACACCCCCTAAAGTTGTCCTTTTCATTATAGGGGACCTGAATGCAAAAATAGGAAGTCAAGAAACACCTGGAGTAATAGGCAAATTTGGCTTTGGAGTACAGAAGGAAGCAGGGGAAAGGCTAGTAGAGTTTTCCAAGAGAACACACTGGTCATATCAAACACCCTCTTCCAACAATACAAGAGAAGACTCTACACATGGACAACACCAGATGGTCAACAGCAAAATCAGATCGATTATCAGATAAGCTGCTCTTTATATCCTGATCCACAGAAACCATGAGACGCTTTGTTTCTTGTTTTGGTGGTAATTTGTTATCCAGTAATAGATAACTGGAGAAGGAAATGGCAACCCACTCGAGTATTCTTGCCTGGAAAATCCCATGGATGGGGGAGCCTGGCAGGCTATAATCCATGGGGTCGCAAATAGTCAGACAGGACTGAGCTACTTCACTCACTCGCTCACTCAGTTGATAACTAATACAGGGCTTGAGTTGAGGTGGTGGGCTAGAATGGAAGACTATCAAAAATGCAGAAGCAAGAAATGAGTGCCAGGCAATGAGCCCTTAATTCCCAAGGTACTTTCTATATAAGCATAGAAGAACAAGCAGTATTGGATAATTCTTACACATTCTTAAGACAGTACTACACTACCACCATAATCTTTCTGCTTCTGCTCAAGTGATTTTAAATGAAGCATACTTTCTCATACAATTGAAACGCTTCATGGAGACCTAGGCCTCACAGCTCTTTGAGAGGATAAACAAGTGGCAGAATTGACAGATGACATTTCTGTCTATGCAGACTGGCAACTCTTTTTCTTCAAAGATTCTATACGTTTTCTGTCAGTTCTGTGTGTGTGAAGGTGATGGGGAACAGGGATGTGATGGCCAAACTTCTGCTATCTTGGCTAGAGGGCATCAAGACATCTATTTTCTACTTTTTCCAGGGTAAGGCATAGATTAACCAGCATAGGCCCTGTGTTAGAATAATGATTCCAATGGAGGACAATCCTAGGACTTTCCAAGCCATTCCACAAGTAGGATGGAAGCCTAGCTAAACTGGTGACTCAATGTGTTTATGGGCGGCCATTCAGTACAACCCATGACTTGGGCTTTTACATGACTCACCTTCAAGGCTGCAAATGAGCTCACAAATCTATGTAGGCTGTGTCCCCCTAAAATCTGCTTTTAAACACACATGCCACCAACATGTACAATTGTGCCTGTCCCTGTGACAGATCATGTGGTTTGTCCTGGGCACCCTGTTATCACTGCTGGGAAATTTCTCAGTCCACTGGGAGAAGAAATTGTCCATTTCTAGGCTCACTCTTCCGCTCCTCTCTCTACTCTGATTGGTTAACCATGGTACAGGGGTGAGAGGACTGAGATCAGTGATGTACTCAAGCCAGTTCACAAGAGTTGATTGATAAATTTTCAGAAATCTTGCTTGCTGGTTATTAATCACAGCCATTATTAAACATTAAACTTACTCTTAAATATGTTATACTAAAACATAGGTAGTAAATACTCAAAGCTAAACAATTTCTAATGATTTTACTACCTTTTACTGTTATTTACACTCAAGTTATTTACATCCGTGAAACCTGTATGATAGAAATAGTAAACATATATGTCAGTGTTAGACATACTGTACATCTCTCCTCAACTTTGTATTCAGTGGTATAATATTGATAGCTTGGAATCAGCCATAGTGAATATTTGCACCATGGAAATCATTAAAGCTTTTTTTTAGGAGGGCTGTTTATTACACATTTACCAGCATACCTCTGCCTGGGGCCCACCTGTGGATCTAGGCAAGGGTGGATTCTGTGGTATTTCACAACTTTTAAAATGAAAGCTGTTTCAAGAGACTTAGCTGGGCAACTTTCCTGACACTACAGTAAGTCTGAATGGATGAGATAAATAGAAATCTCCTGGAAGGAGCCCATGTAATCCTATTTAGCCTTGCAGGTCAGGATAGGTATACAGGGCCATGGGTGCTGTCAATCATTCATGCATCCATGTATCCATCTCAGAAAGACCCTGTCATGTCCTTCACCTAGGGCAAACTGTGGGTCATATCCGGTCTGCCTCACCCAGCAAATAGACATTCTGTAAAAGAACTGCCTGAGAGGTATGGAGAATAGCCGTTCCACACAGTAACCACAAAAATGTAATTGATCTCATTACAAGGTCACCAGCCCTTGCAAAAAGAGGTATTGTTTCAAAGTTAGAATCTTGAGACTCAGGGAATACCTCAAGCAGAACTTTTGTGTAGGGTCCTCTGGCACTCAGATTCTTCTGGTGGCATCCCCATTATTTATAAAAGAGGACAGAAGATTTGCTGCATACTTCTGTTTAATTGCATCCTGCTGAACAGTTGAAGCAAATTCAGGAATTTTCAAAATTTGAACTCAATGGGCCATTTATCTTTTAATGCTTGAGAAATATTAGGGAAAGAGAGCATTTCAAGTTGAACTGGGGCAATTCAAGTACCCGAGGGCTGTCCTGTTGCAGGGAGCACTAACTGGTGACCAAAAGTCCAAGCTTCCCTTCCATGATGTAGACTTGTTTCTGAGAGGAGTCTTCCCAGCCATTTCCCAGCCCCACCTACCTCTAGGCAGGGCCATTTGACTAGTTCTTATCAGTACAATAAGTAGGCATGATATGTATCATTTCAGGGCCAATATGGTTAAGTAGTGGGTGATTCTTCGCTCTCATTTTTCTATCTACTGTTGGAACATTGGGGTGACCTCAAAGCCACAATGTGGGATAGAGCTACAAGATGGAAATAGCTGAATTCTTGAGTCACCACTTGGAGATATGTCACAGATTCTCCAACAGATTGACTTGAAAGATAAATAAGCTTCCATTGTGCTAAGCCCCTGAGATGTAAAAGTTGTTTGTTATTGCAGCTCGTGATTAATACATGTTCTCTGGCCTGTTAAGTACTCTCGTCAAATTATAGGGCCTTGAGGCTATTGCCCTCTGTGACCTCTTGGACCAAGGAGTGGCTGTTTATCTCTGAGACACTGTTTCCCTCAAAGCTGGCTTCCAGTGAGCCCCTGGACTGAGTAAACCTGGTACAAGTCAAAAACAAGGGAAATCAGGTACTGTCTCTTCCACCTTAGGAAATGCTTCATTTAGTGATAATTTGAATTCCCCACCTCTTACTGTGCTGACAGGCTCTATCAGGAGGCAGCAATGATTCAATGCTCAAGATGATCAGAGTCTGGCAGAGCCTCAGAAGCTCTCTGCTTTGGCAGATTTCACAGTGCACATCAACATTAGCATAGCCTTTGGGAGATCCTAGCAAGGATATTCTGCCGAGGTGTCACTGCTACCCTGACAGACAGCCTGACAATCAACTTGCTTGTTGAGGCTTTTCGAAGGCCTCCATAATGCCCAGTGTTCTGAATGACACACAGAAAAAAACATATAGGACCAAGTATAGACTAGGAAAGCCTGAGATTTATCTTATGCTTTTATTCCTCCACTCCTATGGCTACAATCCCACATTTGCTATGGGGCAGATGCCCTGAATAAGATAGTCTATTTCTTGACTTGCCACTTCAGTGCCATTATCTGCTGCCTCATTGGTGCCTGCAGGACATACTCCTTGACTTGCACTGCCATATTTTTTTTTTAATCAAGAATCCATCTATCTTGTGCCTTTCCCAGGGCTTTCAACTACTACTCTCCCTGTCCACTGCTCATCTCTTTCGGATAAATTGTCGGTTGAAATATGCTAAGCCAGACCCTCAAATGCTCTGGCATTCTGCCTGCCACACACAGGACTCTTGAGCTCTGACCTCCCTGATAACCAAGTTTGACATCTTATACACCTCTACCTCTGCCTAGAACCCCTAACCATTTAAGTAGCAAAAGACACAATCTCTGCTATTTTCCTGCACCACCCAGTACTTCCAGGTTATAGTCTTTGAGAACTCTGCTGCTAAGTCGCTTCAGTCATGTCCAACTCTGTGTGACCCCATAGACGGCAGCCCACCAGGCTCCTCTGCCCTTGGGATTCTCCAGGCAAGAACACTGGAGTGGGTTGCCATTTCCTCCTCCAATGCATGAAAGTGAAAAGTGAAAGTGAAGTTGCTCAGTCATGTCCAACTCTTAGCGACCTCATGGACTGTAGCCTACCAGGCTCCTCCGTCCATGGGATTTTCCAGTTCAGGAGTACTGGAGTGGGGTGCTGTGCCTATAACCAGTAATACTGCTCACTGGAATGAGGGGAAAGTGTATGGTAGAAAGCTGATCTTGCTTTCCTCCTGTCCTATGTCCTGCCTCATGTTTCCCAAAGTGACCATGATAAAAGCTAGAAGACTTTTTTTCTGGCTCCATTACAGGTTTCTGATGCTTTTGAACTGGGGTGTTGGAGAAGACTCTTGAAAGTCCGTTGGACTTCAAGGAGATCAAACCAGTCCATCCTAAAGGAAATCAGTCCTGAATATTTGTTGGAAAGAATGCTGAAGCTGAAGCTCCAGTGCCGATGCTGAAGCTGAATATCCAATACTTTGGCCACCTGATGTGAAGAACTGACTCATCAGAAAAGACCCTGATGCTGGGAAAGATTAAAGGCAGGAAGAGAAGGGGATGGCAGAGGATGAGATGGTTGGATGGCATCACTGACCCAATGGACATGAGTTTGAGCAAACTCCAGGAGTTGGTGATGGACAGGGAAACTTGGCGTGCTGCAGTCCATGGGATCTCAAAGAATTGGACATAATTGAACTACTGAACTGAACTGCTGCCTCAGCCTTACTCACAGCAGGATATAAAGTGGTCCACAGGATACCTTAAGCTCCTGACAGGTACCTGGCTTATTGCTGTCACAATACTACCTACCTCAAAGGACCAAACCAAAGGAGGCTATAATAAGAACTAATCATTTATTTATTCAACAGATGTTAACTGAGCACCAAATATGTTGCAGATACTGTGCCAGGCACTGGGGATACCACAGTGGATAATAAAAAAGTCCTTCTCTTATCTCTCATGTAGCTGAAACTCTGGTAATGAGATAGATACAATAAACAAATAATTAAACAAAGATGTGTCAGATGGATGTTTAAGTGCTGGAAAGAAAATGAAGCAGAGTAAAAACACAAAGAGTGACTAGGAGAGGGACTGCTCTTTTAGGAAGAGTCGTCAGGGAAGCCTTCTCTGAGATGCTCACATTTGAATGAAGTCCTGAATGCAGTAAGGTAACAAGACATGGAGAAAGTGTTCTAGGAGAGGGGACAACAAGCCAAACAGCCTGAGATGAGAAAAAGTGTGGTGTGTGTGATGAACAGGAAGGCCAGAGTGATCAGAGTTACATTCTCTTTAAAAGACCATCAGACCCTTCATGCCTTACATTCCTGTTTAATTTGCCACAAGAAGGAAGCTCAAGCCTCCCATTATCACCTGCACCATTCTCTTTGCTTGGCTCTGTACACCCTCTAATCCAACTCCAGCTCCCATCTCTCTCTGACCCCATAAAACCTCTACTGTGCCCTAGTTCAACCAGATTCTCCCCTTTCTCCATGCTTGCATTCAGACATCTGAACATGGCTGAAAGGAAAAAAAAAAAAAAACACTATGTTTACAAGCCTCACTTTAAGTTTATAACCACAATACTTGAGCCCCTAATCTCCTAACAATCATACATTTGCTTAGCCATTTACTCTCTCATTCTTTTAGATAGCCATTTCACACCTTTTCCTCTCTCCTCAAGCCTCCAACATCTTTCTGTCTCCCCACTCTTAGTAATAACCTCAATTCTTATTTTTTGTCTATACAGAAGCAATCAGAAGACAATTAGCTGACCTTCCCACAACCAAATTGGTCCTTCTTCAGACATCCATCCTTGTACTATATGCCTTCCTTCTTAACACAAAGGATGAATTCTCTATGCCCTTATCATAGGACCATCCTTCCACTGTGAACTGGAGTTCATTCCTTCCAGACTATTCAAGGACTTTGCTCCTATAAATAAACCCTCTCTTTCTCCTATGATCATCAATATTTTCCTGTCCATTGAATCAGTTCCGTCACTTACCAATATGCTTCTCTACCCTATATCCACTTCTAACTACTCTCCAATTCTCTGCTATTCCCTATGGTGAAGCACTACAAAGAGTTATCTGTACCATCTGGCTCTACTTTCTCATCTCTCATTCTTTCTTCAACCTTTTCCTCCCAGGCTTTTGGGTAATGGTTACATGGACGTTTATTACACTATTCTATGTTTGTATACATTTAATTTTTTCCATAACACAAAATTAAGAGTCAAGAAAGTTTATTTTGGTGGATGAGAGCTCTCTCGAACATGAATAGTTGATTTGGTCACCATCACCCTGATACCACCACCGGACAGAGACATCACACACACACACACACACACATACACACATACACACACACACACAATTACAGGCTAATATCTGTGTGATGAACATAGATGCAAAAATCCTCAACAAAATTCTAGGAAACAGAACCCAGCAACACCTTAAAAGGATCATACACCACGATTGAGTCAGATTTATCCAAGGAATGCAACAGATCTTTAATATATATAAATCTATCAATGTGATACACCATATTAACAAATTAACAAAAGATAAAAATCATATGGTAATTGTATTGCTTCTCATCCTGTTCCTGACACCAGTTGTCTCTCTTTTCACACTCTCTGCACTATTTGCTGAACCCAGGGTAGGCAAGGCATGAGGAAAGATGCTGGAAGAAGATGCGAGGAGCCACAGGAACTTCAGGCATGTTTATTTTCTTCTGGCTGGCACAGCACCTGTAGCAGCAAACATAGCATAACACAACATGACCGCACACAGCCTCTCTCCTGGCTGACACAGCAGCCATAACAATATTCTCTCCTGGCTGATGCTACAGCCATAGCAGTATTCATCCATTCTCTCCTTTCGTGGCTAACCCAACAGACACAGCCATGACAAAGCAGTAATGTCGCTGCTTTTTTGGATGGAGCTCACATATATGCATACACAAAGTAGCACGTGAACAAAAGAATAACTCATGATGTGAAGTGCTATAAGGGATCTTAGCTGTTACATAGTCATTATTTACAAAATGTGGGGCGAGAGAACCTGAACATGCCTACTTGGCTAATTTGCTGTCTCTCCACAATAATCTCAATCAGTTCAGTTCAGTCACTCAGTCATGTCTGACCCTTTGCGACCCCATGGACTGCAGCATGCCAGGATTCCTTGTCCATCACCAACTCTCAGAGCTTACTCAAACTCATGTCCATTGAGTCAGTGATGCCATGCAACCATCTCATCCTCTGTCGTCCCCTTCTCCTCCTGCCTTCAATCTTCAGAATCTTTTCCAAAGAGTCAGTTCTTGATATCAGGTGGCCAAAGTATTGAAGTTTCAGCTTCAGCATCACTCCTTCCAGTGAATATTTAGGACTGATTTCCTTTAGGACGAACTGGTTATATCTCCTTGCAGTCCAAGAGACTATCAAGAGTCTTCTCTAACACCACAGTTCAAAAGCATCAATTCTTTGGTGCTCAGCTTTCTTCACAATCCAGCTCTCACATCCATACATGACTACTAGAAAAACCATAGCTTTGACTAGCCTGACCTTTGTTGGCAAAGTAATGTCTCTCCTTTTTAACATGCTGTCTAAGTTGGTCATAGCTTTTCTTCCAAGGATCAAGGGTCTTTTAATTTCATGGCTGCAGTCACCATCTGCAGTGATTTTGGAGGCCCCCTCCCCCAAAATAAAGCCTGTCACTGTTTCCATTGTTTCCCCATCTATTTGTCATGAAGTGATGGGACCAGATGCCATGAACTTAGTTTTCTGAATGTTGAGTTTTAAGCCAAGTTTTTCACTCTCCTTTTTCACTTTCATCAAGAGGCTCTTTAGTTTTTTGCTTTCTGCCATAAGGGTGGTGTCATCTGCATATCTTAGGTTATTGATATTTCTCCCAGCAGTCTTGATTCCAGCTTGTGCCTCATCCAGCCTAGCATTTCTCATGATGCAGACTGGTTCCAAATAGGAAAAGGAGTACGTCAAGGCTGTATATTGTCACCCTGCTTATTTAACTTATATGCAGAGTACATCATGAGAAACGCTGCACTGGAAGAAACACAAGCTGGAATCAAGATTGCTGGGAGAAATATCAATAACCTCAGATATGCAGATGACACCACCCTTATGGCAGAAAGCGAAGAGGAGCTAAAAAACCTCTTGATGAAAGTGAAAGAGGAGAGTGGAAAAGTTGGCTTAAAGCTCAACATTCAAAAAACGAAGATCATGGCATCTGGTCCTATCACTTCATGGGAAATAGATGGGGAAACAGTGGAAACAGTGTCAGACTTTATTTTGGGGGGCTCCAAAATCACTGCAGATGGTGACTGCAGCCATGAAATTAAAAGACGCTTACTCCTTGGAAGAAGAGTTATGACCAACCTAGATAGTATATTCAAAAGCAGAGACATTACTTTGCCAACTAAGGTCCGCCTAGTCAAGGCTATGGTTTTTCCTGTGGTCATGTATGGTTGTGAGAGTTGGACTGTGAAGAAAGCTGAGTGCCAAAGAATTGATGCGTTTGAACTGTGGTGTTGAAGAAGACTCTTGAAGGTCCCTTGGACTGCAAGGAGATCCAACCAATCCATTCCAAAGGAGATCAACCCTGGGATTTCTTTGGAAGGAATGATGGTAAAGGTGAAGCTCCAATACTTCGGACACCTCATGAGAAGAGTTGACTCATTGGAAAAGACTCTGATGCTGGGAGGGGTTGGGGGCAGGAGGAGAAGGGGACGACCGAGGATGAGATGGCTGGATGGCATCATGGACTTGATGGACATGAGTCTGAGTGAACTCCAGGAGATGGTGATGGACAGGGAGGCCTGGCGTGCTGCGATTCATGGGGTCGCAAAGAGTCGGACACGACTGAGTGACTGAACTGAACTGAACTCTGCATATAAGTTAAATAAACAGGGTGACAGTATACAGCCTTGACATATTCCTTTCCCGATTTGGAACCAGTCTGTTGTTCCATGTCTGGTTCTAACTGTTGCTTCTTGACCTGCATACAGGATTCTCAAGAGGCAGGTCAGGTGGTCTGGTATTCCCATCTCTTGAATAATTATCCAGTTTGGTGTGATCCATACAAAGACTTTGGCGTAATCAATAAAGCACAAATAATGATTTTTTGGAACTCTCTTCCTTTTTCAATTATCCAACGGATGTTGGCAGTTTGATCTCTGGTTCCTCTGCCTTTTCTAAATCCAGCTTGGACATCTAGAAGTACATGGTTCACATACTCTTGAAGCCTAGCTTGAAGAATTTTGAGCATTGCTTTGCTAGCGTGTGAGATGAGTGCAATTGTGTGGTAGTTTGAGCATTCTTTGGCATTGCCTTTCTTTGGGATTGAAATGAAAACTGACCTTTTCCAGTCCTGTGGCCACTGCTGAGTTTTCCAAATTTGCTGACATATTGAGTGCAGCACTTTCACAGCATCATCTTTTAGGATTTGAAATAGCTCAACTGGAATTACATCACCTCCACTAGCTTTGTTCATAGCAATACTACCTAAGTCCCACTTGACTTCACATTCCAGGATGTCTGGCTCTAGGTGACTGATCACACCATCGTGATTATCTGGGTTGTGAGGATCTTTTTAGTACAGTTTTCTGTGTATTCTTGCCACCTCTTCTTAATATCTTCCGCTTCTGTAGGTCCATACCATTTCTGTCCTTTATCGAGCCCATCTTTGCATGAAATGTTCCCTTGGTATCTCTAATTTTCTTGAAGAGATCTCTAGTCTTTCCCATTCTATTGTTTTCCTCTATTTCTTTGCATTGATCACTGAGGAAGGCTTTCTTATCTCTCCTTGGTATTCTTTGGAACTCTGTATTCAAATGGGTATCTCTTTCCTTTTCTCCTTTGCCTTTCACTTCACTTCTTTTTGCAGTTATTTGTAAGGCCTCTTCAGGCAACCATTTTGCCTTTTTACATCTCTTTTTTCTTGGGGATGATCTTAATCCCTCCCTTATGAATCTCCATCCATATTTCATCACGCACTCTGTCTATCAGATCTAATCCCTTGAATCTTTCACTTCCACTGTATAATCATGAGGGACTTGATTTAGGTCATACCTGAATGGTCTAGTGGTTTTCCCTACTTTTTTCAATTTAAGTCTGAATTTGACAATAAGGAGTTCATGATCTGAGCCACAGTCAGCTTCTAGTCTTATTTTTGCTGACTGTATATGGCAGAAAGAAAGAAGAACTAAAGAGCCTCTTGATGAAAGTGAAAGAGGAGAGTGAAAAAGTTGGCTTAAAGCTCAACATTTAGAAAACGAAGATCATGGCATCTGGTCCCATCACCTCATGGCAAATAGATGGGGAAACTGTGGCTGACTTTATTTTTGGGGGGCTCCAAAATCACTGCTGATGGTGATTGCAGCCATGAAATTAAAAGACGCTTACTCCTTAGAAGGAAAGTTATGACCAACCTAGGCAACATATTAAAAAGCAGAGACATTACTTTGCCAGCAAATGTCCATCTAGTCAAGGCTATGGTTTTTCCAGTGGTCATGTATGGATGTGAGACTTGGATTGTGAAGAAAGCTGAGCACTGAAGAATTGATGCTTTTGAACTGTGGTGTTGGAGAAGACTCTTGAGAGTCCCTTGGACTGCAAGGAGATCCAACCAGTCCATCCTAAAGGAGATCAGTCCTGGGTGTTCATTGGAAGGACTGATGTTGAAGCTGAAACTCCAATACTTTGGCCACCTCATGCAAAGAGCTGACTCATTTGAAAAGACCCTAATGCTAGGAAAGATTGGGGGCAGGACGAAAAAGGGACAACAGAGGATGAGATGGCTGGATGGCATCACCGACTTGATGGACATGGGTTTGGGTGGACTCCGGGCGCTGGTGATGGGCAGGGAGGCCTGGCGTGCTGCCATTCATGGGGTCAGAAAGAATCAGACACAACTGAGCAACTGAACTGAACTGATGGAGCGTCTCCATCGTTGGCTGCAAAGAATATAATTAATCTAATTTCAGTATTGACCATCTGGTGATGTCCATGTGTAGAGTCTTCTCTTGTGGAAGAGGGTGTTTGCTATGACCCATCCATTCTCTTTGCAAATCTCTGTTAGCTTTTGTCCTGCTTCGTTTTGCACTCCAAGGCCAAATTTGCATGTTACTCCAGGTATTTCTTGACTTCCTACTTTTGCATCTATTCCCCTAGAATGAAAAGGACATCTTTTTTGGATGTTAGTTCTAGAAGGTCTTGTAGGTCTTCATAGAACTGTTCAATTTCAGCTTCTTCAGCATTGCTTGTCAGGGCATAGACTTGTATTACTGTGGTATTGAATGGTTTGCCTTGGAAACGAATAGAGATAATTCTGTAGTTTTTGAGACCACATCCAAGTACTGCATTTTGGACTCTTTTGTTGACTGTGATGGCTACTCCATTTCTTCTAAGGGATTATTGCACACAGTAGTAGATATAATGGTCATCTCAATTAAATTCACCCATTCCAGTCCATTTTAGTTTGCTGATTCTTAAAATGTCAGTGTTCACTCTTGCCATCTCCTGGTTGACCACTTCCAATTTGCCTTGATTCATGGACCTAACATTCCAGGTTCCTATGCAGTGTTGCTTTTTAGAACATCAGACAGTATTTCCATCACCAGTCACATCCACAACTGGGTGTTGTACAGTAGAGCAGGAAAAATAAAAGGATTAAAGATTATAAAGAATGAAAATAAACTATTTTTATTTGTAGATTACATAATTGTTTACATGGAAAATCCTAAGAAATTTGCAGAAGAACTACTAGACTTATAAATGAATTTAACAAGTTTTGGATACAAGTTTAATGTTAGAACATCAAATGTGATTTTATATACTAGTAGTATAAGTTTGAGAATTAAATTCAAAATATACAATAGTATCAAAAACATAAAATCCTTAGGAATAAATTTAACAAGAAACATACAAGATCTTCACACTGAAAGCTACAAGGCATGGCTAAGAAAACTTAAGGAAGACCTGAATAAGTGGTGATATTCACCACATCTATGGATTGGAAGATTCAATATTGTTAAGATGCTGGTTCTCCCCAAACTGATCTCCTTATTCCTGATGAAAGAAATTAGAAAGCTTGTCAGGAGAAAACAGAAAGGCCAAATTTGATAAGAAGATTAGTATTCATCACCATATCAATGGAAGCCAGGTGCTATCCATTAAGAAAGTGGTGAGATTACTCAGACATCTAAACAGAAATCAGGATTTATTGTTGTCTAAGATATTGGAAAAAATGTCCTCAAAGGCATTTCAGAGGCCACTGGGGCTGCCTCTCCCATCATAAGCCCATAGTGAAAGGGCCCGTGGGGCAGAATGAGTTCACAACTCTGCTCCTTGCATTCCTGTACTAAAATCATCCACCTCTTTGAAGGGTACATAGTGGTAGTGTAGTGAGGTCGCTCAGTTGTGTCTGACTCTTTGTGACCCTATGGACTGTAGCCTATCAGGCTCCTCCATCCATGGGATTTTCCAGGCAAGAGTAGTGGGGTGGGTTGCCATTTCCTTCTCCATTGAAGGGTACAGATGGTGTAATTTGGCTGCATAGGTGCAGTGCTATCTCTACCAGTGTACAGAGTGCATAAACCATGGGATCATGGTTACCTCCACCCAGATTTTTTTTTTTTTGGCTTTGCTGGGTCTTTGTTGTGGCATGCAGACTTTCTCTATTTGAAGCACATGGGCCTCTCTAGTTGTGGCACTAAAAAGTTGTGGCACTACAAAGTTGTGGCAGTAATTGTGCTGTAGGGCCTAGTTTCCCTACAGCATGTGGAATCCTAGTTCCCTGAGCAGGGATTGAATCCATGTCCCCTGCATTGGAAGGTGGATTTTTAACCACTGGATCACCAGGGAAGTGCCCCCACTTAGATTCTGAAGTACAGTGTCATTTTTAGCCACAGGTGCATGATCCAGTCAGAGGACTATGTGGGCAGACCCTGCTAAGGCAATGCCTAATGGAACTCTAGGGCCAGACTATCCTTGCAACTGCAGACTGGCAGGTGACGTGTGTGTGTTTGTGTGTGTTTGTGTGTGTGTGATTCTAGCATGGGAGAGTGGCAAGCATGTGACTCCAATCCATTAGAGCTGCAGAATGAGCTGTGGCCAGCAAAGCTGTAGGGGCAGGGTTGCCAAAAACTGTGAGGGACTGCTGCTCCAGTGTGTCCAGAAGGTTCCTCTACTTGAGTGGTCATTAAAATTTTGGACTTTCTTTGAACCTGTTTCCATTTTTTTCTTTCTCATATCTCCCTCTTAGAAGGAATGTCTATCCTATGCCTGTCTTATCATTGTATTTTGAAAGCACATAACTTATTTGATTTTTTTTTAATTTTATTTATTTTTTTATTTTTTAAATTTTAAAATCTTTAATTCTTACATGCATTCCCAAACATGAACCCCCCTCCCACCTCCCTCCCACCTCCCTCCCCATAACATCTCTCCTTGATTTTATAAGTTCATAGCTAGATAGAAATTTCCCCTAAAATGGATTTTACCTTAAGTCTCACCCATATCTCCTCTAGATGCTTTAGATGAGACTTTGGAATTACAGTTTTGAATTGATAGCATGTGATAAGGACATGAATGTCAGAGGGTGGGGAACAGGAACAGAATATTATGGACTGAATGTTTCCCCTCAAAATTCATATGTTAAAGTTTTAGTAGCCACTGTGATGGATGGTTGGATGGCATCACTGACTCGATGGATGTGAGTCTGAGTGAACTCCGGGAGTTGGTCATGGACAGGGAGGCCTGCCGTGCTGCGATTCATGGGGTCGCAAAGAGTCGGACACGACTGAACAACTGAACTGAACTGAACTGAACTGTGATGGTATTAGGAAGCTGGGCCTTGGGAAGTACTCAGGTTATGAGTGTAAAGTCCTCAGGAATGGGATTAGTGTCCTTAGAAAAGAGGCCTGAGAGGGCTCCCTTGCCCTCTTCTACCAGGAAGGATACAAGAAATCATCTGCAGTCCAGAAGAGGCCCTCACTGTCTGTGCTGGAACCATGATCTTGGACTTCCAGTCTTTAAAACTGTGAGAAATAAATTTTTATTGCTTATAAGCCACCCTAGACTTCCCTGTGGCTCAGATGGTAAAGAATCTATCTGCAATGTGGGAGACCCAGGTTCGATCCCTGGACTGGGAAGATCCCTTGGAGAAGGAAATGGAAATCCACTCCAGTATTCTAGCCCAGAGAATTCCATGGACAGAAGAACCTGGCAAGCTACAGTCCATGGGGATTGCAAAGAGTCAGACACGACTGAGTAACTACACTTTCACTTATAAGCCATGCAGCCTGTAGTATTTTGCTGTAGCAGCCCAAGCAGACTAAGACATATCTCAAAGTGAGTTAAAGACTTTAATATAAGTCCTGAAACTGTAAAATTCTAAAATAAAGGGAGAAAGCCCTATCGCATTGGTATTAGCAATTATTTCTTGGATATGATATGAAAAGCACAGGTGATAAAAGCAAAAATTAGGTGAGTGGATTACATCAAACTAAAAAACTTCTGCACAGCAAAGAAAATAATCAACAGTGTGGCAACCTATGAAATGAGAGAAAATGTTTGCAAACTATATATCTGGCGTGTCTTCATGATGAGAATAAAAGATGAGAGTGAAAAAACTGGCTTGACACTCAACAATTTAAAAAAGCTAAGATCTTGGTATCCTATCTTATCCCATCACTTCAGGGCAAATAGAAAGGGGAAAAGTGAATGCAGTGACAGATTTTATTTTCCTGGGTGCTAAAATCATTGTGGACAGTGACTGCAGCCATGAAATTAAAAGACACATATTCGTTGGAAGGAAAGCTATGATAAACACAGACAGTGTATTAAAAGGAAGAGACATCATTTTGCTGACAAAGGTCCATATAGTCAAAGCTATTGTTTTTCCAGTAGTCATGTATGGATGTGAGAGTGGGACCGTAAAGAAGTCTAAGCATCAAAGAATTAATGCTTTTGAGTTGTGGTGCTGAAGAAGCCCCTTGAGTGCCCTTTGGACTGCAAGGAGATCAAAGCAGTGAATCCTGAATGAAATCAACCCTGAATATTCATTGGAAGGACTGATGCTGAAGCTCCAACATTTTGACCACCTGATACGAAGAGCCAACTCATTGGAAAAGACCCTGATGCTGGGAAAGACTGAAAGCAAAAGGAGAAGGGAACAGCAGAGATGGTTGTATAGCATCACTGACTCAATGGACATGATTCGCGCAAACTCTGGGAGGTAGTAGAGGACAGAGATGCCTGGCATGCTGTAGTCTGTGGGGTCACAAACAGTTGGACACAGCTTAGCGACTAAAAATCAGCAACAATATATCTTACAAGGGGTTAATATCTGAAATATATAAAGAACTCCTACAACTCAATAGCATAAAACTAAAATAATCCAAATAAAAAGTGGCCAAAGACAAACAGACAGCTTCTCCAAAGAAGGCATACAGATGGCTAACAAACACATGAAAAGATGCTCAACATCACTCATTCTCAGAGAAATGCAAATCAAAACCACAATGAGGTACCATTTCACGCCAGTCAGAATGGCTGCAATCCAAAAGTCTACAAGCAATAAATGCTGGAGAGGGTGTGGAGAAAAGGGAACCCTCTTACACTGTTGGTGGGAATGCAAACTGGTACAGCCACTATGGAGAACTGGGGAGATTCCTTAAAAAACTGGAAATAGAACTGCCTTATGACCCAGCAATCCCACTACTGAACATACACACTGAGGAAACCAGAATTGAAAGAGACACGTGTACCACAATGTTCATCGCAGCACTGTTTATAACAGCCAGAACATGGAAGCAACCTAGATGTCCATCAGCAGATGAATGGATAAGAAAGCCATGGTACATATACACAATGGAGTATTACTCAGCCATTAAAAAGAATACATTTGAATCAGTTCTAATGAGGTGGATGAAACTGGAGCCTATTATACAGAGTGAAGTAAGCCAGAAAGAAAAACACCAATACAGTATACTAACACATATATATGGAATGAAGAAAGATGGTAACAATAACCCTGTATGCGAGACAGCAAAAGAGACACAGATGTATAGAACAGTCTTTTGGACTCTGTGGGAGAGGGAGAGGGTGGGATGATTTGGGAGAATGGCATTGAAACGTGTATAATATCATATGAAACAAATTGCCAGTCCAAATTCGATGCATGATAAAAGATGCTTGGGGCTGGTGCACTGCGATGACCCAGACGGATGGTATGGGGAGAGAAGTGGGAGGGGGGTTCAGGATGGGGAACATGTGTATACCCTTGGTGGATTCATGTTGATGTATGGCAAAACCAATACAATATTGTAAAGTAATTAACCTCCAATTAAAGTAAATAAATTTATATTTAAAAAGGAGTTAAATAGACATCTCTCCAAAGAAAATACACAAATGGCCAAATTATGAAATAATGAATAATTATTGAAATTATGAATTTATTTCTTGAAATTATTGAAATTATGAATAATTTCATAGTTATATGAAAATATTCTATATCAATAATCTTTCAGTTCAGTTCAGTTCAGTCACTCAGTGTGTCCGACTCTTTGCGACCCCATGAATCACAGCACACCAGGCCTCCCTGTCCATCACCAACTCCCGGAGTTTACCCAAACTCATGTCCATCGAGTCAGTGATGCCATCCAGCCATCTCATCCTCTGTCGTCCCTTTCTCCTGTCTCCAATCCCTCCCAGCATCAGAGACTTTTCCAATGAGTCAACTCTTCGCAAGAGGTGGCCAAAGTATTGGAGTTTCAGCTTTAGCATCGGTCCTTTCAATGAACACCCAGGACTGATCTCCTTTAGGATGGACTGGTTGGATCTCCTTTCAGTCCAAGGGACTCTCAAGAGTCTTCTCCAACACCACAGTTCAAAAGCATTAATTCTTTGGCACTCAGCTTACTTCACAGTCCGACTCTCACATCCATACATGACCACTGGAAAAACCACAGCCTTGACTAGACAGACCTTTGTTGGCAAAGTAATGTCTCTGCTTTTCAATATGCTATCTAGAGTGGTCATAACTTTCCTTCCAAAGAGTAAGTGTCTTTTAATTTCATGGCTTCAGTCGCCATCTGCAGTGATTTTGGAGCCCAGAAAAATAAAGTCTGACACTGTTTCCACTGTTTCCCCATCTATTTCCCATGAAGTGATGGGACCGGATGCCATGATCTTAGTTTTCTGAATGCTGAGCTTTAAGTCAACATTTTCACTCTCCTGTTTCACTTTCATCAAGAGGCTTTTTAGCTCCTCTTCACTTTCTGCCATAAGGGTGGTGTCATCTGCATATCTGAAGTTATTGATATTTCTCCCGGCAATCTTGATTTCAGTTTGTGCTTCTTCCAGCCCAGCGTTTCTCATGATGTACTCTGCATATAAGTTAAATAAGCAGGGTGACAATATACAACCTTGACGTACTCCTATTCCTATTTGGAACCAGTCTGTTGTTCCATGTCCAGTTCTTACTGTTGCTTCCTGACCTGCATACGGGATTCTCAAGAGTCAGGTCAGGTGGTCTGGTATTCCCATCTCTTTCAGAATTTTCCACAGTTTATTTTGATCCACACAGACAAAGACTTTGGCATAGTCAATAAGGCAGAAATAGATGTTTTTTTGGAACTCTCTTGCTCTTTCGATGATCCAGTGGATGTTGGCAATTTGATCTCTGGTTCCTCTGCCTTTTCTAAAACCAGCTTGAACATCAGGAAGTTCACGGTTCACGTATTGCTGAAGCCTGGCTTGGAGAATTTTGAGCATTACTTTACTAGCATGTGAGATGAGTGCAATTGTGCGGTAGTTTGAACATTCTTTGGCCTTGCTTTTCTTTGGGATTGGACTGAAAACTGACCTTTTCCAGTCCTGTGGCCACTGCTGAGTTTTCCAAATTTGCTGGCATATTGAGTGCAGCACTTTCACAGCATCATCTTTCAGGATTTAGAGAAATGCAAATTAAAACCACAAGATATCATCTCACATTTGTTATGATGGTCATTATGTAAAAACAAAAAAAAAACACAGAAAACAAAACAATGAGTGTTGGTGGATATAGAGAAATTGATTGGTGGGGGATGTAAAATGGTACAGCTACTATGAAAAACAGTATGGAGGCTTCTCAAGAAAATAAAAATAGAACTAACACATGATCCAGCAATCTTACTTCTGCATATTTGTCCAAAAGAAATGAAAACAAGATCTTGTAAATATATTTTTCTTCCATATTCATTGCTGCATTATTGGCAATAACTAAGAGGTGGAAACAACCTAAGTGTCCATTGACAGATAAATGGAAAAAGAAAATGTTTCATGTACACAGAATATTATAAAAGCTAAAATTTTATGGAATAGCAAATAATTTCAAATAGACAAATAATCTTGAAAAGTTTAGGCACTCTGACTTGCCAATTTCAAAACTTACTACACAGTTGTAATAATCAAGACTGTGGTACTAGAATAAAAAGAAAAAAAAATATATATAGACCAGTGAAATAATACTGTGAGTCTGTAAATAAATGTATATATTTATCATTATATTAGTCTGCCACAATAAAGTACCAGAGACAGCAGCATGAATTGAACAACTAAAGTTTATTTCCTCATGATTCTGGATGCTCGAAATCTGAAATAAAGATTTTGTCAGGATCAATTGCTTCTGAGGCTGCTCTCCTTGGCTTTTAGATGGCCACCTCCAATGTATTTCCTCACATGGTCTTCTCTCTGTGTATGTTTGTATCCAAATCTCTTCCTATAAGAGCACCAGTTATATTGGACTAGGACACACCCTTAGACTTCATTTTAACATAATTGCTTCTTTAACAACTGAAATTCAATTACATTCTGAAGTACTGGAGGTTAGGACTTTAATATATAAATTTTGATTTTTTAAATGAGTTCCAAGATCAATCAATGGGAAAGAATAGTATTTTCAACAAATGATGTGGACACAAATGGATATTCTGGATAACCAAAATGAATTTGGTTCCCTACCTCACATCCTATACATTTAACCTATGATGTATCAAAGACCTAAACGTAATATTTAAAACTATAGAACTTTTAGATTAAAAAATAAGTGTAAATCTGAGTGATTTTGGATTAGGCAACTACTTCTTAGATATGCCTCCAAAAGTAAAAGCAATCAAAGAAAAAATAGATAAATTAGACTTCATAGATATTAAAAACTTGTGTGTCAAAGCAAACTATCAAGAAAGTGAAAAGACAACCCACAGAATGGGAGAAAATAGTTGCAAATTATATATCAGTATCAAGTGACCAAAATATATAAAGAAAACTTAAAACTCAACAATAAATAAAAAGGCAACCCAATATAAAAATAAGTAAAGAATTTGAATAGACGTTTCTCCAAAGAAGATATATAAATGACCAATAAGTGCATTAAAAAGTGCTTGACATAATTAACCAATAAGGAAGTGCAAATAAAAACCACAATGAAACACTACTTCATATCCATTAGGATAGTTATCATCAAAAATAAAGACAATAATAAATGCTGGTGAAGATGTTGAGAAATTGGAGCCCTCATACATTGCTGGAAAGAATGTAAAATAGTGTAGTCACTGTGTAAAACAGTTTGACAATTCCTTAAAAATTAAATACAGAATTACCTTATGACCCAATAGTTCCACTCCTAGATATATATGAAGAGGATTTAAAATATATGCTCAAACAAAACTTATTTAAATGTTAATAGCAGCAATATTTATAACTCCCCAAAAGTGGAAACAATCAAGAAGTCCATGAACTGATGAATGAATAAACAAAATGTGGTAAATCCATACAATGGAATATTATTCATCCATTATATATATTAAAAAAAAAAACAAGCATTATTACTTGCTACAACATGGATGAATCTCGAAAACTTTATGCCAGGTAAATGAAGCCATGTTACAAAGGTCACATATTATTTGATTCCATTCAAATGAAATGTTCAGAACAGGTAAATCCATAAAGACAAAACACAGATTAGTGGTTTCCAAGGGACATAGGGAGGGGAAATTGGGACTAGTTGCTAGCATGTATGGGGTAATAGAAATGTTCTGTGTATATATAGTGATGGTGGTAGTTGCACATAATGAATATATTAAAAATGAAGTGCAAACTTCAAGATTGTGAATTTTATATCATATCAATTATTGTTGTTTTTCAGTTGCTCAGTCATGTCCAACTCTTAGTGACTCCATGGACTACAGCATGCCAGGCTTCCCTGTCCTTCACAATCTCCTGGAGTTTCCTCAGACTCAGTTCCATTGAGTTGGTGATGCCATCCAACCATCTCATCCACTGTCACCCCCTTCTCCTTTTGCTTTCAATCTTTCCCAGCTTCAGAGTCTTTTCCTATGAGTTGGCTCCTCGCATCAGGTGGCCAAAGTATTGGAGTTTTAGCTTCAGTATCAGTCCTTCCAGTGAATATTCAGGGTTGATTTCCTTTAGGATTGACTGGTTTGATCTCCTTGCAGTCCAAATTACTCTAAAGAGACTTCTCCAGCACCACAATTCAAAAGCATCAGTTCTTCATTGCTCAGCCTTCTTTATGGTCCAACTCTCACATCTGTACATGACTACTGGAAAAACTATAGCTTTGACTATATGGACCTTTGTCAGCAAAATGAAATATCTGATTTTTAATAAGCTGTCCAAGGTTTGTCATAAAGCAGCTAGGGTCTTTTAATTTCATGGCTGCAGTCAATAGCCACAGTAATTTTGGAGCCCAAGAAAATTAAGTTTGTCACTGTTTCCATCATTTTCTCATCTATTTGCCATGAAGTGATGGGACTGGATGCCATGATCTTAGTTTTTTGAATGTTGAGTTTTAAGCCAGTTTTTTCACTCTCAGCTGTTTGTAAGGCCTCCTCAGACAACCAATTTGCCCTTTTGCATTTTTTTTCCCTTAGGGATGGTTTTGATCACTGCCTCCTCTACAGTGTTATAAACCTCTGTTCTTCAGGCACTCTGTCTATCAGATCTAATCCCTTGAATCTATTTGTCACTTCCACTGTATATAATAAGGGATATGATTTAGGTCATATCCGAATGGCCTAGTGGTTTTCCCTACTTCTTCAATTTAAATCTGAATTTTGCAATAAGGAGCTCATGATCTGAGCCACAGTCAGCTCCGGGTCTTGTTCTTACTGACTGTATAGAGCTTCTGCATCTTCATTGACAAAGAATATAATCATTCTGATTTTGATATTGACCATCTGGTGATGTCCATGTGTAGAGTTGTCTCGTGTTGTTGGAAGAGGGTGTTTTCTATAACCAGTGCATTTTCTTGGCAAAACTCCATTAGCCTTTGCCCTGCTTCATTTTATACTCCAAGGCCAAATTTGCCTGTTACTCCAGGTATCTCTTGACTTCCTACTTATGTATTCCAGTCCCCTCTGATGAGGGCATTTTTTTTGGTGTTAGTTCTAGAAGGTGTTGTAGGTCTTCATAGAACCGTTCAACTTCTTTTCCTGCATTAGTGATTGGGGCATAGACTTGAATTACTGTGATGCTGAATTGTTTGCCTTGGAAACAAACAGATCATTCTGTCATTTTTGCGACTGCACCCAAGTACTGCATTTTGGACTCTTGTTGACTATGAGGGCTAGTCCATTTCTTCTAAGGGATTCTTGCCCACAGTAGTAGATATAATGGTCATCTGAATTAAATTTGCCTGTTCAGATCCATTTTAGTTAACTAATTCCTAAAATGTTGATGTTCACTCTTGCCATCTACTGTTTGACCACTTCCAATTTACTTTGATTCATGGACCTAACATTCTAGATTCCTGTGCAATATTGTTCTTTACAGAATCAGACTTTACATTCACCACCAGACACATCCACAACTGTGTGTCATTTCTGCTTTGGCTCAGCCTCTTCATTCTTTCTGGAGCTATTTCTCTGTTCTTCTCCAGTAGCATCTTTGACCCCTACCAACCTGGGGGGTTCAAACCATCTTTCAGTGTCCTAACTTTTTGCCTTTTCATACTGTTCATGTGGTTGTCAAGGCAAGAATGCTGAAGTGGTTTGCTATTCCTTTCTCCAGTGGCCCCAGATATGTCAGTTATATCTCAGAAAACAACAACAACGACAACGAGACAGCTTTACATATCCTCCAGAATATTTACTATTAAAAACACTGCAATACCAAATCTTTTGAAGGATGTAAAACAACCATAAATCTTATAAATGGGTAGCGAAAATGTTATAACCACCTTAAAAACAGTTAGGCAGTTCTTTCCTCTGGAGGAGGGCATGGCAACCCACTGCATTATTCTTGCGTGGAGTATCCTATGGACATAGGAGCTGAAGGGCTACTGTCCCTAGGGTTGCAAAGAGTTGAAATCAACTGAAGCGACTTAGCACACACAGGCAGTTCTTTTAAACATATGCATTTCCTATGACACAACAATTCCACACTTAAGTATGTATTCAAAAAGAATTGAAACATATCCACACAAAGATATGAACATGAATTCTCACAGTAGCCTTATTCATAGTAGCTCCAATCTGGAAACAATCCATATGTCTGTAACATGAGAAATGATTAACAGACAGTGGTATACAATAATACACTACTCAACAACAAGATGGAATGAAATTATATACGTAACGACATGGATAAATCTATATAATGTGATGAATAAGGGGAAAAACTTATACAAAAGGCATGCATTATTTGATTATGTATTTCATATTTTGAGTAATTGTAGATGGTATTGTATTTTTCAGTTTTGGTTTCCATGTGTTCATTACAAGTATACAGATGCATAACTGATTTTTATGTTTATCTTATGTCCTATGACCATGCTGCACTCATTAGTTCTAGGAATTTTTTTGTAGATCCTTTGAAATTTTCTGTGTAGACAATCATGCCACCTGAAAATAGGGACAGTTTAATTTATCCTTTGTAATCAGTACATCTTTTATTTCTTTCTTGCCTTATTGCTAGGACTTCTAGAACTATGTTGAATAAGTGGTAAGAATTTTCCTGTTCTTAGAGGGATAATATTTAGGATCTCATCATTAACTATAATGTTAGCTTTAGGTTTTTATAGAAAATATGTGTCAAATTGAGGAAGTTGCCCTTTAGTCTTATTTTTCTGAGAGTTTTTTTTTAATCAAGAATGCATGTTGAATCTTGTCAAATGATTTTTATGCATCAATGCTTCAGATTCTGTGATTTTTCTTCTTTACCCTGTTAAAGAGGTGAATTAAATTATTTTATTTTCAAATACTGAACCAATCTTGTATCCCTGTGGCCCTTAATTAAACCTCATATTGTCAAGATGCATAATTTATTTTATATACCACTGAATTCTATTTGCAAATATGTTATTAAGAATTTTTGTGTATATGTTTATGAGGGATATCAGTCTATAGTTTTCTTTTTTGTACTTTGTCTGGTTTTGTATTCAGGGTAATACTGGCCTCGTAAATGAATTGGAAATCATTTTCTATTTATTGGATGATGTATAGGCTTGTTAATTCTTTAAATGTTTGGTAGAATTCTCAAGTTAAACAATCTGAACTTTAATTTTAAAATTATTATTTCAGTTACTTTAATAGTTATAGAGTGATTCAAATTATCTATTTCATATTAGATGAGTTGGGGTAATTTCTTTTCCAAGTAATTGGTCAATTTCACTTAAATTATCAAACTGATGTGTGTAGAGTTGTTTGTAGTGTTCTTTTATTATCCTTTTGGTGTCCCAGGGTTTGTATTAATACCCTCTGTTCAATTCCTGATATTGGTAATTTGTATTTTTTTTTTCCTTTGTCAGTCTCAGCAAAGTATATGTAATTGTATTGGACTCAAAATATAGCAGCTCTTAGTTTCATTGTTGGGCTTTCTCCATGGCTCAGCGGTAAAAGAATCCTCTTGCCAATGCAGGAGACCTGGGTTCAACCCCTGGGTCAGGAAGATCCCCTGGAGGTGGAAATGGCAACTCACTCCAGTAGTCTTGCCAGGAAAGCCCCATGGACACAGGAGCCTGGGGGGCTACAGTCCATAGGGTCTCAAAAAGTCGGACACAACTGAGCATTCGGGCACAGTTTCATTGATTTTCTCTATTGTTTTTCTGTTTTCATTTTCATTGATTTATACTCTTTATTATTTCCTTACTTTGCCCTGCTTTGGAATTATTTTGCACTTCTAATTTCTTGTGGGAGGAGCATGGATAATTTTTTTAGATTCTCATTAATTATCTATTTTATACATGCTGCTAAGTCACTTCAGTCGTGTCCGACTCTGTGCGACCCCATAGACGGCAGCCCATCAGGCTCCCCCATTCCTGGGATTCTCCAGGCAAGAACACTGGAGTGGGTTGCCATTTCCTTCTCCAATGCATGAAAGTGAAAAGAGAAAGTGAAGTTGCTCAGTTGTGTCCGACTCTAGCGGCCCCATGGACTGCAGCCTACCAGGCTCCTCTGTCCATGGGATTGTCCAGGCAGAAGTGCTGGAGTGGGGTGCCATTGCCTTCTCCGATTTTTATACATAGCAGTGTATATATGTCAATCCCTAGCTCCTAATTCATCCCACTCCTCCTTCCTCTGTAGTATCCACAAGTTTGTTTTCTGTGTCTGTGTCTCTATTTCTACTTTGCAAATAAGATCACCTATACCATTTTTCTAGATTCCACATATATGCACTAATATACAATATTTGTTTTTCTCTTTCTGACTTACTTCACTCTGCATAACAGTCTAGGTCCATCCATGTATCTGAGAATGACACAATTTTGTTTCTTTTTATGGCTGAGTAATATTCCATTGTATATATGTACCACATCTTGTTAATCCATTCATCTGTTGATGGACATTTAGGTTGTTTCCATGTTCTGGCTATTATAGTGCCTCAATGAACATTGGGGTACAAGTTTCCTTTTGAATTATGGTTTTCTCAGGGTATATATCCAGTAGTAGGATTTGGAAGTCATATAGTAGCTCTGATTTTAGTTTTCTAAGGAACCTCATACTGTTCTCCACAGTGGCTGTATCAGTTTACATTCCCACCAACAGTGCATGAGTGTTCCCTTTCCTCCATACCCTCTCCAGAATTTATTGTTTGTAGACTTTTTGATGATGGCCATTCTGACCAATCCCTAGGTTGGGAAGACCCCCAGGAGGAGGAAATAGCAACTCACTCCAGTATTCTTGCAGGGAAAATCCCATGGACACAAGAGTCTGGTGGGCTACAGTCCATAGGGTCACAAAGAGCCAGACACAATTGAGCACACATGCATGGTTCATCCTGACCAGCGTGAGGTGCTACCTCACTGTAGCTTTGGTTTGAATTTCTCTAATAATTAGTGATATTAAGCATCTTTTCATGTGTTTGTTGGCCCTCTGTATGTCTTCCTTGGAGAGATGTCTGTTTAGGTCCTCCACCCATTTTTTTAATTAATTTTTTTTTTGAGCTACATGAGCTGTTTGTATATTTTGGAGATTAATCCTTTGTCCATTGCTCCATTTGCAAATATTTTCTTCCATGCTGAAGATTGTCTTTTTGTCTTGTTTATGGTTTCCCTGGCTGTGCAAAAGTTTTTAAGTTTAATTAGGTCCCATTCGCAGCAAGGAAAAAGTGAAAAATAACATACAAGACTCATTTCTGATTTTAATTTCTCTCTTTCATCTGTCTAGTAAAAGGTCTGTCAATATTTCTGGCATTTGCAAAAGATCAACTTTTGGGCTTACTGATTTTTTTTCTATTGTTTCTCTGTTCTTTATGACATTTAGTTTATATCAAATGTTTATTTTCTTCTTCTGCTGGCCAGATCTTGGTTTGCTCTTCTTTTTCTAGGTTTCTAAAGTGGAAATTTAGATTACTGATTTGTGTTATTTGTTAGATATAGACTTGTGCAGCTATAGATTTCCTTCTAAGCACTGCTTTAGCTTCATTTCATGCTATAGACTGAGTATTTGTGTCCCCTCAAAATGCATATGTTGAAATCTTAACCCCCCAATGTGATGGTATTCAGATGTGGGTCCTTTTGGAGGTAATTAGGTCACAAATTACCAATATCAGAAATTGAACAGAGGGTATTAATACTAACACTTAAAGAGATTAGTGTTCTTGTAAAAGAAACCCCAAAGCGGATATCTCATAAGTTTTGTGTTTAGTATTTTTTCATGCATCTCAAAGTTTTTTTTCATTTCTCATATGATTTATTCTTTGGTCCATTGGTTATTTGCAATCATGTTACTTAATTTACACATATTTATGAATTTCCAAAAGTTTTTTCTGTTATCAATTACTAATTTTATTCTATTGTAGTTGTAGAACATACTATGTATAATTTCTATCCTTTTAAATTGATTGAGACTTCCTATATCATAATATTATGATCTATCCTGGTGAATGTTCCATGTACACTTGAGGTAAACCTGTATTCTGCTGTTGTTGTATGGAGTGTTCTATAAGCTGTATAGTTGGTATCTAATATTGTTTAAGTCTTCTAAGGCCTTGTTGATCTTCTATCTAGCTGTTCTATGTGTAATTGAAAGTGGAATCATTGAAATCTCCATCAAGTATTGTTGAATTGTCTATTCCTTTGTTTCTGTTTTTACTTCATGTGTTTTGCAGGCTTCATTTTTTGGTGCATATACATTTATGATTATATCTTCTTGATAGATTAACTCTTCTATCATTACAATATATTTGCCTTTAGTAACAAATTCTAGTCAAGGCTATGGTTTTTCCAGTAGTCATGTATGGATGTGAGAGTTGAACTATAAAGAAAGCAGAATGCCGAAAAATTGATCTTTTTGAACTGTGGTGCTGGAGAAGACTCTTGAGAGTCCTTTGGACTGCAAAGAGATCCAACCAGTCCATCCTAGAGGAAATCAGTCCTGAATATTCACTGGAAGGACTGATGGTGAAGCTGAAACTCCAATACTTTGGCCACCTGATGCGAAGAGCTGACTCATTTGCAAAGACCCTGATGATGGGAAAGATTGAAGGCAGGAGGAGAAGGGGATGACAGGATGAGATGGTTGGATGGCATCACCGACTCAATGGATATGAGTTTGAGTAAATTCCAGGAGGTGGTGATGGACAGGGAGGCCTGGCATGCTCCAGTCCATGGGATGGCAAAAAGTTGGACACGAATGAGCGCCTGAATGGAACTGAACAAATTTTATCTTATCTATTTTGCTTGATGTTAATATAGCCACTCCAGCTTTCTTTTGATTACTGTTTGTATGGTGTATCTTTTCCCAGTATTTTATTATATTTATTAGTATTAAAACAATGCCTTCAGTGAAGTGACTGATTGAAAAATCCAACTGAAGTGAATTAAAAAAAATGTTTATTTATTTGGTTGTGCTGGGACTTAATTGTGACATGAGGGCTCTTTCATCTTTGCTGTGGCATGTGAACTCTTAGTTGCAGCATATGGGATCTAGCTCCCTGAGAAGAGATCAAACCAAGGCCCCTGGCATTGGAAGCAGGAAGTCTTAGCCACTGGACCACCAGGGAAGTCACCTTTTCCCATCATTTTTCTTTCAATTTATTTGTGTTTTTGAGAAAAAGAATATCTCTTATTAATACCACATACTTACATTATATCCATTCTGCAAATCTCTGCCTTTGATTGTAGTGCTTAAATCATTTGCGTTCAATGTCAGTACTGATACCAGGTGGCTCAGACAGTAAAGAATCTGCCTGCAATGAGGGAGACCTGGATTCAATCCCTGGATTGGGAAGATACCCTGGAGGAGAGCATGGCAACCCACTCCAGTATTCTTTCCTGGAGAATCCCCACATACAGAAGAGCCTGGTGGGCTACAGTCCATGGGGCTGCAAAGAGTTGGACATGACTGAATGACTTTCACTTATCCACCATTCTGTTAAGTTCAGTTGCTCAGTCGTGTCCATCACTTTGCGACCCCATGAACCACTATCCTCCATTAATAGTTCTCTATTGCTTCTTTTATGTTAAATATATATCTTCAGTGTACTATTTTAATTTCTTTGTAATCTTTTTTACTATAGTTTTGGGTTATTTTCTTAGTTTTCCCCATGGAGATTATAATTCACATCTCAATTTAAAACAATCTACTTCAGATTAGTTTAATTTAACTTTGCTGTGCCATGCTAAGTCGCCTTCAGTTGTGTCCAACTCTCTGTGACCCTATGAACTGTAGCCCACCAGGCTCCTCGATCCATGGGATTCTCTGGGCAAGAATACTGGAGTGGGTTGCCATTTCCACCTCTATGAGATCTTCCTGACCCAGGAATTGAACCTGCATCTCTTGTATCTCTTGCATTGGCAGGTGGATTCTTTATCACTGAGCCACCTGGGAAACCCCTATTTAATTTAATCGTATACAAAAATATTACTTCTGTAGAGACTAGAGCTCCAACTCTATTCTGCACTTTCCATTAGCTTCCAGGCTTCTGGTTTCACTGTGATTGTGAGTAGTAGGTTTTCAAGTCTACTGTGGAACCGGGAAGTGGGTATAGCTGTAGGGCAAGTTAAAATGCCATAGAATATACTGTTACTGAGATTCAGCCCTTTTCTTGAATAAACACTCCTCTAATTGTTCAAAACTTTTAGTTAATTTCCAAAGTTCTGAAAAAAGCTAATTTTGATCATTTCTGCCAGCATTCTTGATTTTATGGAGGGAAAAATTTTGGATGTTCCTTACTCTGCCTTTTTTAATGACATTATTCTTACCAGCACTGCTTAAAACAAAACAAAACAAAACTTTTACCTTGCTCCCTCCACAGTACTAAGGGGGAAAAGCCCCAAATCTTTAGCTTTGCCTTAAGACCTGCTAGTATCTAGCCTCTTCTTATCTTTCCAAATTCATCTCTTTTCCCTTGGCACTCTCTTCTCAAGCAACACTAAAATTATTTCACCTTTGTTTTTGAGTCTTTGCACACTGAATCCCACCCCCCACCACCACCACCAATTGGGATTCTCTCCCTTTAGCCACACATTTTATCTGGTTAATTCTAGATGTTTTAATAAGTCCCTTCTCCCTATACAAGTTTAAGTCCTCCCTCTATTTGTTCCCTTAGCAATTAAACATTTGTTGTGATTATGTTGGCAATGTCTGCCTTCTTATTAGAACATAAGCTCTGGGATGACATGCCTATGTTGTTCATAGAACTAGTCATTTAGTAGATCTTTAGTAGATATTTATGAGTGAATGGACATTATTTTCCCATATAGTTGAGGAAAATAAATCTCAGAGAAGTTAAGTAACTTTCCCAATCTCATTCATGTGGTAATAGCAAAGTTATGATTTCAGAGTCTCTTTCCTTTCTGCCATACTGCTTCCGTGCGTGCTTGCGTTAAGTCTCTTCAGTTGTGGCTGACTCTTTGAGACCCTGTGGACTGTAGCCCGCCAGGCCTCTCTGTCCATGGGATTCTCCAGGCAAGAATACTGGAGTGGGTTGCCATGCCCTCCTCCAGGGGATCTTCCTGGCCCAGGGATTGAACCTGTGTCTCTTAAGTCTCCTGTATTGGCAAGTGGGTTCTTTATCGCTAGTGCCACCTGGGAAGCCCTGTACTTCTATGTGGCCTGTTTCCTTCTACATGGCCTCTATTGGATTGGTGGACTGCACATCCTTATGAACTCAAACCTGACTCTCTGGAAGAGGGGAAATAGTATCCTGGCTTGGGTAAAGCAGTTTTCAGGTTTTCTCAGCACTTAGGATGGGAATAATCCTGCCTGGGAAAAGCTGGCATGTGACTAGCACTGAAGTGAGAGCCAGCCTCTTACCACATTCTTCCTCTGTATCATCACACTGGGAAACAGTCAGAGCCAGAAATGAGAGGAAAGCTAAACACTGTGTGCTGGCCAGGATAGAAAAGTCTGTACCTTTGATGGGAGAAGGCAGGTCATTTTTAGGATGTTTTTGAAGCACAAAGAGAGAAATGATCAACACTTTTTGACCCCTTGCAATGGGACTTGTGCCTTCACCTCTCTCCACATGTCACTGACACCCTAGTTTACATTTATAATCCAAGGGCTTTTCTCCAATATTCATTTTCCTACAGCCTCTCACTGACATAACATTGTTGACAACTCCTTTCTTGGCACTTGATTCCTCTGTGAGCCACATGCACAGCTTCATGTTAATGAGCTTTCCTCCCACTTCTCTGCATATGCATTCTCTGTACTCACTAGGATCTTCTCTTACTGTCCCTCAGTGTAGTTGTTTAGAAATGCCAGTTTTGTTTTGTTTTTTAATATAAATTTATTTACTTTAATTGGAGGTTAATTACTTTACAATATCGTATTGATTTTGCCATACATCAACATGAATCCGCCACAGGTATACACGTGTTCCCCATCCTGAACGCCCCTCCTACTTCCCTCCCCGTACCATCCCTCTGGGTCGTCTCAGTGCACCAGCCCCAAGCATCCAGTATCATGCATCAAACCTGGACTGGCTATTCATTTCATATATTATATTATACATGTATCAATGCCCTTCTCCCAAATCATCCCACCCTCCCCTTCTCCCACAGAGTCCAAAAGACTGTTCTATGCATCCGTGTCTCTTTTGATGCTGAGCAGATGTAGAAAGTGAGGCTGAAGACAAGGATGTTGAAAGTCTGTGCCCAGAAGTGCTAACTCTTCTCTATAGAGAGTAATTCTCCATTCCTGATTTCTGGGAGAAAGAATTTCTTAAACACTGTCTTCTTCTCATAACTCTAATTGCTGAGTTTAGAAAGAGAAACCAGCATGTAATTCTAGCTCCTTCCTCTCCACTCCTTGAATGGGGAGGGGGGTGGTCTTCCCATAGAGAGTGTGTACTCTCAGTGGATCTCCACCATGCAACCACCTTAGCAGAACCCGCCCCACCTCACCTTATGGGAAGTCCTGGAATGTTCTAGCACTGCAGCAAGTGGATAAACTATTCCAGTTCTGGGCTTTAGTATATACTCTGATTCTTGGTCTTGATATATGCTGTATTCTTATTCTTTATGGATACAAAGACTGCATTTTGTTATCCAGGGGACTTTCTTCTTTGTCTCGTTTCTCAGTTCGTTCAGAACTTAGTCAGGGAAGACAGGACCTAGTATTTGAACCCAGCCACCCTATCACCCTCTAACAACTTCTTCACTCTCATTCTCAGCAGTCAGTTGTCTATCCTTTGACCAAAAAATTGAAGGATTTTTCTCAAACAAAAATGACAAACTCTGGAGAAAATACCCCCGTTTTCTGATGTTTTGGAGTGTCCTAGTATATCATCCAGTTTACCACCCAGTCATCCTAAAAAGAAGTCTGCCAGTCAATAAGCCCTCACCAGTTCCCAACAAGATTTTTTTAAATGTTTGTTTTTAAATTACTTCATAAATACAGAAAAGTTGCAAAAATATTAAAAGAACTCCTGTATACCCTTCACCTACATTCCCCAAAGTATTAACATTTAACCACATTTGGTTTGTCTCATTCAGTTTACTTATCTATATCTATCTATATCATTATATATACATTATTTTAAAACCATTTGAGAGGAAGTTGCAGGCATGATGCCCCTTTACTCTTAAATACATTGCTGTCAATTTCCTAATAATGAAGACATTCTCTTACATGACCACAATATAAATATCAAAATCACAAAATTAATATTCAGATGGTAAAGAATCTGCCTGCAATGCAGGAGATGAGGGTTTAATCCCAGGGTCAGGAAGATCCCCTGGAGAAGGGAATGGCAAACCACTCCAATATTCTTGCTGGAGAATTCCATGGACAGAGGAATCTAGTTGGGAGCTGGTGAGGGCTTATTGACTGGCAGGCTTCTTTTTATTCCAAGGACAGAAGAGACTGGTGGGCTACAGTCCATGGGGTCACAAAGAGTTGGACATGACTGAGCAATTAACACTTAACTGTTACCTAATATCAACGTTATTCAGATTTCACCAATCGACTTACTAGTATATTTATAGCAAAATCAAAATAAATTCTTTTTCTAGTTCAGAATTCAATCCGGTTTCTTTTAACCTAGATGCTTCCTGTTTTTCTCTTTCTTGACATGATCTTGGCATTTTAGGACAGTATAGGCCATTTGTTTTATAGAACCAGTATTCCTCACTTTGAGTTCATCTGATGTCCTCTCAGGATTAGATTTAGGTTATGCATTTTTATTGAGCATACTACGAAGGGTTGGTGGCTTAGATGGTAAAGCGTCTGCCTGCAGTGTGGGAGACCCGGGTTTGATCCCTGGGTTGGGAAGATCCCCTGGAGAAGGAAATGACAACCCACTCCAGTACTCTCGCCTAGAAAATTCCATGGATGGAGGAGCCTGGTAAGCTACAGTCCATGGGGTTGCAAAGAGTCGGACACGACTGAGCGACTTCACTTCACTTCACGAAGGTGATGTTTTATCTTTTTAGTGCATCATATCATCAGATATGTGATGCCCATTTGTCCTATTACTGGTAATGTTCACTTTAATCACCTGATTAAGTTCACTTTAACCATCTGATTTAATCACCTGTTTGCCAAGTCTATCCACTACAACATTACTACATTTTCTTTGTAATTAATATGTGGCTTGTAGGGAGATACTCTGTGTAACTATTCTAGTTCTCATCAAACTTTTACTCACTAGTTTTAGCATCCATGGATAATTCTTACCTGAAATAATCATTATGGTGGTTGAGAAATGGTAATTTCCTAATTCCAGCATTTGTTCTACATTTATTAGTTGGCATTCCACTATAAGGAGGTGTTTTCTCTCTCCATTATGCATTTATTCATTTATGTGTACTTGCATGGACTCAAGGATTCTTATTTATTCTGTGAGTTATAGTGTCTTACATTCTTTGTTTTGATACTTAAGTTGTACCAGATTTAACTGGTTCAGTCCCTTCAAACTGGCTCCTGTGTCCTTTTGACATGTCCCCAACATTCTTTGAGCATGTTTTTTGGAAAATCAAGATTTTCCAGGCTCATCTTGTATTTTCTTAGCTTTAGTCTGAAACTAGCTCTTTCTTAATTTGTAATGGGCAATGGCAAGAAAACAATTCAGGTGGAGCTCTCAGAAGATGAGCTGGAATAAATGCAGATATAAACATATATTAAAAACCATGCTGATACTTCCAATTCCAACCACATGGTTCATTCTAACCATTTTTACCTATTAGTAACTTCCTTGATAGCTCAGTTGGTAAAGAATCCACCTGCAATGCAGGAGACCCCAGTTTGATTCCTGGATCAGGAAGATCCCCTGGAAAAGGGATACGCTACCCACACCAATATTCTTGGGCCTCCCTTGTGGCTCAGCTGGTAAAGAATTTGCTTGCAGTGTGGGATACCTGGGTTTGATCCCTGGGTTGGGAAGATCCCCTGGAGAAGGGAAAGGCTACCCACTCCAGTATTCTGGCCTGGAGAATTTCATGGACTATATAGTCTACAGGGTAGCAAAGAGTTGGACACGACTGAGAGACTTTCACTTTACAACTCCCTTTTTAAAAAGTGAAAGTCATGGTTCCCATTTCTACAAAATATTTACTTCTTGCTCAATCCTAGAACACATATTAGTTTTGGAAATGATAAATCATACCTCTATTTTTAAAAAACCCAACTAACTATAGAGTTTGATATTTGCTTATATATATATGTTTTTATCTTTAGCTTGAGGCTATATGGTCAAATGCTGTGTTTAAAAGGTACTTTATTTTCCTTTTCAGTGAAGTTATGCTATTCATTTGAAATATAGTTAGGCTTATTTGTTTCTGTTTGTATTTCATTTTTTGCTTTCCTTCTTCTTTGTTGATTTTATTTGTCCCTAACCAGATTTTAATGCCTCATAATAAAATATGAATTGAAAGTCAAGGATCTCCAGATATATGATTGTTTCTAATGCTAAATATATAGAGAACAGATAAATAAAAGAAGAAATTAATTTGGAAGAAAGAGTAAAAATCCAGGGGATAGAAGTGCATTAAGTCTAACTTGTCTCAAGAAGACTGGATTTAGAAAACAAAAGCAAGTTGATAAGGAAAAAAATCAGAAAACAAAAGAGAACTGGAATTTAAAAATATATCTATTCTTAAATTATTTTAAATTGATGGAGGGATTGGTGGATAAGTCAAGAAAATCTTCCAGAAAAGAAAACAAAAAGACAAAAGTAAAGAAACTATAGAAGAAAAATGATAAGAGATATAAGAGAATCAATCAAGGAGATTCATTGTCCCAGTACTAGGGATAACATAAAGAAAGAAAAAAGAAAGTATAGAGGCAGAAAATCATCAGAAAAGTAATCCAAAAGATTTTACCAGAAACAAGAAACATGAATGTCTAAATTGAAAGGGCATAATGAATATCACCCCAAGGAATGAAAAGGAGCCTAATATCCTGTGATGACTAATCACAGTATGATAGCACTTCAGAATATTAAGGAAAAAAAGGAGATCCTAAAAGCTTTCAGGCAGTTAAAATCAGGTCACATACAAAGAAATAAGAATCAGACTAACCTTGAGCTTCTTATCAAAAAGCTTTGCATTTTAGAAGATAATTAAGCAATATCATGAAATAATTATGATACAATGTTTTAAACCAATAATTCTACACCTAACAGAACTGCAAATTAAGTATGATAATAGAATTTTTAAAAGATCTTCAAAGTCATAAAGTGAAAGTCATTCAGTCATGTCTGACTCTTTGTGATCCCATGGACTATACAGTCCATGGAATTCTCCAGGCCAGAATACTGAAGTGGGTAGCCTTTCCCTTCTTCAGAGGATCTCCCCAACCCAGGTCTCCTGCATTGCAGGCTGATTCTTTACCAGCTAAGCCACAAGGGAAGCCCAAGAATACTAGAGTGGGGAGCCTATCCCTTCTCCAGCAGATCTTCCTGACCCAGGAATTGAAATTCATACTCATAAGAACTCATAAAATTAAACTTCCACCCACCTTTTTATTGGAAACTCCTTTGAATGTGTTCCACCAAATGTAGGAATATACCAAGAAAGTGTAAACATTAGATCATACCCAGGAAAACCTTGAAGTTCCAAGATGATAAGAAATGTGCATTTGTCCTGACAAAACAACCCAGATAGAAACAGGAGGACAACCTCTGCTGGGGAGACCTCTGAACAAAAAGGAACTGGCTAGAATACCTAATATGATAGAGAGTTTGAAGAAAATTATTGAGAATATGATGAAAATAAGTTTTTTAAAAGTGAGGGAAAGATAAAGTCAATTGCAAGCACCAGGACAAAACAAAAAGTTATATAAAGAAAAAAATGTGTTATAGTACATACACTACTTGACTCTTCAGTGAACAAAATTTACAAAGAAACAATGATGTAAGAAATTTATTGCTTTACAACTTTTCATATTAGCATGATTTTGTTACCTAACCTTTAATAAACATTTTGTTGTACATGGAAGTTAATTTTGGGAGTTCCCATTTACATAGACAGCCCCCAACAACATGCAGGTTCCACAACATGCATTTCTTCAAAAGTAAGTTTGTAATGGTTCAGAACCATTCAGGACTGCTTGAGCTCACTTCAGGTGAAGTTTGTGTTTCCAACTCCTATGGTTTATTCCTCAATTCATACTGTGTATTTGAAATAAACAGTGATATCATTGTGATTATTAATAAAAGTTAAGCAAAAGTTTCACTCTATGTCTCCTTTCTGGCCATTATTATCATATTTGTTACTGAAAATAAATTTTCTTATAGAGATGGATGGATAATAAAGAAGACCCTCCCTTACCTTTTACTTCAGATTTCCTTCCAAACTTTGCCCTCTGTACTTTAACTTTTACATGGACATGTTGATAATATTTATATCATATCTACTTTGTTCTATATACTTATCTCCTGTGCTGTTTCCTTCCTGCCTAACTAGGGGACTGGAGAAGGGTGGTAGGGAATTCCTGAAACAAGAAGCCTGCAAAGAGATATAAAAGAACTCACACATTTGCCCTCAACCTAGCCAAATGAATATCCCTCTCCATTTTTTCAGTATGTGTTAGTTTCAGAATGGGTCCTGGGATGCATAACTAGACTCTCCGTCCCTCCTTCATCCCTCCAAATATAAATGTAAACCCCTGGTGAGCTGGTTCAGAGGACTAGGAGTGATCCCCTAGGGGCAGCAGCGACCCCAGTAAGGTAAGGCTTCAGGGTACTGCTCCGTATCTATGTCAGCCTGGAACAGGGCTAAGGGATTCACTGAATCTTGTCCCAGTTCCAACCCACTTCCCTGCAAGCAGACACACATATACACCAAGAGATGTGGCACAACTTACAGAAGTGTGACTTCTTTGTACTGTTTACCACATAGTTTTTCACACATGCTATGACCATTTCTTAACATGGAAACCCCATGCATATTTTTACTCATATTTTTACATCATGTATTTTATACATGATGAAATGGAAGCTCAGAGAGGTGAATGTGAGTGGCAGAGCTCTGATATTACTTGCAAGGCCATATGAACTTGATTCCAGAACTAGAGGGAGATTGACACTGTGTGGCTGCCTGTGAGCCCCTGCTGCTTCCTCCATCTGAAAATTCTTAGCCTATGATGTAGATTAGGGGACTTGGGTCTATAAGAAAGTTCCAGGTTGACTCTGTGGATCTGTATACCTCCTCCTTCCTTCTCTTTTCCTTTGATCAGCTCTGGGTCTGCCTCTTACACGCTAGGAAGGAGGGCAGGATAGAAAAGGAGGAATGAAAAACAAATCAAGGAAGAAGGCTACAAGTTCTCCAAGAGTCAGTATTTTTCCACAGGTAGGCAAAATGGAATGATCTGATTGTTATACAAGGTAGCATTAAATGTGATATAATTGACTGCAATGTGAAATGCCTTTTTGGAAAATTCCAGATGATAATAAAAATGAGGCACGCTCAAATGGATTTAAAATTCCAAAGGGTTGGAAAGTGAAAGGTTCTGTGAAGTGTGTTTCTCTTTCTCTCCTCCTACCAGGAACTTTTCAGCAATGTTCTCTTCCAATTAATGCTGAGCAATGAGCAAGACTACTTTTAAAGTTGTTGCTTATGGTATAGATGGGGTCTCCTCTTTTGTTATGTAAAATGAATGTCTAGGATATCAGAATGGAATTATAGAGTGAGCCATGTCTTGAATCCATAAGGTGACCTGGGTTTAAGCCTTCAGTTCAGTTCAGTCGCTCAGTCGTGTCCGACTCTCTGCGACCCCATGAATCACAGCACGCCAGGCCTCCCTGTCCATCACCATCTCCCAGAGTTCACTCAGACTCACGTCCATCGAGTCAGTGATGCCATCCAGCCATCTCATCCTCTGTCGTCCCCTTCTCCTCCTGCCCCAATCCCTCCCAGCATCAGAGTCTTTTCCAATGAGTCAACTCTTTGCATGAGGTGGCCAAAGTACTGGAGTTTCAGCTTTAGCATCATTCCTTCCAAAGAAATCCCAGGGCTGATCTCCTTCATAATGGACTGGTTGGATCTCCCTGCAGTCCAAGGGACTCTCAAGAGTCTTCTCCAACACCACAGTTCAAACGCATCAATTCTTCGGCACTCAGCCTTCTTCACAGTCCAACTCTCACATCCATACATGACCACAGGAAAAACAATAGCTTTGACTAGACAGACCTTAGTCGGCAAAGTAATGTCTCTGCTTTTGAATATGCTATCTAGGTTGGTCATAAGTTTTCTTCCAAGGAGTAAGCATCTTTTAATTTCATGGCTACAGTCATCATCTGCAGTGATTTTGGAGCCCAAAAAAGTAAAGTTTGACACTGTTTCCACCGTTTCCCCATCTATTTGCCATGAAGTGATGGGACCGGATACCATGATCTTCGTTTTCTAAATGCTGAGCTTTAAGCCAACTTTTTTCACTCTCCTCTTTCACTTTCATCAAGAGGCTTTGTAGTTCCTCTTCACTTTCTGCCATAAGGGTGGTGTCATCTGCATATCTGAGGTTATTGATATTTCTCCCAGCCATCTTGATTCCAGCTTGTGTTTTTTCCAGTCCAGTGTTTCTCATGATATACTCTGCATAGAAGTTAAATAAGCAGGGTGACAATATGCAGCCTTGACATACTCCTTTTCCTATTTGGAACCAGTCTGTTGTTCCATGTCCAGTTCTGTTGCTTCCTGACCTGCATGCAGGTTTCTCAAGAGGCAGGCCAGGTGGTCTGGTATTCCCATCTCTTTCAGAATTTTCCAAGTTTATTGTGATCCACACAATCAAAGACTTTGGCATAGTCAATAAGGCAGAAATAGATGTTTTTCTGGAACTCTCTTGCTTTTTCCATGATCCAGAGGATGTTGGCAATTTGATCTCTGGTTCCTCTGCCTTCTCTAAAACCAGCTTGAACATCTGGAAGTTCACGGTTCATGTATTGCTGAAGCCTGGCTTGGAGAATTTTGAGCATTACTTTACTAGCATGTGAGATGAGTGCAATTGATTGGAATGAAAACTGACCTTTTCCAGTCCTGTGGCTACTGCTGAGGTTTCCAAATTTGCTGGCATATTGAGTGCAGCACTTTCACAGCATCATCTTTCAGGATTTGAAACAGCTCAACTGGAATTCCATCACCCCCACTAGCTTTGTTTGTAGTGATGCTTTCTAAGGCCCATTTGACTTCACATTCCAAGATGTCTGACTCTAGAGGAGTGATCACACGATCGTGATTATCTGGGTCATGAAGATCTTTTTTGTACAGTTCCTCTGTGTATTCTTGCCACCTCTTCTTAATATCTTCTGCTTCTGTTAGATCCAGACCATTTCTGTCCTTTGTCGAGCCCATCTTTGCATGAAATGTTCCCTTGGTATCTCTAATTTTCTTGAAGAGATCTCTATTCTTTCCCATTCTGTTCTTTTCCTCTATTTCTTTGCATTGATCGCTGAGGAAGGCTTTCTTATCTCTCCTTGCTATTCTTTGGAACTCTGCATTCAGATGCTTATATCTTTCCTTTTCTCCTTTGCTTTTCATCTCTCTTCTCTTCACAGCTATTTGTAAGGCCTCCCCAGACAGCCATTTTGCTTTTTTGCATTTCTTTTCCATGGGGATGGTCTTGATCCCTGTCTCCTGTACAATGTCACGAACCTCATTCCATAGTTCATCAGGCACTCTATCATATCTAGGCCCTTAAATCTATTTCTCACTTTCACTGTATAATCATAGGGATTTGATTTAGGTCATACCTGAATGGTCGAGTGGTTTTCCCTACCTTCTTCAATTTAAATCTGAATTTGGTAATAAGGAGTTCATGATCTGAACCACCGTCAGCTCCTCATCTTGTTTTTGTTGACTGTATAGAGCTTCTCCATCTTTGGCTGCAAAGAATATAATCAATCTGATTTTGGTGTTGACCATCTGGTGATGTCCATGTGTAGAGTCTTCTCTTGTGTTGTTGGAAGAGGGTGTTTGCTATGACCAGTGCGTTCTCTTGGCAAAACTCTTTTAGCCTTTGCCCTGCTTCATTCCGCATTCCAAGGCCAAATTTGCCTGTTACCCCAGGTGTTTCTTTACTTCCTCCTTTACATTCCAGTCCCCTGTAATGAAAAGGACATCTTTTTTGGGTGTTAGTTCTAAAAGGTCTTGTAGATCTTCATAAAACCATTCAGCTTCAGCTTCTTCAGCTTTACTGGTTGGGGCATAGACTTGGATAACTGTGATATTGAGTGGTTTGCCTTGGAAACGAACAGAGATCATTCTGTCGTTTTTGAGATTGCATCCAGCTACTGCATTTCGGACTCTTTTGTTGACCATGATGGCTACTCCATTTCTTCTGAGGGATTCCTGCCCTAGCTCTGTCATTAACCCACTTTGTCAAGCCAGTCATTTCTCTCTGGGTCACTATTTTCTTGTTTATAAAATGGGAGTGACAGGGAAAGTTATTAAACTAAATTAAAAAAATTTTTCTGGTCATAAAACATTTATGTAGGTATAATTTAAGTAATGATAATGAATATAAAATTTAGAGCAGCTTCCCAGTGGCACTAGTGGTAAGGAATCCATGCCAGCACAGTGGCTCTAGTGGTAAAGAATCCTGCCAATGCAGGAGACACAAGAGATGCAGTTTCAGGAAGATCCCCTGGAGTAGGAAATGGCAACCCACTCCAGTATTCTTGCCTAGAAAATCCTATGGACAGAGGAGCCTGGCGGGCTAAGGTCCATAGGGTCACAGAGTCGGACACCACTGAGTGACTTAGCATGCATAAAATTTAGGATCACAGAATGAAGCAATTTCAGTTCTCTCAAAATCAGTCCAGTCTTCAATGCTCTGTAGATGTAAAACCACTGGTGAGACTCATCAAAAGAGTTTGAGTCCTTTCTGGATCTATGGCCCATGCTCAGCCTGTCTTTTTCCTCTCAGGAGTATGTCTCTTTCTTACAAAATAGGAGGTCTCTTCCAGTTCTTCCATTTGGTATGTGATATAAGGAGACATTTCTGCCCTGCCTGTTCCCTTCTCCAGCTCCCCAACTAGGCACTATGTGAATGCCTGTCCTTGAAACTGAACTAGTACCTTAGAAGAATGAGGTATGTGCATGTCCAGGCAAAGAAGGGAGGAAGAATTATGGCATGGTAGGGAAAAGGCAGAATTGAGAGGCAGACAGATGGGTTCAAATTTGGGTTCCACTACTTTTTAGCTGTTGTGATTTTAAGCAACTCACATAACCTTTCTGAGCCTTAATTTACTTGTCAAAACATGCATATTTTCTGCCTTGTGGGATGTTGTAAAGATCAAGTGACAGGAGATATGTGAAAGGGGTTAGACAGTGTCTACTCCAATGAAATTATCCTGTATTCCAATATATAAATCAAGAAATCAACACATCTACAAGCACTGTTGAAGAAGGGGTAGGGTCTAGAGCCCTAGCTTCTGACACTTTCCCTATCCTCTCATGGTGGCCTGATATGCTTCCACAGAGCACTTTGAACCCTTCCACCTACCTTAGGCAGAAACTGAAGCCTGATCCAGCCCAAGGATGGTAGGGATTGAGAGGATGAGGAGATTCTAGAATTAGGTGTGTGTGTGTGATATGTTTGCTAGATTAGCCATTATAATAACTCAGATAGATAATTACAAAGCATTACAACTTTGTCAGTGAGAAGGGCACTTGGGGAGCCATTTCTTATTCTAATTTGCTACAAATAACTCCCTTACCATTAACACTATGTAAAGGAAAACAACTGACAAACTGAGAGAGCAGTTGGGACTGATGGAACAGTAGAACATGGTGAATGAAAATTAGAAGAATCCTGGAGGATTCCCAGGTTTTTGATTTTGGTTACTGAATGTGTGTGAGTGCTGTTCATTAAGGTGAAGAATAAACGAAAGTACAAGATGAGGAGTTCAATGTTGGATGTGTTGCATTTGAGGTGCACGTGACACATTCAGCAAAAGGTGTTGAATAGACAACTGGATGCATGGGTCTGAAGCTGAAGGAGAGATCTGGCCTGAAAACAAAGGTTGGGAGTCATCAGCACATAAAATGTGGTTGAAATCTTGAAAATGAATGAGGTCATCTAGGGAGAGTAGAGTGAGCTTAGGATATAATTTTAGAGAACAGCAGTGGTGAGGCAGAGAAATATGTCTCCCTGAAGGAGATGGGGAAGGGCAGAATCAGAAACAGAAGAGGAGATTAAGGGGAATGAAGAGTCTTCAACATAAGAGAAGTGTTTTAAGAGAGAGGAAATAATCAATAGTCAAATGAAGTGAATATGTCAAATAAGAAAATGACCCAAAAATGAGTTGCCTCTGTTTCTCTCTTTGACAGTACTGCCTATAAAATATTTGAGGATGAAAAACCAAGGATAGAAAATTTTGTTAGAAATTGACCAATTCAGTTCAAAGTAGCTTAGGCAAAAGTAGTGTAATGTATGGTTGAAAAACCAAACTCAAGAGACTGGAATATAGCAGCACCTCAGGAACCATTGGATCTGCGCCCTTGAACACTGCCAGGACCTGAATTTAGCTGTATCTCACTATCAGTTTCTCTCTGCAAGCCATCTTCAGTCTCGCCTGCAGAAAACTGGCCCTCTTCACATGATAACATGGCCTCTGTGCCTCACATAACCTAAGAGTGAGTGAATCCCTCCAGATAGTATAGTTAAAGGGTACAATTAGATTTGTTGTTGTTGTTCAGTCCCTCAGTCATGTCCAACTCTTTGCAACTCCATGGACTATAGCATGACAGTTTTTCCTGTCCTTCACCATCTCCCGGAGCTTGTTCAAACTCATGTGCATTGAGTCAGTGATGCCATCCAACCAGCTCGTCCTCTGTCTTCCCCTTCTCCTCCTGCCTTCAGTCTTTCCCAGCATCAGGGTCTTTTCTAATGAGTTGGCTCTTCTCATCAGGAGGCCGAAGTACTGGAGCTTCAGCTTCAGCATCAGTCCTTCCAATGAATATTCAGGATTAATTTCCTTTAGAATTGACTGGTTTGATCTCCTTGCAGTCCAAAGGTCTCTCAAGAGTCTTCTCCAACACCACAGTTCAAAAACATCAATTCTTCAGCCTTCTTTATTGTCCATCTCTCACATCCATACATGACTACTGGAAAAACCTTGGCTTTGACTATATGGACCTTTGTAGGCAATGTAATGTCTTTGCTTTTAATAAGCTGTCTAGGTTTGTCATAGCTTTCCTTCCAAGGAGCAAGCATCTTTTAATTTCATGGCTGCAGTCACCATCTGCAGTAATTTTGGAGCCCAAGAAAATAAAGTCTGTCACTGTTTCCATTTTTTCCCCATCTATTTGACATGAAGTGAATTAGGTGGTCCAGGCTTAAGTCAGCTAACCATCCCTAGATGCATCCCTGGATTGATAAACTATGGTCAGAAAGTATGTTTTTGGAGGCAATGGTAGTATTGGGTGTTTAAGAATGCAAAGCACACACAATTTCATGGGATTTTCCAGACAAGTGTGCTAGAGTGGATTGCCATTTCTTTCTCCAGGGTATCTTCCCGACCCAGGAATCGAACCCAGGTCTCCCACATTGCAGGCAGATGCTTTACCATCTGAGCCAGCAGGGAAGCCCTTTTAAATGCACAAACAAATACAATTCTATTTTCTCACTGGTGCTCAGTCATTTCAGTCATGTCCGACTCTTTGCAACCCCATGGATTGCAGCCCGCCAAGCTTTTCTGCCCATGGGATTCTCCAGGCAAGAATACTGGAATGGGTTGCCATTTCCTTCTCCAAGGGATCTTCCCAACCCAGGGATTGAGCCCACATCTTTTATGTCTCCTGAATTGGCAGGCATGTTCTTTACCACTAAGGCCACCTGAGAAGCCCCTGTATTTTCTCACTGGCCTTCAGCTATTCTTTTTTTAAACATTTAAATTGGAGGCTAATTACTTTACAATATTGTGGTGGTTTTTGCCATACATTCACATGAATCAGCCATGGGTGTACATGCGTTCCCCATCTTGAACCCCCCTCCCACCTCCCTCCCCATCCCATCCCTCAGGGTCATCCCAGTGCACCAGCCCTGAGCACCCTGTATCATGCATCAAACCTGGACTGATGATCTATTTCACATATGATAATATACATGTTTCAATGCTATTCTCTCAAATCATCCCACCCTCACCTTCTCCCACAGAATCCAAAAGTCTATTCTTTACATCTGTGTCTCTTTTGCTGTCTCTCATATAGGGTCATCATTACCATCTTTCTAAATTCCATATATATGCATTAATAAACTGTATTGGTGTCTCTCTTTCTGACTTACTTCCCTCTGTACAATAGGCTCCAGTTTCATCCACCTCATCAGAACTGATTCAAGTGCATTCTTTTTAATAGCTGAATAATATTCCATTGTATATATGTACCACAGCTTTCTCATACATTCATCTGCTGATGGACATCTAGGTTGCTTCCATGTCCTGGCTATTGTAAACAGTGCTGCGATGGGGTACACGTGTCTCTTTCAATTCTGGTTTCCTTGGTGTGTATGCCCAGCAGTGGGACATAGATGCAAAAATCCTTAACAAAATTCTAGCAAACAGAATCTAACAACATATTTAAAAGATCACACATCATGACCAAGTGGGCTTTATCCCAGGGATGCAAGGATTCTTCAATATTTACAAATCAATGTGATATACCACATTAACAAATTGAAAGATAAAAACCATATGATTATCTCAATAGATGCAGAGAAAGCCTTTGACAAAATTGAGCATCCATTTATGATAAAAAAAAATCCAGAAAGCAGGCATAGAAAGAACATACCTGAACATAATAAAAGCCATATATGATAAACCCGCCATTATCCTCAATGGTGAAAAATTGAAAGCATTTCCCCTAAAGTCAAGAACAAGACAAGGATGCCCACTCTCACCACTACAATTCAACATGGTTTTGGAAGTTTTGGCCACAACAATCAGAGCAGAAAAAGAAATAAAAGGAATCCAGATTGGAAAAGAAGTAAAACTCTCACTGTTTGCAGATGACATGATCCTCTACATAGAAAAACCTAAAGATTCCACCAGAAAATTACTAGAGCTAATTAATGAATATAGTAAAGTTGCAGGATATAAAATTAACACACAGAAATCCCTTGCATTCCTATACACTAACAATGAGAAAACAGAAAGAGAAATTAAGGAAACAACTCCTTTCACCATTGCAATGAAAAGAATAAAATACTTAAGAATATATCTACCTAAAGAAACTAAAGACCTATATATAGAAAACTATAAAACACTGATGAAAGAAATCAAAGAGGACACAAATAGATGGAGAAATACACCATGTTCATGGATTGGAAGAATCAATATAGTGAAAATGAGTATACTGCCCAAAGCAATGTATAGATTCAATGCAATCCCTATCAAGCTACCAACGATATTTTTCAGAGAACTAGAACAAATAATCTCACATTTTGTATGGAAATAAAAAAAAATATTGACTAGCCAAAGCAATCTTGAGAAAGAAGAATGGGAGTGGAGGAATCAACCTGCCTGACTTCAGGCTATACTACAAAGCAACAGTCATCAAGACAATATTGTACTGGCACAAAGACAGAAATCCAGATCAATGGAACAAAGTAGAAAGCCCAGAGATAAATCTATGCACCTATGGACACCTTATCTTTGACAAAGGAGGCAAGAATATACAAAGGATTAAAGACAATCTCTTTAACAAGTGGTGCTGGGAAAACTGGTCAACCACTTGTAAAAGAATGAAACTAGAACACTTTCTAACACCATACACAAAAATAAACTCAAAATGGATTAAAGATCTAAATGTAAGACCAGAAACTATAAAACTCCTAGAGGAAAACATAGGCAAAACACTCTGACGTAAATCACAGCAGGATCCTCTATGACCCATCTCCCAGAGTTATGGAAATAAAAGCAAAAATAAGCAAATGGGACCTAATTAAACTTAAAAGCTTTTGTACAACAAAGGAAACTATAAACAAGGTGGAAAGACAGCCTTCAGAATGGGAGAAAATAATAGAAAATGAAGCAACTGACAAAGAATTAATCTCAAAAATATACAAGCAACTCCTGAAGCTCAGTTCTAGAAAAATAAGTGACCCAATCAAAAAATGGGCCAAAGAGCTAAACAGACATTTCTCCAAAGAAGACATACAGATGGCTAACAAACACATGAAAAGATGCTCAACATCACTCATTATCACAGAAATGCAAATCAAAACCACAATGAGGTAACATCTCATGCCGGTCAGAATGGCTGCTATCAAAAAATCTACAAACAATAAATGCTGGAGAGTGTGCAGAGAAAAAGAAACCAGTTGGTGGGAATGCAAACTAGTACAGCCACTATGGAGAAGAGTGTGGAGATTCCTTAAAAAGCTGGAAATAGAACTGTCTTCAGATATTCTTGATTGTGAAAATTAAGCAAGTTAATACGTGTGAAATGTTCTTTGTAAATTAGAAAATATGACAGAAATGTGTTATTGCTATCAAATGTAGACTCCCTTACATTTCCCTCTAGAATCGTCTAATATTTAATTAGGCAGATTTCATTTTTTTTTTTTTTAAATGGAGAGTGGAGAATTTCTCAGAAGTGAGGAAGTTGAAAACAGAGAGAACAGAGCCGGAAATGAGCAGTTGCTGAAGCCTTGAAGCTCCTGAGATTTCACCAATCTCTTTCTACTTCTGCCCCCATCCTTTTCCCAAAAGAGAAAAGTGTGCCCACAGACATGGACACAGGAAGCTGTGTGGTGTCTCTAAAGCCTGCTGGTCCTGTCTTTACTCCTATAGTCTTTGGTCTTTATATTCCAAATGCCAAGGTCTTAACATTCTTTATGCTACCAGATCAAAATCCATCTCCTCCTGAGGGCTTCTGTCTGTGGCCCACAATGGCCAAATCTACTGCAGCTTGGTCAGCTCTGTGGACCTCAGCTGGATCCAAGGAACCCATCCCATCCCAACATTATAAGACGTGCTCACCTTTGATGCCAAAATGACCTGAGCTGCCAGATAAGTTAGGCCCTACTGGAATGCCTAATTTAAAATTAGAGGATTCTAGATGGAAATATAACAGAGCCTACATTTGGTAATAATAACACATTTCCATTGCGTTTTCCAGTTTACAAAGAATATTTCATATGCATTACTTGTTTAATCTTAATGATTAAGTACAGTTGAAAACCAATGAGAAAAGTATGGAATTGTATCTGCTTGTGTATTTAAAAATTATGTGTAAGTTGTGCATTTGATGTAAGTATTTAACTTAATAGATGTTGCTGTAAAAGCCAAGCTGCATTCATAAAGAATTCCATTTATATTTTCTTAAGAAAGTGTAAATGAGTTGAAGAGCACAACACTCTCCTTGTCTAAGTTAACTTTGGCTGCATCCAGCTTAGCTGTTCAGACCAGGGTAAATACCCGCTTCAATTTACAGATCTCCAGTATTTTCACATCCATCCTATCATTTAATCTTAAAAATAACCCTAGCAAGACAGATTGTCATCCAGATTTTCAGAAGGGGAAACCAAGGTATGGAATGATGCAGAGGTTTACCCAAGATTACTCAGCTTCTTGGGACTATAAGGTATGTCTACTTCCTCTCAGTCTAGGGCTCCTTCCCTTCCAATAGAAATGTCTGTTTTGTTCCCAAAACTAGATTACAAGCTCTTTGAGGGCAGGATTGTGTCTTTCTCATCTTGGGTAATCATGTGGTGGCTGATGTTCAAAAAGGAGCTGACTGCCTGACTTTCTGAATAGTGTACAGATTCACCACTATCTGTAAGCTGAGGAGCTCACTGCTAGTGAATTCCAGGAATTTAGAACACTAGCCTCTCTACCCATTGCCTGGCCTTGCTACCAGGGGTCAGCACTACTATTCATGAGCCCAGAGTCCAGAGCGATGAAAAAGTGAAAATTGAGAGTGAAAGGCGCTCAGTCATGTTGGACTCTTTGCAACTCCATGGACTGTAGCCTGCCAGGCTTCTTTGTCCATGGAATTCTCCAGGCCAGAATACTGGAATGGGTAACCATTCCCTTCTCCAGGGGATCTTCCCAACCCAGGTATTGAACCCAAGTCTCCTGCATTGCTGGCGATGAAAGATAATGGCAAATTGGAGTTTCTGTTCAGGAAAGAATCTGGCTGCAGTGCAGGAGACCCGGGTTCGATCCCTGGGTCAGGAATATCCCCTAGAAAAGGCAAACCACTCCAGTATCCATGCCTGGAAAATCCCATGGACAGAGGAGCCTGGTGGGCTGCAGTCCATAGGGTCACAAAGAGTCAGGCATGACTGAGCAACTAACAGTTTCATTTTTCCTAATAGCTAGAGAGGGGAGCCCCATTGCCCGTGGGAAGAACCAGCCCACCACATGCGTTGAGCCCTGGCCGTGGTAGAATCGACAAAGTCTAAGGCTTTGATGAAGCAGGTGGTGGATGAGATGTGGGATGGAGGGTGAGGAGACAGAATAGGACAATGCAAGGAAGTCTGGCATAGAGAGATCAAGGCTCCAGTTCCAGCCAGATGACACTTTTTGTGCTTTGGGCCTCATTTTTCATCTTCTCCTCCTGTTGTATTTTTATAGCCCTGGTCAATACCTGGAATTTTACTTTATTTTTATTGCACATTTATTTACTTGTTTATTTGTTTATTGTTGACAAATAGATATGGAGGACAACCAAGCCATGCTCACTGGTGGAGACACTCCTACTAACTGGGCTACAGGGAGGAGCTGGGGTTGATTTTTTTTATTATTATCCCCATGAGCCTCTTTGTTGGAGACTATTGAGTATGAGAGTTACTTATGCAGACTCAGGAGCCAGCCTGCCTGGATTAGAAATCTCACTCTACCACTTGACAACTGTTAGGACCTCAGGCAAAAGTAACTGATTTCCTCATTTCTAGCTACCACTCAGGAATTCTGTGAGGGTTAATGAAGCTATCCATTGAAAGTATTTAGAGAGGCATCTGGCACAAAGTAAGTGCTTAATGCATGTTAGCTATGATTGTGGTTATTTTATTAGAACTCGTCATTATACTTTCCTCTTAATGTTCTATATTTTATTTCATCATCGTCATCACTGTTATTATTACTCTTCTTTTGGTTTCTTCTCCTTCCATGTATGTATTTTTCTTCCTCCAGTCCTATGGATGGATGATAGATAGAAAAATGAAGACCCAGAAGCCCAGGAATGGCTTGTCTCAGAGTTCACCAAATTACCAAGAAGGTCACAGCTTCTTAGTTCAAGGCTTGTTTTTCCTGAGTCTGGGCCTCTTGGGAGGCTTTTGGCCACTGTGGCAGACTCTGAGTCAAGTTGTTTAAGCTGAGTGGTGTCAAGCTCAAGAAGACAGACACTTCTGCACTGAACTTGGTGCTGTAGGGCCTATTATCTAACATTGCCCAGGACCCAGCCACTGCTGATCTCTTTCCCACATAGCTGAGACCTTTTGATCCTACCTACTGGCCCAGCCCCATTTCTGGCATCCATCCTGACACTGGGGAGCCCAGGCCCACCTTCTGTACTCAGCATCAGAACCTTGTTGTGGCCTGGCCCTGGCCCTGCATCCTGGTTCACGGGGCTCTGACTGGTAATGGTGACCAAGTAATGGTGACCAAGTCCCCACTTTGATCCCTAGTTTCATCCTTGGTGACCTGAGTGTCCTGCTTTGCCCTTACTGATCCCCTCGTAAACTAGAATCTGGCCTTTTTTTCCCCTGCTGGAATCCTCCCACCCACAGACAGAGACCCTCCAGGTGCCACATCCTCAACCTCTCCTAGAGTACTTGGCATTATCTGTCCATGGACTCATCAATTGCCACACTCTCCCCCAAGACATTGTATGAGACTGAAGACCTGCACTGCCCCATGGGGCTTCCCAGGTGGCACTAGTGGTAAAGAATCTGCCTGCAATGCAGGAGACCTTGGTTTCACCTCTGAGTCAGGAAGATCCCCTGGAAAAGGAAATGACACCCCACTCCAGTATTCTTGCCTAGAGAATCCCATGGACAGAGGAGCCTGGTGAGCTATAGTCCATAGCATTGCATAGAGTTGGACATGACTGAAACATCTTAGCATGCATGCTCCCCTGAGCATCCCCACTCCTGGTTGTCACCTCGGCTCTCCAGAGAGCCTATTCTGCCTGCCTTCCTGCAAATGTAGCAAGGCTTACCCTGTAGTGCCTGCCTAGGTCTTGCCATCTCTCAGGGCATCCAGGTTTCCTGAAGCTATTATCCTATGACAAAGAATTTCATTCTACCTACCAAGCCTGGCAAAGAAGTTCCCAAGCATTTACTACCCTAACCCAAAGTCTCCCTGAGTCATGCCCATAGGCCATTCTGGAGCCTGAAGAGGAGGTCCCTGCTGTGTCATTGGCCCAGAACTTGTTCCAAGCTAGTTTACTTCTTTCTCCTGCCCTGTTTCTCAGTTCTCTTACCCACATCTGTGACACATTCTCCATTTCCTTTCCCTTTGTTGGCTAGCTTTCTCACCCTGCACTTGGCCCTGCCAGGTTCTCTCTAGCCTGTGAGGGCCGAGAGAGCAGCCCCTTTATCAGAGCATTTGGAGCCAATGTTTCATGCAGGAAATTGCTCATGTACTGGGCTGATAATGACCAACAATCTTGCTGACAATCAGATGCTCAAGGGATTCAGCCCTCGGTTACCACCACTTCCTGTGAGGCCAAGCCAGTGGTGGCCCTTTGGGGCTGTTGCACTTAGAAATGAAGCCCAAGGCCTCCCCAGAGAGGTGGAGTGGGTTGGCCCAAGGTGAGGGGTGCTGAGCCTGTCTAGGAAACGTAGTAGAGCTTGATCCTTGGGGAATCTCATGTCCCCTCCCCTGCCTCTGACTCTCAGCCTAACAAGTTGGCTGGACTAGGCGCCACAGGAGCTAGGAGGTGCTGAGCTGACCTACTTATGGGCAGAACCACTGTGGCAGTGGACAGGGACATTGCATTCCTGAGCTGGAAATTCTGCATTTCCCACCTGAGGCCCTGGGGACTGGGAGACCAGACTTTCTAAAAGCAGGAATTTCACTTCTCCAAGGGACATCTCATGTCTTTTCCGGAGATCACATTCAGGCCTGCCTCAGTCTCTGGCTGCTTGCCTTAATGGTCCTATAACACACAGAACCACCTGGTCCCCTCCCTTGGGCATGAGAAAATTCCTGTCAAGGCAAAGGGCATTTTGTAGAAATGATTATCTGCTTTTCATCTGCTGGAACACCTCATTTAAAATGGTAATCTTCTGTCTCTGAGAGAGAAATGGATAGGGAATTCCCAAAGTCTTTGGTGTCAGGCCTCCCTGATGAGGAAAATCAGGAGACTAAAGGAGCTCAGGGATTTAAAGGTATAAAGGTATATTCTGCCTCTCCATTATAATCAATTATTGGATTGGTCATAATAAACATGGGAGCTAGAGGACCCCTAGAGCCATTTGGCCCATTGGTTTCCAATCCCAGCTATTCATCAGAATCACCAGAGAACCGGGCCCTACTCCTTAAGGTTCTGATTCAGGATATCTGGGAAGTAGCTTGGCAGTCTCTCTTTTTAAAATCAGATGTATAGCCAGGTTTAGGAGTTACTGATATATTTCAGTGCCCTCACATTGCAGATGGGGGAACTGAAACTCAGTGAGGCATTTTTGAAGGTCATATGGCAACTACCTAACCTGACATTGAAGGCTGTCTATGACCTGGTTCTAATCTACTTTTTCTTATTCTAGCATCTCATTTATACTCCCTTAGGACTGCATAAAATAGAAAATATCTAAAATTCAGGATACCAGTTAAATTTCAATTTCAGACATACCTGTACTAAGGAATTATTCATTGTTGATTTGAAATCCAAATTTAACTGAACATCTTGTATTTATATTTTGCTCAGTGTGGCAACTTGATGCAACCTACACAGCAGACCACCTGAATGAATTTTGTCACATGTAATTAATAGGTAATTTCTGAATTCTTACTGCTAGGCCTCTGCTTATGCTAGCCCCTCTGTCTGGAATACTCAATCCATTATTTCCCCAAATCCTGTGCATTCTTCAAGCTGAATACATCTCTTCTTTCAAATGTTCTTATTCTTTGAGCTGACCTTGATCTATCCTTTGATATTACTTTCCTTGTCTCTCTATTTCCACCTCTCCTGCTCTATCTTGGATCAGAGTTATTTTATCTATTGGCTTAACTCTTCCATGGAACATGAACCAGCCCTCCACCAGGACAGGGACCATATCTGAGTAGAGAGTACTGTGCATGGGCATGGGCCCTGAGGTCCATGGGTCCTGAGGTCAAATGGGTTTTGCTTGAATTTTAGCACTGCCAATTACCAACTGTGTGAACTTGGGTAAGATTTTCCACCTCTTTCAGACTCCATTTTCTTATCTGTAAAATGAGAATTATAAGAGTAATTTTTACAGAGAGTTATTGTGAAAACTAAATGTGATAAAGCTTTGAGAGTGTTTAGAACAGAGTGAGTATACATAAAGTGCTCAATAAATGGCAGCTATTGTCATATGTCATCATCTCTATATCTTTGGGGCCAAGCACAGTGTGGTGATCAGTAAGATCTACTGAATGAATGAATGAATGAATACATGCATAAAAGGCATGGATATAAGATCCTGAGCCCGATTGATGGAAAGTGCTAGATGCCAAAGGCAGTGGCTGTGTACTGAAAAATACATGAGCATTGGAAAACCATATTCCCTTGGGAGAAAATTTCTGTCCTCCAGGAGCTTATATAATAGCATATTCCTTTCTAGGGGAGTAAATAGCTGTTTGGAGATTGTAATGCAACTATTTGTCTCATAGGAACACTTCTATGCTTCCATTCTCTACTGTGATTATTAGAAATGGAAATCTAGACTTGCGCCTTTCACTCCATTCCTGTCTGCCTATGGACTGCTAGGAAACTTGATTTCCATTAGGCTTTGCTCTCTCCATCTGTTATAGTAGATTTCACTGACTGAAACATTGGTAAATATTTAGAGACCAAGGGGAAAAAAAGATGAAATACAAATGCCAAGATTTGTGTAGTAGGTGTCAAGTAAATATTTGTTGAATGAATGAATAGACATTGGTGAATGAAAGGTAGAATATAAGCAAATAAATGCATAAACAGTTTTTTAAATAAAATAAGTGTGGAATAATTATTCAAACACTTCTTTTGAGTTACCATGTTCCTGTTGTTTCAACCTGGAAAAAGGACTGATTAAGCCCTGCCACAGGAATCCTGCCTGAACTTTGGTGCAACGTACCATTTATAGTCACCTCTGTTAGGCTCTCATGTTAGGAACATGAGAAGTTAGTTGGGCCAACTTTCCCTTGTATACATCTAATGATGGGGGAGCTCACTACTTCATAATCTTTACTACATTCTTGATCTATGCTGCAATCTTTGAATGCTTAGAAAAGCTTTGACTGCTGCATCAATGATGTAAATCTAGTATTAGAACCCAAACCTCCCTATAACCCAGACTAGGGTACTCTCCGCCATAGTCCACTTGGAACTATAGAGCTGCATTTAGCAAGTGTTAGTCACTCAGTCATGTCCAACTCTTTGTGACCCCATGGACTGTTGTTCACCAGGCTCCTCTGTCCATGGGATTCTACAGGCAGGAATACTGGAGTGGGTAGCCTTTCCCTTCTCCAAGGGATCTTCCCAACACAGGAATTAAACCCGAGTCTCCTGCATTGCAGGCAGATTCTTTACTGACTAACCTGTATTTAACAATGTCGGTAGGAAGGGAACTGTCCTAGGAAGCAGGAGATCTGGGTCCAAGTATGAGCTCCAGCATTGGCTTGCTGTGTGAAGTTGGGTAGTTCCTTTCCTTATGTGGGCCTCAGTTTCCCTCTTTGCTCGATGAAAAATTTCAAACTGAATGCTCTGTAAGACTCTTCCAGCACAAATGTTTCAGAATTCTCTAATGAGGTCTAATTAGGATCTCGTAATACAGTGGTTCTCAAAGTGTGACCCAAGAATCCCTAAAGGTCCCTGAGACCCTTTTCAATGATCAATGAGGTCTCCCTTTTCAAATTATGTATCTTTGAGAGGCAGGATTTTCTTCACATACTTCAGTCAAAACAACCTATCACAAGAGACTGAACATAGAAGCAACCATGAGAGTTCAGCTATCTCCTGTTAAGCCAGATATTAAAGAGAGCAGCGAGAAACTGTAAAACCACGCCACTCTTCTCAGTAAATTTATTTTAGGAAATATTGTTATTCTTCACAAAATATATTAAAAATATGTGAACATGTCAAATTTTGAAGCATGTTTTTTAAAATAAATGAATCCATCAATCCTCTTTAAACATCTCAGTCTTAATTTCTAGTACCATAAATATCCATAGATACAACCCACATAAATAAGAATGTCTAGATCTTTAATAATAACTTTTAATAGTATAAAGAGATATTGAGAGCAAAAAGTTTAAGAAGGTTCTAGTAAGGTCTCTGACTTCCTGTCTCATTCTATAAAGCCTTTTCACTTTAGTGGTTCCAAATATGATCTGCTCAATATCTGACAGAGGGAAGAACACAGTGACCTTGGGATGTAGGCCATTCTTCCGAATTCACAGATCTAAGCTATACCAGATAATATACTATCTCCCTCACCTGGGTTCCTTGGCACAGACTGGTGACTTGGGCCTTAGACAAGACACCCTATGGCAGACAGTGCCAGTTCCTGAGTGAAGGAAGAAAGCAGCTAGTCTCATGAGGGTTAATGTGATAGCCTCCCTGCTTGTCTGTCTACAAGTTCCCAGTCCCTCTGGGTCCACCTGTCCTAATTGCTATACCCTCCATACCCTATTCTTCACCCCCTCAATAACCGGCCCCTCTGGACCCTGGCCACCAAACAAAAGCAGCCTGTTATGCCCATCATGGGAGGTCTTGGGTATGAGGCAAGGGAGGCCCTCCCAGATTCAGAGCCCCCATGAGGTAGGGAAGGAGGACAGAAGTAGGAAAGAAAGGAGGGAGAATCTGTGTTGACTGAGAGAAACCACTATACATCAGGTTCTTCATGTTGCTTCTTCCTTAATGACAAGTCTGGAAGGTAAGTAGTGATCTTTACCCTCATCTTCATGTTTGTTGTTGTTCTTCAGTCACTAAGTTGTGTCCAACTGTTTGCGACCCCATGGACTGTAGCATGCCAGGTTCCTCTGTCCTGTCCCTCCTCTGTCCTTTTCTTGAGTTGGCTCTTTGCATCAGGTGGCCAAAATATTGGAGCTTCAGCTTCAGCATCCTCATGTTACAGCCAGGGAAACTGAGAGTCCCAGAGAGGAAGTGACTTGCCTAAGGTAGTTATATAGCCCCAAAGTAGCTGGGCCTGGATTTTAATTTGGGTCTAAAGAATGCCAAATTAACATTCTTTCTGCTTTACCAAGAGCAGGGAGAATCAGGAGCACCCAGGAAAAGAAGAGGGAACAAAGAAACTCACATCTATTGAACACTTACTATGTGCCCAGCATGGTGAGTGTAAATGAATGTTCTCTTCCATCAACTCCTAACAGTAGTTCCCTCAGATAAACAGAGAATCCTCAGTTTACAGATGAGAAAACAGAAATGAGGTGACTTTCCTGAGGGCACACTACTAAAGGCAGCAGAACCAGTATTCAAATCTAAGTCTGTCAAGTTCCCAAGCCTTAGTTTTTTAGTAATACCAAATAACATTTCTTGAGAACTTTCTGTATGCCAGGATCTGTGCTAAATGCTCTGACTCATTTAATTTAAACCTCCCAACCAGGTAGGTACTATTATTATCTCCCGTTTAACAGATGAGGAAATTAAGGCAGCCCAAGGTCACCTAGTTAGAGAGTAACAGAACTTGGATTTGAATCCAGACAGTTCAGCGCCACAGTTCATAGGCTTAGTGGTTGAATGCTATCCTCAAGCTCAAAGCTAAACTAGTGTGAGAGGCCCCAAACTGAAATCTCCTGATCTCTCAAGTCAGTATGCTGTGCACTATTGCCTCCTGAATGAATGTCCAAAGGCACAATTGGTGCACCTCTGCCCAGGGGCCTGAATCTAATGAAGGGGGTCATTCTGGGAGGCCTGCATTCTTACCGCACAGCCTCTGTGGCTCTCCATCCTCAAACACGTGGCTGAGGGGAAAGAGGAGATACATTCAAAGGAGGAAACACTACTCCACTCTTGGTTCTTGTGTTACTTGCCTGCCCCAGGCAGGGGGCTTCCCCTCGTGAGCATGCATACAGTTGGAGGTGGTTGTGAAGGAACCATTTGCCTTGTGTCTGAATATCCTTCTGACAGAGCCCAGGAGAACAAATATCTGAGATGACCCAGAGGCTAGAGAGAAGGTAAGAGATCCGTTATCACAACCTCCCCAGAGTATAAATAAGGAAACTGAGGGCCACAGAGTAAGTTGTAAGCAGGATTGGAGGGATCCTTAGAGACAAACCTCAAGACAAACCTCTGGACCAAACCACAGATGAGGAAAGTCCTCAAACAGAGGCAGAGGCTTGCTCAAAGTAGGCTTAAGATCTTCTCGGGCCCCAGGATTTGGCCCTTTGCCTGACCATCCTGAATCTCAGAAAGGGAAGTGAGGCCAGAGGGAGTAAGTTATTCTAGGACTTGTGATGACATATCCCCCCAGAGACCCAAGCCTGGGGTCGGTCCCTGGGACCCTCTGGCCATCAGCCATGGCATCCTGCCTGCTGAAGCTTTGGAGTGGGGGAGGGGAATCACTATTTCTTAATGGCTTCCTGACCAAAAAGCCTCTAGAAGTGGCTAGTGCTAACTCTGTTTCCATGGAAAGAGCTGACTTCAGTGCATCCAGGGGGTTCAAGACTAGATTCCAGGCTAAACTGGAACTGGAGTGTTCTGAGCATGGGAGCATGGGAGTGGATAAAGAAGGGAAATTGTCATCTGCTTCGATGTTCAGAAAAGGACACATAGCCAGGATATCTGAGTTGGGAGAAAGCTGTGATGCTCTGAGGCAGGGGGATGGAGGAAATGATCTTTGAGAGCTGGGATTCTCTTTGGGGCATTCCCTGACTTCCTACGGATGCCTAAGGGCAGCACAGCAGTTCTGAAAGGGGTAGTAATTACCAGAAGGGATTTTCCTACAGACTTGCCCTGTAGCTAACTCCAAATGGGAGCCATACAGCAGACTTGAGACTTAGTGACCTGTGAGCCTGCCTCTCATTGTACAGCTGGGAAACTGAGGCCCAGAAAGGAAAGGGCCTCCCCAAAATGCCAGAGTGAGTCATGATTCCTGACGTTAAAGCAGGGTGAGGAGGATGACCCTGTGACCCAGGGCCCAGGCCTTTCCCTTCTGTGTCTCCACACCGACCTGAGTCCTGCTCAGGTCGAGGGCTCTCCTCCCTGGGTGCTTTTCCTTGGCACTCTTTCCGGTGTCCCTGTGTGGTCTCGGTTTTACCCAGAGGCCCCCAGGAAGGGCTGGTGTATCATTCGCAGGTGGCAGGAGCCAAGCAGACCAGCGTGCAGGTGGCAGGACTGGCGGGTAAGCTGCAGCAGGCTGGATGCTCCAAGCTTGGGAGCTGAAATTCAGGGAATTTCAATTGACATTGCTGTCCAGTACCAGCCAACTGGTTAACGGTGCCGAGTTTGAATCAGCGACCCGCCTCCTGGCCCCTCCTCCTCAGCTAGTCTCTCTTCCTCCCTCCCTCCCTCCCTCCTTCCCTCCCTCGGGCCCTCCGGGAAAAGAGCAGGCGAGCTGAGCTCAGGCCGCTGCTCTCCGCCTCTTCCCTAGATGAGCCGCTGATGGAGCACGGGATCAGAGCTAGCTCTGGCTGAGCCCTGGGGCCTGGGTAGCCTGGTCCCCAGAAAGGGAGAGACCTGTGCCCAGCAGAGCTCTGCTGGGCCCTGCCAGTTCCCCTCACCCCACCATGCCTCTGTTGGACGTGTTTTGGGCTTGCTTCAGGAAAGTGAAGGTAAGAGGTTACCTAGCCCCAGCCCACTCCATGGCTCTGGTTTGAAGGAGGCAGCTGGGGACCACTGAGTGCTGGCTGGAAGGCAGATAGGCTTCGGAGACTACCTTGGAGCTAGAAAGGCTTGGGTTCAAGTCTTGCCTTTGACAACAGCTCTGTGATCTTCTACTGCTTTCTCACAGAAATAAGACAGCTGGCTGGCTCTTCTTCTAAAACTTGCCTCTGTTGCTTCCCTGGCCTTGCCACAAAGACAAGATTCTTAACCTTTCTGAGCCTCCATTTCCTCAGCTTTAAAATAAAGACAATAGAGACACCAACTTTATAGGGTGGTGAGGTTGGTGTTATTGTTTACATATTAAATGTATGGAAATATAAGAGACAATGTGTGTAAAGTTCCTAGTGTGATGCCTGGCATGTAGCATCCATACCATACAAGTAATGGTAACTATTATTATGATTATTGCTACTAATTTCCTTCAACATATATTAAATACCTACTCTGTGTTAGGCACCACAGGAATTACACACACAAAAAAACAAATAGCTTTTGTCCTCAAAGAAGAGGTAAGAAAATTGTTAAATCTTTATCAAGACATATGCCAGACACTATGCTAGATGGTTAGTTGGTCAATAAATAGTGGTTGAGTGCTTGCAATATCTTGTACATGCGGGATGCAGAGCACAGCAGGACCCATGAGGATGTAGAGGATATGATTTCTGCTTTAAAGAATCAGGGAACTGATATTTATTTCATATATGGTATGTGTCAGACATAGGCACTTTCCGTTTGTCAACTGTGATGGAGATTTTCACCATAAGCAAGCCATTGTTTTCCTGCTTTTATAGATGGGGAATGGACACTATGAATGATCAAGAAATATTTACAAGATCACTCAGATATGATTGGCAGAGATGGGATCTGAACTCCTAAATCCATAGTCTTGTTGACACTATATGGCTTCCCATAGCTGCACCCAGTAGGGAGAACTTTTGACAACTAGCCTGACTACATAGAAGACAAGATGAAAGTCAAGCTGGCATCGTTGGAGGAGCTTGGAATAGATTCACAGGAGGTCACATTTGGGCTGAGCTTGAAGGAAGAGAAGTTTGTCAGTCCAAATGGGGGGAAGGGCATTCCAGGCATGCCTGGCAGAGGGAACTTCATCAGCAAGAGTCTGGAGGCAGTGATGGGTTGGAGGAAGGGCTGGTTTCATCACGTGCCTTATTGCAGGGTTTGAGGAGAGAGGAGCTGGAGCTGGAGGACAAGAGTCTACCTCCCATAGAATTTGGAATTGATCCGTGTGTTCCTGGCCCTCACCTAGTGAGGTTCTCAAATGAGCTTTTCACTCATCTGCAGTAAAACATGAGAAGGGTAGGGCTAATGCATTGCAGTTTTCAGAAAGCTAAATTAATTCCAGTCAAAGGACTATTCTTTATTTAGAGATTACTATTACTTCTTATGGGGGTGGCGTTCAAATAATTTCTTGTTATGAAATAGAAGTGTGAGATTTTTAAAATTTTTGTCCTGAGGAAAATAAAGTTTCCAATACTCTGACTGTCCCCTTCCTCATTTATTTAAATATTGCCTTCCTCATCCATGAAATTCCAAAATCTGAGGACTGTTGTTTTAGAGGATGGAGGAGTTCAAAAAGTATGGATATAGTTAAGTGGACAGTTTTAAGAAAATCACTCCAGTGGCCTTGGGTAAAAATGGTGTGGAGGGTCCCAAGTAGCGATGTGAAAGCCAGGAAGGTGGCTGCGATGGCAGTAAGGAGTAGAGAGCAGATGATGAGAGATGGATCCAATGCGAAGAGCAGGGCAAAGGGGAGGTGAAAGTACCTATGAGGTTGGACACCAGACTGATATGACTGTCCACTCCCTGGAGAACCATTCTGGATGTTTGGCATGGATTTAAATCCCGTTGCACTCATTACCCCAATCTGTCAGACTCCCGGCAAATGCTCTCACCAATGACAGTCTCTTAGAGACTGTTGGGGTCAGAGACCCTCAAGAAAAAGTCAGGGACCTCTATCCCTGGTCCCAGACATTAGCACACATGCACACATTCACTCACGTGAGTGTCCACAAAGATGGAGCCTATACCTGTGTTTCTGTATACTCTCAGCCACACACACATACACATAGACACACCATTCAAGTGTGTGCACACACACATACACACATAGAGGCAAATACATGCACAATCACACATGTACACACAGATAGCACACATCCACAAGCATGTAGACTCACACACATGCACACATGCACATACAGAGGTAGGCATGCATGCACACAAACAGATACTCTCCCATGCATGAGCTTGCAGGCACACTCACAATTAGACATACAGAAGCATGCATACAGCGTAAAGACACACGTGCACACACAGGGTTGTGGCAGACATGAATCAACACACAGATCTCAGAATAAGAGGCGGCCTGCCAGACCTAAGTACACCTTGAGTTTTGTGTCTCTTTTTCCAGCACTACTGCTTTGCAGACCCAGTCAAATAGGCAGGATTTCTGGGCTTGTAAACCCAGTCAGGGGTATGGGATGCCCTGAGCCACCCTGCCTCTCTGACCTGGGCCCCTTGTGAGCAATTGCTTGGCTGTGTGGGAGGGAGCTGTGGCAGATGCAGAAGCTGCCTACAGGGAGGGGCATGGCCATGCCTGAACCTGACGTAGCTGAAAGGGCCATCTCAGATGTCTCATTTTACCTTCTTGTGGTCCTGATGGGGAAACTGAGCTCCTAGCATCCAGCGCCACATGGAACTCTCCATCAGCTGAGGATATTTGAAGAGGGAGGAAGCAAAGAAACTTAGAATCCCAGCCCCCACCCCATCACATGCGCACACACGTGCACACACACACACACACACACACACCCCTGAGCTGTGTGCTTTTAAGCAAGTCCTCTGTGAGCCTCAGTTTCCTTGTCTGCAAAATAACACTAATCAGGGCCTGCCTCACAGAGATGCTATGAGGATTTGAGAATGTTGTGTCTTTAAAGTGCCTGGTGTGGAATAAGTGGTCAATACACATGACTCATTGGCAGTAGATTTCCAAACTATTCACTGGGAGCATTGGAGCAAAGAACAAAGGTTATTCCATGTTTGGCAACTCCAGGGTTAAGAACTCAAGTCTCACTGGCTCCTTTGCCACAACTCCTCTTCAGCCCTCTCCTCTGGCCCTGTCTGACTCTAGGACCAGAAACAACCTGTTTGGGAGCTGAAGGGTGATACTTCAGAAGTTAGTGTTACTGGGAAGATGGGAAGAGGTCAGGCCAGGGTCCAGGACTGCCTTGAGCTGTGCTGGGGTTAGGAGTAGCCCAAGGGTAAGGTGTTTGGATGTGAGATGAACTCAGTGTAAATAGTTCCATACATGTCTGATGCGTCTTCCCTGAAGGCCAGTGAAGGTTGAGAAGTTATCCACGACCTCTCAACACAGCACTATGTATGCATGAGAGTCCCCTCAGCCTCATACTCACACGTATACACACAGGACCATTTCTCTGATGTGTCCTTTTGCCCCATCCCAGACCAAGCATGGTGTGATGCACATCATGAGTGCCCAGAACATGGATCCTCTCTTATGTTACTCCCTTTGTATCGGGTGAGCTTATTAGGTCCTGGATGACACTGACCTGGGAGGTGGAGAATACAGCTGGAGTTCCATATCAGCCATGACCTCTAGGTGACTTTGAGAGGATCAGTACTCCCTGCTGGCCCTCAATTCTTTCCCCTTAGAACAGACATAGCTAATCACACAATATCAAGGATGACAAGGTTCAATGAGGTCATCTGTTTCTCCCTCCCTTTTCCTCTCTTCAAACTATGGATGAGGAAACTGAGGCTCAAAGAGGGGAAGAGATGTGCCCAAGGTCACACATAGGGTGACCAGATCCACACATAGTCTGTAGTCCTCCTACTTGCTCTGTGGCAAAATCCAAACACCACTTGTCTCTGGTAGAATATAACAGCAATTCCGGCAGGACTGCCACACACATGCACATAAATGCATGTGGTAATAACCTCGTCTCACCTACCTGCTTCTATGGGAGGCAAAGCAAACCAGACTGAAAAATCCCTTGTAAACTGGGAAACTTTGTCAAGGTTGGCCATCCAGTTTTGGTCCAACCAACAATGCCATGCTTTTGCCCAGTCACTGTACACTCACACAGCCAGGCCTATGAGTGCAGATGTGCACGAGGGCTCTCCTGAGTTCACACAAGAACACACTCTCAAGCACCCCCTTCTATGTGTGCAAATCCGCCTAGTTCTCAAGGCAAAGGAAAAGCTTAACTGGAGACTAGGGTACTTTCTGCAACAGCACAGCTGGAAAAATCAAGGGATAGGGGTGAGGACCTCCAGAATTTGCCCCTTCTCCTCCAGTTGCCTCATCTCAGCACAGTTGGTGAAGTTTGCTCAAGAACCATCTGAGATTGGACAGTATTTGTTCTGGGGAGTGGGAGAAGTGCCCATGGGCACTAAGGAGGTAAGATGGGGAATAGGAATCAAAGCTTTTACTCTGACTCATGTTTTGGACACAAATTCTTACTTTGCCTTCAGCTTCTTTGGTACCAAAAAGAGTATGAGTAGGGGTTACTGGGAATGGAGGACATGTCTGATGATATGGCTGGTGGAGGAAGAAGAAAGTGGGAAAACCTGCAGATTGGCAATGCCAGTTCCTTACACTGTGCCCCCACCCACGCCCCAGCCCAAAGCACTGCAGAAAGAAGCGATTAACTACATTTATAGAGCACATGGTATATGGTAGACACTGTACCAAGTCCTTCACAAATATTAACTCATTTCACTATCACAATCAACTCTGCAAGGTGGGTGCTGTTACACTCATCATTCTCATTTGACTGAAATACAGAACAGTTAGGAAATTTATCCAAGGTCACACAGCTATTAAGTGATAAACTTGGGATTTTAAATACAGGTAATCAAGGTCCAAAATCCATGTTCTTTCCACTATGTTTATGTAATCTCTGCCTCAGTTTTTTTCCACCTATAAAATGAAGGGGTTAGATTGGTTTATCTCTGAAAGTCCTTCCAGCTTCAGTAACTCTCATTATACTTACTATCATTGACTGAAAAAAAAAAGCAAGACTCTTGCATCTTCCCATACACAGAAAAGTGCTACATTCATTAACTTGAGATATCTGGTTTTATGTAATTAACAGTAATCTTTTGATATTCCAACTCTCTGGTCTTTGAAAGCTCTGTATATCCTGGCTCTTCCTTTACATCTTTGCAGCAGTCCTTCAGAGCTACCTGAGAGGTTGTCTTCCGGGCTTGAAGCCCTCAGAAAGACTGTCAAATAAAATTCTCAAGTTTTTCTTAAGAATTTCTCAAGTAATTCTCAAGTTTTAGGTTGTGCAATTTTTTTTTTCAAGTTGACAATATATACTTCTCTGAACTTTTAAGCTAAGTGAAAAAAAATCTGCTCCCCAAATGTCAGTGATTTCCACTCAAGTTCCCTGGGGAGTGGAGCTGAGCCCAGGCTCAGACAAATGAGCCTGCCCTGAAGGCCAGTCCTCCCAGCAGCCCCTAGGGCTGGAGAATAGCCTGAGAAGCTCTGGGAGCCAGGGCCTGGCCTGCATTTCCAAGTCACTAGTAACAATAACAGGGAGCAGCAGCTCAGGCAGCCTGTGCTGGGATGTGAGGTCAGAGGTTTCACAGTGGAGTTAGGGAGTGGAACTCCTCGATCCCATCCCTTTGGCCCACCCCTGCGCAGCCTCTGCCACTAGGGACCTTGGAGTCTAGTTAGACCAGCAGCTCCAAGGCTGCAACTGCCAAGGGGCAGAGGAAAGGAAGTTCTGCATTTGGAAAATGGGGTTTGAGGCCCTGGAAATGGGTGTGAGTTAAAATTCTCTGGCCTTTTTAGCTAATCTGGCCTGGGTCCCCCTGGGAGCTTCAGAGAAGAATGCAGTATGATGATACAATGTAGTAGCTGCTGGAAATGGAACTGCGAGCCCAGATTCTGCCTTTTCCTCCCCCTTCAGAGCCTCAGTTTCCTCATCTACAATATGGGGATAATAGTCTCCACTTCAAAATTGATTGCATGTGAAAGGGCTTGCTGCACAGTATGTACTTAGAAAATTTGACTTAAATTTGAAGATAGTTCATGGGTTGCTCTTGTGATCCTGGGCCCATGGCTTAGGCCCTCAGTTCCCTCATCCATAGAATGGGGTGAAATTCGACCTGCCCAAAGAAAGCCTAGAATTGGTGACATACCGTGGAGATAAAAAGACAGAAGGAAACACTGACATTACTACCCTCAGGCTCAGGAAGTGAGTTGTTTAGGCCATTCCACTAGCTCTTCCTATCTCTACCCTTACACCCACTCTGGGTCAAACTAGTTCAGAATCTGAAAAAGAGGCCCCATTCTGCTGTGGTACCATTGCATCTCCCCTCTCCAGTCCCTTACTGCACTCACCCTAAGGCCCCGCTCCCAGAGGGACTCCCAAGCTCTAGGCAGGAAAGAGGGTCCCTGTTGGCTGGTGGGAAAATCAAATCTTTGGGATGTGACATTCCTGAGACTGTCCAGAGAACCCCTGGGAGTTGCAGCTGTTTGTGCTCTCTCTCTTCCTCTCGCTGTCTCTCCTCTCCAGCCCAGCTCTCTGCCTCTTGTGGAGGTGGGGAGGGCAGGAGGGCATGAAGCTGGAGAAGGCTAGGGCGATACGGGCCCCAAAGCAAGGAACCAGACCTGGCGTGGTGCAGGCCAAGTGAGGAGTGGGGAGTGGGGAAGGAGCAAAAAACACTCCACCAGGACTGGCAGGAAGGAATTAAGGCAAAAAGAGCCCAAGGCAGCAGGATATCTGTCAGTGGGTGAGTTAGAAAATGATATACAGATCAGCATCCCTGAGGCTACAGGTTGGATCCCCTTTTAGGGGTGGGTGGGTTATTAGACCATGGTAGTTCTTGTGGGTGGGAAAGGAGAGTCAGAACTTCTGAGAGGCTCACACATTTCAAGCTAAGTCTGGGATAGCTTGCACCCTCAGAGAAAGGAAAAAAAGAATCCTCTGGGATTCCTCAAAATGCTGTCCCAGTTTGAGTTCTACAAAGGCCTTCCTGAAATCCTTTCTTATAGTATCTTTTCCCAGCTGGAATTGTCCTTCACCCTCTTCCTTGTGATGAAAGGATTAGAATGATCAGGGACCCACCTATCATTATAGGCAACAAGTCTGAGGTCTAGCAAAGAACTGGTCAAAGGCACATGACCAGAATGCCTGCTATCACTCAGTCCCACTTGAAATCTCTCTCCCCCTTTAAATGTCTCTTCTGTTCTTTCCAGAGAAGAAATTGGCATCCCTTAGGACCACACCACCTCACACCCAGATTTCACACCTTACCCATGAACACATGTTCCCAGGCCACTGGGATGGGGTTTAAAAGTGACACCATGATGCCAATGTTCCAACTGAAGACCTGGTGGCAGGCTCAATCCAGCCCTCACCTGCACACCGCCCTCCACGTACCCAGCTACCTCCATGCTGGACTGTGAACTCCTTTAAGGATCCAGCCTGTGTCTTATCCACCCCTATGTCCAGCCCAACACAGCCTCTATTTTAGGCCCAGCCTAAAGGAAGTTGGCTGAGTGCATAGAACACACTTGCACTCGCGTGCACATGCAAGTAACCAAAGCCACTGAACCCTCTCCTGACACAGAGACCCCAAGAGACAGGAATCATCTGTGGAGGGATCAGGGAGTCTCCTTCCCACAGTGGCCACAGTCTTTCTTGGCAACACACAGTCTGGGCCTGAGGGTGGTGATAGCCCACTAAGGAGGGGGGCCCAGACTGTGAATAGGGCTCTGTGTGGTCCAGCTGAGAAGGCTGGGGGAGGCTGGAATGTCAAGAACGTGCTCTCATGACCACCCCTAGGCTGGGGCCTGTGGCACAGGACTGGCCAGGGGTTGAGGCGGAGCAGGGAAGCCAGGCAAAGAAAAGACGAAAAGTCTCCACTGACTTGTCTTCAGATAGCAGGACAAGGACTGGGCCTGCAGGCCCAGCAGAGAGGATGCTGGAATGCTGAGCTCTGAATCCACCAATGATGCTGAGAACTCTTCAAGTCTGGACAAAGCCTGTCAGTAGTCTTTGTGGATGGCCTCCAAACTATCCCTCTGAGACCCTTTGACTTCTCACTCAGAGACCAGCTTCCTGTATCCATCCCCCTTTGGGCTCTGGCTCTCTCTTTTTATACTCTTTCAATAAAATTCTCTTTTTCTCTCAAAAACTCTGTATCTGTCTCTTTCTGTCTAGCTACTCTGTTTCCTTACTCTGATGGCAAGCACCTCAAGCACAAGAACCATGTCTGCTTCTGTGTAAGTTTGTATCTGCAGGTCCACTGCTGGGGCTACTGTACAGTTCTGAGCAGATGTTCCACATAGGCTTCAAATCTGAGAGGTTCAAAACGAGATTCATTACAAAAAGAAAATTACCCTCCCACTTACCCCAATCAGGCCTTTCCCTCTGTTCCTGACCCCAGTTAATAGCACCTCCACCTGGTGCTATTAACTGGTTGCCCAGGCCAGAAACTTTGGACTCATCCTCAACTTCTCTTTATCTCCTACATCCTGTCACTTACTGTGGTCCCACTATGTAGACAGTTCATATATTAGTCTCTTGTTTTCTGATCCCAAAGGCCACTGACCCAATCTTCTCCAGCCTCCCTGTCTCAAGTTTTACCTAACCTCTCCCACTCAGATTCCCAATTCCTCAACAGACAGAGGCATCCTGAAACATAAACCTTGATTAGGCCCCTTCAAGAGTTCCCCACTGGGCTCTGGATAAAGTTCAAGTTCTATCACACTGACCTACAGGTTTCTTCATGATTTGGCCCTGACCACTGCTCCACACCCAGTTCTTACTCTCTGTCTGGCACTCTGCTCTCCAGCCAGATATACACTGTTCCTCAAATCTCATGCTTCCATACCTCCTTCACTTTATTTCTGTTCCTCCTGTCATGATTTGCTTCCAGTATTTACATGGAATTGTGATGATTTGTACTTGTGGCCTACCTCTTGCCCCCACTTGACCATGAATTCCTCAAGGGGAAGGAATATATCTAATTTATCTGAAGCCCTGGGTACCTATTAAAGGGCCTGGCCCTTAGAGGCTCATAGTGAGTAAATGGATGAATGAATAACTGAATGAGTCACTGGATGGGAACCAATTGGATGGGAACCAATTTTTACCACCAATCCTGGTCTTCTTCCAGAGTGCCTATCTCTACAACTGCTGGGCTCCTAGCTCCTCTGTCCAGAATCTCCATGTAAAAGAATATGTTTTACAACCAAGAAACAAAAAGAATTTTCATCCTGTAGCAAACTCTGTGATGTAAAATTTCATACCCCATTTTCCCTTGTAAGCCTCTCAGCTACCAAAATAGTGCCAGGATCAGGGTCCAAAGAAGAGTAGGTTTCATGGCCAGGTTATCCTGGACCCCAGAGAGAAAAGAATAGGATAAAATAAAACTGGGAGTCCCATCAGCCTAAACTGTAAACTTGGTTCTGCCATTTACTGCTGTATGGCCTTGGATAAGTAATTTCTCTTCTCTGGGCCTCATTTTCCTCATGTGTTACATGAGCATAAGAAAACCTACCTTGTTTATGACAGTCTGCTTTGTGATAGCTTACTTATTTATAACCTGCAAATACCTGTATAAATTTAAAGCCTAATTAGCTCCTGAATGATCCTTAATTCTCTTACACCTTTAGTGGGTTAGGGTAGGAGAGGAGGGAATTTAATATGAATAGAATACGATTTCAGAATAACAGTGTGTCCTACCCACCAGTTCATCTCCTAATTTTCCAGAACTGTCACATTTAGGATCTCACAGGGCCCTGCTTCCACTTTCCCTCCTACCTCTTCAACCTTCTTTCTTACTCCCTTTTTGTCCACCGCTGAAAATTATATTGACTTGCTTAATCATGGGTCCACTTTGGAGCTTTGTAGGAGAATTTCATTAGTCTCTCTCAACTGGGCTTTACCCTCTCTTTATACCTATCTCATTCTAGAACTTTCTATCTCCCTGAGACTAATGTCTCTTGAGGATTTTGCCAGTGAACACTCAAGGGGGACACCTCTCACCCCTACTCTCTCTTGTGGCCAATTGTGGGTTGGAGAGTCACCAGATTTTGTCTTTCAGTCTACAAAGGTAGATTTGACTTTTTTCATTTCAGGGTCGCTAGGGCTTATATTAATCTCCTGGGACTAGAAATCATTGTGGTCAAGTGTCTGCACCTGGTACAGCAATCTGTGCAAGGATAAGAGAGGTGAAAAGTACTATGGCAACTCATTTCCTTATAAGATTTTGGTTGGCTTAGAGACTAGCTGCTTGAAGGCAGGAGCATAGGCAAGAAATCTCTTCCACCTCTAAGAGGAACCCTTCTTTCTTTCCTTAACTATTGTATTCACATTTTACCACTATCATTTTAACCCAAGCCACCAACATTGCTTACCTGCACTATTGCAAAGGCCTTCTAAGAAAGACTCCCTGCTTCCTCTTTAGTTCCACAATCCATTCTGCACACAGCAGCCAGAGTGATCTATGATGTAAGTCAGATATTGCCAGTCTCTTGTTCTATGCCCTCTGATAGCTACTTAACATCATTTGAATCAAAGCCAAAATCCTCACCCTGGCCTTCAAAACCCTGCATAATTTGGCACTTGACTCTCTCAACCTCTGTTTGGAATGTTCTGTACACAGATTGTCACATTGTTGGCTCCTTCTTATCATTCAAGCGTCTACTCAAAGTTCAGCACCCCTGAGAGACACTCTCTGGTCACCTTTTCTAAAGCAATCCCTGCCTATTCCATCTATCCTATCACTCTCTACCTCATCCTGGTTTTAAGGTTTCTCCTTCTTGGATCTTACTGATAGCTATAATTTACTTATTGACTTATTTACCTATTTGTGATTTGTCCCTGCTCCATGAGGACAGGGACCTTATCTATCTAAATCTATGCTATATTCTTAGCATCTATTATAGTGTCTTGTAGGGCATTGATGTTGTTGTTATTGTTTAGTCGCTAAGTTGTAGCTGACTCTTTGCAACCCCATGGACTGCAGCACACCAGGCTTCCCTGTCCTTCTCTATCTCCCAGAGATCACTCAAACTCATGTCCATTGAGTCAATGAGGCCATCCAACCATCTCATCCTCTGTTGCCCCCTTCTCTTCCTGCCCTCAATCTTTCCCAGCATCAGGGTCTTTTCCAGTGAGTCAGTTCTTCACATCAGATGGCCAAAGTATTAGAGCTTCAGCTTCATCATCAGTCCTTCCAGTGAATAATCAGGACTGATTTCCTTTAGGACTGACTGGTTTGATCTCCTTGCAGTCTAAGGGACTCTCAAGAGTCTTCTCTAGCACCACAATTTGAAATCATCAATTTTTTGGTGCTCAGCCTTGTTTATGGTCCAACTCTCACATCTGTATAACTACTGGAAAAACCTTAACTTGAACCATACACACTTTTGTCAGCAAATTGATGTCTCTGTTTTTTAATATGCTATCTAGGTTTATCATAGCTTTCCTTCCAAAGCTGCAGTCAATTTCTGCAGTAATTTTGCAGCCCAAGAAAATAAAACCTGTCACTGCTTCCACTTTTTCCCCTTCTATTTGCCATGAAATAATGAGACTGGATGCCATGATCTTAGTTTTTTGATGTTGAGTTTCAAGCTAGTTTTTTCATTCTCCCATTTTACCATCATCAAGAGGCTCCTTAGTTCCTTCCTCTTCACTTTCTGCCATTAGAGTGGTATCATCTACATATCTAAGGTTGTTGATATTTCTTCTGGTAATCTTGATTCTAGCTTATGATTCATTCAGCCCAGCATTTCTCATGATGTACTCTGCATATAAGTCAAATAAACAAAGTGACAACATTCAGCTGTGTCATACTACTTTCCCGATTTTGAATCACTCCATTGTTCCATGTCCAGTTCTAAGTGTTGCTTCTTGACACGCATACAGGTTTCCTAGGAGACAGGTAAGGTGGTCTAGTACTCCCATCTCTTTTAAGAATTTTCCACAGTTTGTTGAGATCCATACAGTCAGAGGCATTAGTGTAGGCAATGAAGTAGATGTTTCCCTGGAATTCCCTTGCTTTCTCTGTGAGCCAATGAATGTTGGCAATTTGATCTCTGGCTCCTCTACCTTTTCTAAATGGAGCTTGTACATTTGAAAGTTTTTGGTCCACATATTGCCGAAGCCTTGGTTGAAGAATTTTGAGCATAACCTTGCTAGCATGTAAAATGAGCACAGTTATATGGTAGTTTGAACATTCTTTGGCATTGCCCTTCTTTGGAATTGGAATGAAAACTGACCTTTTCCAGTCTTGCGGCCACAGCTGAGCTTTCCAAAATTACTGACACATTGAGTGTAGCACTTAAATTGCATCATCTTTTAGGATTTGAAATAGCTCAGCTGGAATTCCATCATCTCCACTAGCTTTGTTCATAGTAATGCTTCCTAAGGCCCACTTGACTTCACATTCCAGGATGTCTGGTTCTAGGTGAGCGACAACACCATCATGGTTTTCTGGGTCATTAAGACCTTTCTTGTATACTTCTGTATATTCTTGCCATCTTTTCTTAATCTCTTCTGCCTCTGTTAGGTCCTTACCGTTTCTGTCCTTTATTGTGCCCATCCTTGCATGAAATGTTCCTTTGCTATCTCCAATTTTCTTGAAGAGATCTCTCATCTGTTGCATCCTATTGTTTCTCCCTATTTCTTTGCATTGTTCATTTAAGAAGGCCTTCTTATCTCTCCTTGCTATTCTCTGGGACTCTGAGTTCAGTTGGCTATATCTTTCCCTTTCTCCTTTGCTTTTTGCTTCTCTTCTTTCCTCAGCTATTTGCAAGCACTCCTCAGACAATCATTTTTCCTTCTCGCATTTCTTTTTCTTTGGGATAGTTTTGGTCATTGCCTCCTATACGATGTTATGAAACTCAGTTCATAGTTCTTCAGGCACTCTATCAGATCTAATCCCTTGAATTTATCACTTCCACTGTATAATTATAAAGGATTTGATTTAGGTCATACCTGAATGGTCTAGTGGTTTTCCCTACTTTCTTCAATTTAAGCCTGAATTTTGCAATAAGGAGTTCATGATCTGAGCCACAGTCAGCTCCTGATCTTGTTTTTGCTGACTGTATAGAGCTTCTCTATCTTCAGCTGCAAATAACATAATCAGTCTGATTTCTGTATTGACCATCTGGTGATGTCCATATATAGAGTTGTATCTTTAGTTGTTGGAAAAGGGTCTTTGCTATGACCAGTGTGTTCTCTTAACAAAACTCTGTTAGCCTTTGCCCTGCTTCATTTTGTACTCCAAGGCCAAACTTGCCTTTTATTCTGGGTGTCTCTTAACTTCCTACTTTGGCATCCCAATCCCCAATGATGCAAAAGACATCTTTTTGTGTGTGTGTTAGTCCTAGAAGGTGTGGTAGGTCTTCATAGAACCAGTCAACTTCAGCTTCTTCAGCATCAGTGGTTGGGGCATAGACTTGGATTACTGTGATGTTGAATGGTTTGCCTTGGAAATGACCTGAGATCATTCTGTCATTTTTGAGACTGCACCCAAGTACTGCATTTTGGACTCTTTTGTTGACTATAAGAGTTACTCCATTTCTTCTAAGAGAATCTTGCCCTCAGTAGAAAATATAATGGTCATCTGAATTAAAGCCACCCATTTCCATCACTTTTAGTTCACTGATTCCTACACTGTTGATGTTCACTCTTGCCATCTCCTGCTTGACCATGTTCCATTTACCTTGATTCATGGACTTAACATTCCAGGTTCCTATGCAATATCATTCTTTACAACATTGGGCTTTACTGTTACCACCAGAGATATCCGCAACTGTGTGTCATTTCTGCTTTGGCCCAACTGCTTCATTCTTTCTGGAGAGCTATTAGTAATTACTCTCCGCTCTTCCCCAGTGGCATACTGGACGACTTCTGACCTGGGAGACTCATCCTCCAGTATCACGTCTTTTTGCTTTTTCATACTGTTCGTGGGGTTCTCATGGCAGGAATATTGCAGTGGGTGGCCATTTCCTCCTCCAGTTGACCACATTTTGTCAGAACTTTTCACTATGACCCATCCATCTTGTGTGGCCCTGCATAGCATGGCTCATAGCTTCATTGAGTTACACAAGCCCCTTCACCATCACAAGGCTGTGATCCACAGAGGAGAAGGTGCTGTATAAATATTTTCATTGAGTTAATTTATAATATTCTTTATCATTTAAAATATTTTTGTGTATTGCAATTTCTTACAAAATATGTGAACTTGGGATTATTACTATCCTAGGCTTATGGATGCAGAAAGTGAGTTTTGAAAGGTTATGGGTAATGTCTAATGTTACATAAGCAATAAAGGGAGCCCTATTGGAACTTGAGCTTTCCAATTCCAAATATTGCTTTTTCCACCAACATACCTTGCTTCTAACCTGGCTGATGCTATGCCAAGGATGGTATATTCCAAGCAAATGCTGACTGATTCTATGTGAATTCTTATTGTCAGGCCTTGGAACAGTACTGTGACCTGCACAGACTGCCTCCAATCTCCTTACTTGGAGATGCTCTTATTCTATGATAATGACATAAACCAGAGGAGTCAGTCAGTGGAGTGGGAGAAAGTAGTGTGGAGTGGGCAGTCAGGAGTCTGAGCTTCTAAGCTCCACTTTGCTCTCAACATGTACCTCATTTTCCTTTTCTGTGGGCCTCCATGTGCTTTTCTGTAAAATGGGTAGATTGAACTTGCTGACTTCAAGGATTCCTTTTGATTCTAATATTTTGTGGGGCTCTGTAATGCCTTAATTTCTTCTCTCTTTATTTTACAGTGCTTCCCATTGCTGCAGGGGAGGAAGAATGCCGGTAAGTGTGTAAGGTGGGGCTCACATGTAGCATGCGATAGCACTGAGCTTCTCAGTGATCCTCACAGATTAGCTGATCAGGTGTCTGGGCTGTGGAGCTGATGTCCTAGTGCTGAAGCTGGAGATGTCCTCTGTCTCCCTCCAGTGGGCATTTCCCGAGCTCTTTTCCCAAGGTCCACTTCTGAGGTCTTTTGACGTGAATGAGCATGCAGAACTTCTGTGTTTCTCAGATGGATGATTTTCTCCAGTCAGGGAACCAGGGGAAGGTCTCCCTATAGAGCTATCAGCAAGTGGCAGCCACCCATATGTTTCCCTTTTTCTCAGATGCTTTCTTTTCACAAGAAAGTATATCAGACATGGGAGATATGTTGGGAAAGGGAACAGGTAAGAAGAGGTGAAGGAAAGAGACTTGGCATTTGGAGTTCGATATCTGTGATATTTCCAATGCTTACTTTATTTGGAAATCTACCAAGAGAGTCAGTTAAGACTGAAGGGCTAAGTCTGACTTAGCCTTGAGGGAGAAAAATCCCTTTCTTCTCCTACAAATTTCTTTGCTTAACTGTCTTCTGCCTCTGATATCCCACTTAGGTGTGAACAAGTGGGTGGCATTCTGGAGCACCTACCTTCCGTTGAAGAGGACACAGTTGTTTAGAGATGACTGCTTTGGGGAGAAAGAGAAAGAAAGATATTTTCCAGGAATGAATTGCTGCCAGAGCCTGGACTCCTGGCATCAAATGGGCTTTTCTGAGGTCATCTAGGTCATCCTCTTGGCTCCAACCTGACCTCAGCCATATCCACTGGCTACAGTTTTTCATCAGGATGAGCTCAGGACTTGAATGAGCATGGCTGCTAGATGGCAGTTAGGGTTAGGGCTCAGGGAAACAGAAAGGCACCAATTAAGGACTGGGATGCTAAGAGCCTGTGCAGAGCATCTTGGTAAGATGTTGGAATAGACAACTGGAGCCTTTGCTCCTGAGGAGCTCCCCAGGTCACTGGTCTTACAAGGAGGCAAAGAAAAGGATCTGGTGACCTTCTAAGGGCTTTTCCACCTTAGGACCTTGAGTTATTGGGTGGTGGCTGCTCAAAAAGAAAAGCCAGCAGGGAAGGTGTTTATTGCATTGCCCTGACAGCAGATGAGAGGGGACCCATTTTAGAGCAGGAACACTGCTTTGATCAGCATGCAGCATACATCTGTTTCTCTCCACTGCCTCCCTCTCCTCAACCTCCCCCATCTTCCAGAGCTTCTTGCAGAACACAGTTCCTACTTTGCAACAGAGACTCCTGGGGGCACAATATATGTGGGCTGCCCATAGTGGGGAAAGGACAAACTTCTCTGTTTCAGAGACACCAGCTGCAAAGGCTAAAAAGAAATCCTCAGGTCCTGAAATAATGACCCTTCCCAGAAAAAAGCACTGGCGGAAGTTACCAGGTTGACTCATTAGATTATCTGTGCCAGGCTAAATTGCCAGGACTGCATCCTGGGAGGGTGGGCACCAGGTGGCTTGAGTGGTCTGTGGTTTCTAGAGGAAAGAGGAGTGTCTTTTAGAGGGTAGGACCAGGCAGAAGAGGTTGTCACCTACAGAACTGAGCTAGAACTGACTTTTGTGCTGCTTCTCTAGGTTAAAGTTTGAAAATGTCTATTTAAGGACAAATGTGAACACATTGCCTTAGGCTGATTGAAAGCCAGTTTGGAACAAATTAAGAGTTTATGTGACTATGACAGTGGAAGCAGCAAGACACCAAAAATCAAAGGACCTGGTTCATAAGCAATTCACTGTGTGGGGCCCAGGCATGGAATTCCTCTCTCTGGACCAGTGGCCATGTCTATAAAATGGAGCTTACTTCATGAGGTTCTTGCATGGATTGTAATAAATGGTGCATTTAAAACATCAAAGTGCTGAGCAAATATGATTATCTTTGAAATATAGCTCAGGGAGGGAGAGAACTCTTGATTTATTATTGATTTTGGGGGATGAGGTTATGCTTTCACTTGTTTTAAAATTCAAGAGATATGAAAATACAAAATCTCCCTGTGCCTGTCTCTTCACCACTCAGCAATCCTCTCTGATATGACCAATGTTACCAGTTTCTTGGCCCCTTGATGAGTTTAGAAGGTCTTAAAGAAAGTGAGCTGTACTAGCCAGGACTTCAGTGGAGGCTATAGATGCCTGTTTGGGGTTAGATTGAGGGGAATGTGCCAAGAGGGCAATGAAGAAGGAATTGCAGGGCAGCAAATGTGGAATAAGCATTTGGGAATCAAGAAGCCTGGGATCTAGTCTTGACTGCATAACTCATGTTTGAAGGATCTTAAGAACCTTCCCCTCTATGACTCTCAGTGTTCTATCTGTACACTGAGCCTGTTGTGTTTTCATACGCCATTCTTGCAAGTTTCCACCAGAGTAGAATGGAAATGGTGAAGGGGAGGACTGACCAGGGACCTTTTAGAGAAGAAAAAGTCAAGACATTGACTCAAAGCTGATGACTGAGTATGCTTTGCATATATAATCTTCTTCCTATTAAGATTAGTCAATCAAAGGTTTCTCTGTCATGTTACTGCTTCTCTCCTAGTGGTTTCATGGACAGAGCAAATCTTTGGCGCCATCTGCACAGGAGAACATTCAGTTCAGTTCAGTTCAGTCGCTCAGTCGTGTCCGACTCTTTATGACCCCATGAATCGCAGCACGCCAGGCCTCCCTGTCCATCACCAACTCCCGGAGTTCACCCAAACTCATGTGCATCGAGTTGGTGATGCCATCCAGCCATCTCATCCTTTGTCGTCCCCTTCTCCTCCTGCCCCCAATCCCTCCCAGCATCAGGGTCTTTTCCAATGAGTCAGCTCTTCACATGAGGTGGCCAAAGTATTGGAGTTTCAGCCTTAGCATCAGTCCTTCCAATGAACACCCAGGACTGGTCTCCTTTAGGATGGACTGGTTGGATCTCCTTGCAGTCCAAGGGACTCTCAAGAGTCTTCTCCAGCACCACAGTTCAAAGGCATCAACATTAGGAACATCTAACTGGCTTCAACATATATAATGCTGCCCAGGCCCAGGAGGATGGCTTGAATGACCTTTGATGATCCTGCCATCATGGCCCAAGCATCTGCTAACACAATATTCTCCAAATTTCACTTATTGGTGAACCAACTTCACAGCTTTTGCCATTGTTTCATCCTGTACAGTATGTATTTACTGTTTCTTTGCTTCAGCCTGATTTTAAACTATAACCTCACTTCAGTGTAGGAGACCCGGGATCCCTGGGTCAGGAAGGTCCCCTGGAAAAGGAAACAGCAAACCACTCCAGTATTCTTGCCTGGAAAATTCTATGAACAGAGGAGCCTGGGGGGCTACAGTCCACAAGGTCACAAAAGAGTTGGACACGACTTAGCAACTAAACCACCACCAAGCTGTAAATATCTATGAAATGAAGGATTGAGATACTGGCTACAGCTTTCCTAATACATAATGAATTCACATATATCTATCATAATTCAAAATATTGATGTATCACTCCAAATCACCCCTTGCATATATACCAAGCATTGGAAACCACAGGTAGTGGTTACGTAAACTGGCAGGTCAAATGGGCCTTTAGGCCTCTGTGGCTCACTCCAAGACTTGCTGAATGCTCCTGGGCTCCCTACAACACTCCATACTCCTTATTCCTGTTACTTAAGAACGAATTGCTCCTGAGTTGGAAATAAGTTCTGGAGCCTAAAAGGAGCCCCTTCCCTCCAAACAAATTCTGACCTGAACCATTCGGAACTGCCTCACAGGTACTGAAGTGAGAACACTTGACCAGAGTACCAGAAGTTCTAGGTTCCCATTTTGTCTCTCTCTTTGACCAGTTGTGTGACCTTGGGCCTATCCCTCCCCCTCTCTCGGCCCTAGTGTTCCCAGTTATAAAGTGAAGTGCTTGGTCCAAATGGCCTCTAAGGTATCTTACTGCTCTGAATGAAATTCAATGACTTCTTGACTTACAGAACCTATACTTCTGTTTAACCTATTAGCTCCCCTTCCCAGCAGCTCACAGAGGTGAGAAGCTTGCTAACCTTCCCTCCCACTGCCCTACACTAAATCCTCCCTGAGGCCCCTTGTTCCCAGTGCACAAGACTTCTTTTGTTGCCTATAGCCATTCAGGACTTCTCTCCAAGCTCCTGTTGAAATGGCTGAGGTGACCTGGTGAGGGGGTGGGGGTAATAGTTGGCCTGTAACAAGAGTCTTGGCTCCCCAACCCACGTGGCTTCAGCCTGGCTGCAGGTTTGGCCTGAACACCAGACTTCATCCATCAGATGCCCCAGACCCTTCCCTCCAGCTCTGGGAGAGCAGAGAAGACTAGTTTAAAAGGGAGAAAATAGAAACAAAGATATTTATTTAAGTTACTATTAAACATCACTTCTAAGGCTCAAGAGGAGAGTATACCGAAACATTGAGCCTATGAAAATTATCAGAATAATAATAATTAACTTCCTCTCTTTTGAAAATGACCAAATCATTATTGTAACTAATTCTTGACAGATCTGGCCATTTAACATTTGCCTTTTGATGAAGAACATCTGCGGGCCATAGCTTATCTAGCAATTGACAGATATTTTACCCAGCAACTTGGAGTAGTATAAAAATCGACTGAGTTAGCGGGTTCCTGGAATTGATTATCATTTGAAACAGGAAATCTTTCGACTGTGGTCTACAGTGAATTTAGCCAAGGTAAATAACACTGGACTATGGGTTGAAAATTCCAAGATCTAATCCCAAATCTGACATTAACTCCTTCTGTGACCTTGAGTTAGTTGTCTCCCCTGCCTGAGCCACAATTTCCATGCATGAAAAATAAGAAAGTTGAAATAGAAGGTCTCAAGATCATCTGTACTCTACTCTGTGTCATCCTCCACCCCTTGTTCCTGTCAGAGTCAGACTGAAAGGAGGGAGAGGCAGGGATAGGGTCAGAGGAAAGGGCAATTTCAAGATGTTTCTTTGGGATAGGGAAAGGCTTTCCAGACCCATAGAGGAGAGTCTAATAGCTTCTTTTGGGGTCAAAAGAGGATGGGAATTCCAGGTCCCCAATGCTTGCTTTCAGGAATACAAAATAGAAAGCCAGGCTTGCAGATGGGCCAGGCAAATGTCCTGAGCCACAGCTTAGTTGCCCATTTTTGCAGCCTGGGCCAATCCGGAAGATCAGAATAAGGGCTGATCAGAATAAGGGCTGATCAGAATAAGGACAGCTACCCGCAGGCTGGGTGGAGGAATGGGAACTGCAAATGGAATGACAGATCTGGAAAGGACCTGAGAAGTGTTACTGGACACTTCCACCAGGAAGTCACATGAATCCTTCAAACTCAACACTAAAAGTCGTAGTTCTTCATCATTCTCCTGGAAACCTTCTCCTTCTCTAGGATTCTTTTTCTTGGTTAATGTACTATTATCCACCTTGTAACTCAAGCAAGAATCATGGAAATTGCCTGGGCTCCTCCCTCTCTTACTGGCTACCATCCAGTCACCAAATCATGCCCATGAAACTTCTCTGTAATGTTTCTCAAATCTGTCCCTTCTTTTCCACCCACACTGTCATAGTCCTCCATTTTGGCCATTAAGAGCTCTGTCATGGATGGTTTCTATGGTTCCTAACTGGTCTCCCTGACAGCTTGCTTTTCCTTCCAGTCCGCCTTCCATACTGCTGTCAGAGTTCTCTCTTTAAAAGAAAAATTTGGTCATGCTCAAAAACCTTTGATTGTTCCCTACCTTTGGTCAAAATCCAGATTTTTTGCACTGGCAACTAAGGTTCTTCACAACTTAATAACCTATCTTTCTTTCTTCATCTCCCACCACACCCACACATTTCTGAGCCTCATGGGACAGTATTTCCTGTACATACAGTGAGCTCTTATATTGGACTGTCCACTGCATGTATCTTTGCCAGCTCCCCTACTTGGCTTGTCAAGCCATCTGGTTCTCTGGACAAGCCCACCTTGTCCATATCTCTATTATAACACAACATGCTGTTCTGCATTTGCTTCTTTTCTTTTCTGTATATCCCATGGATCATGAGTTGTTGGTATACGAGAGCTACATCTAACTGACCTCTATATTCCCAGAACTAAGTAAGCACAGGGCCTCACACAAACAATGAATCTGCAAGGACTGCCATTTATTTTTGATGGCATAGCGAAAGAACTGCTGGTAATTAGACTAGTGACTTCTTTTCTCAGCAGACATTCTTCCCTATCTTTTCAGCTCTGAATTAGCTATTACACATTAACACAGAGCCCCCACTGGCTCCAGATGACAAATTGTCTTGAGACAGGGCTTTGAGAGGCTAAGAGTTGCAGTCAATGGTACAGATCCATGTAAAACACATTTCCACCAAACCCTTGAAACTTGGAGGTTGCCTACATCTCAAGACAAGACGGACACTTAAAGACCATATTTATATATTTATATTAACTGGTAGCTTACAAACTGAGTTCTGAGGAACTCTAGAGTTCCCAGAGATTCACTGGGAGATATGAGGGGAGGACAGAGCTGTGGGGTTACTTCACTCAACCAAATCTACTTCACCTCTTGGAGGTTCCATAAATGTTTCATTTGGAGACTGAAGTTGGTCACATAAAAGTAAATATTGGTGACCACTGCTCTAGTCATGTGGTCAATTGCTAACAGGCTCCTTTTTTACCATTCCTCCTATATATCCACTCAGGCTCAGTCCAAACTCCAGGTATGGTCAAGCATTCCTTTTCATTCTGTACTCAGTTGAAAGTCCTTCTTTATGTGAAACCAGAATCTTCCTCACAACTTCCGCTCAGTCGTCTTGTTTTCACCCCTTGCAGTCTCGTGGAAGTTGTTATATTCCTCCTCTCTATGATCAATCTGCTGGCGCTTAGAATTTCCCAAAGTCTGAGATGGAAAGAGCCTTATAGCTCATACAGTCTAATGCTCCCACTGCACCTAGTGAAACTGAAGCTCAGAGTAGGTAGGTCATCTGAAAAACAGAAGACAGCACTTAGTAGTAAAACTGAGACTAGAACCCAAGTCCCCACTCTTGTATAATATCCTCCTAGAATCTGTCTTTCCAGAGAGTGAACAGCACCAGCTCCCAATTTTTCACAGTCTTGATGATTCTCCCCTAAACTTGCTCCAGATTGACAGTACCCAAGGGTTGAAGATCAATAGCTCAGCTGATAAAAGCTCCATGGCAACCTGGTTTTGGTCAGCCTGGGGTAAGGGCAAAGGCAAAGAAGAACAAACAGGCATCAGAACCAGCATTGGCTGCTTCCTCATCACAGCCTGGATGCTGTTCTCCTCTTTCCATGGGACTAAAATCCCATCCCAACAGCCCTCCTCCCATGGCAGGGCAGCCAAGGGGCAGCTTTCAGAGGCCCCTTCTGACCTGTTTGCTAGAGGGTCCCTGCTGTGTGACTCTCCACATCCCCAAACCAGAAACAGGAAGAGTTGGTTTGGTTTATGTTTCAAGAGGAAAAATGAAAACATAGGAAGTAGGGCTCCTGAGAACAGAGGCTTCCAACTCTGTGTCATGTGCCCCTGGAGCAGGATATTTCAGGGAATACATTCCACCAGGGAAGGGAATGGCCTCTTTACTGAAAACAAAACACAAAGCCCTTCAAGGTTTGGAATAAGAAAAAGGCCAAAGGAGACTCGTAAGGAGTGGAGGAGAAATCGTTTCAGAATATCCAAAGCTCCCCACCTCCCCCATCTGCCACTTGGCACTATTATACTTTGACCTCACTGCTGTTATCAGCACATCTGGACCCCAGAGATCCCCTGCTCCCTTTAACCTATGGCCCCAGAGAAAGTCGAAGCACCTTTTCTTGTTTCCCTGAAGATCATCAAAGTAGGCTGGCACTCAGAGCCTTTCTCTAAAACAAAGAAAATAAGCAGAATGAATAATGAGTTTATTAATCCATTAACAGAACATGCAAATGGCAGAACAACATTCAAACTTTATGAAATACATGCTTCTTTTCTTGAGAAAGCCATCAAAAACAGGGACGCACTTTACCAGTCCCTAAATATCTCTCACAGGATAACTACTTCATCAACCTACATAAGCAGCTGTAAGCTTGCCTGATTTTCTCCCCTCTCAGCTCTCTGTTCCTGGGATGTGGGTGCCATCTTGTTTCCCAATCACAGTCACCAAAATGTATTTTAGAAAGTAAAAAACCTTTGAGAATCCCTGGTGTCCTTTCTAGTTCTGGTTTCCAGGCTGAGGAACATGCCTAGTTCACAGCTAGTTGGCAGGGTTGAAGTGTGGATCACCAGGGTGCCAAAGAAACATAGTCCTTCAAAGCAAACAGTTCTGGCCTCCGAGCTTCTATATGTGTCATGTGTGTGAATGGACTGTGAAGAAAGCTGAGTGCCAAGGAATTGATGCTTTTGAACTGGGATGTTGGAGAAGACTCTTGAGAGTCCCTTGGACTGCAAGGAGATCCAACCAGTTCATTCTAAAGGAGATTGGTCCTGGGTGTTCTTTGGAAGGAATGATGCTAAAGCTGAAACTCCAGTACATTGGCCACCTCATGCAAAGAGCTGACTCATTGGAAAAGACCCTGATGCTGGGAGGGATTGGGGGCAGGAGGAAAAGGGGACGACAGAGGATGAGATGGCTGGATGGCATCACCGACTTGACAGATGTGAGTTTGAGTGAACTCCGGGAATTGGTGATGGACAGGGAGGCCTGGCGTGCTGCAATTCATGGGGTTGCAAAGAGTCAGACACGGCTGAGTGACTGAACTGAACTGAAAATCACTGCAAATGGTGACTGCAGCCATGAAATTAAAAGACGCTTGCTCCTTGGAAGAAAATTTATGACCAACCTAGACACCTTACTAAAAAGCAGAGACATTACTTTGACAACAAAGGTCCATCTAGTCAAAGCTATGTTTCTTTTCCAGTAGTCATGTATGGATGTGAGAGTTGGACTATAAAGAAAGCTGAACACCAAAGAATTGATGCTTTTGAACTGTGGTGTTGGAGAAGACTCTTGAGAATCCCTTGGTTGGCAAGGAGATCCAACCAATCCATCCTAAAGGAAATCAGTCCTGAATATTCATTGGAAGGACTGATGCTAAAGCTGAAACTCCAATACTTTGGCCACCTGATGCAAAGAGCTGACTCATTTGCAAAGACCTTGATGCTGGGAAAGATTGAAAGTGGGAGGAGAAGGGGACAAGAGAGGATGAGATGGTTGGATGGCATGACTCACTCAATGGACATGAGTTTGAGTAGGCTCCAGGAGTTGGTGATGGACAGGGAGGCCTGGTGTGCTGGAGTCCATGGAGTTGCAAAGAGTTGGACACAACTGAGCAACTGAACTGAACTGAACTGAATACATAGCCAGCCACAGAGACAGTGTTCAAGGGCTATTTGCTTCATCCTTCCATCCACCCATCCACTTATGCATCCTTCCCAAGATGCCAGTGAAAAAGGTAGTTTAAGGTTGATGAAAAGGGCTTGGTTTCTGAAGAATTTGGACATCTCTGGGTCTGATGTCTGACTCTCTCACTTATCAGCTATGTGATCACCTCTCTGAGCCTCAGTTGTCTCCGTTTGAAAGTAAAGCTCCAAATACCCAATTCTTGGTTTGTTGTGGGAACTAAATGTGATAGTGGGAGTGAGAGAGCTCAATAAGCTCCCAAAGTGAAAGTGTTAGTTGCTCAGTCATGTCTGATTCGTTGCGACCCCATAGACTGTATAGCCTTCCAGGCTCCTCTGTCTATGGGATTCTCCAGGAAAGGATACTGAAGAGGGTAACCATTCCCTTCTCCAGGGGATCTTCTGGACCCAGGGATTGCTCTCAGGCAATATACAAATAATAGTTATTAAATGATTATGAAAATTGCCACCATGACCAGTCCAAGCAAGAGAGTGGGGGGAGGGAGAGATGTTTTCTCCAGTCCAGAAGTCTGATTTGAGATTAAAGAAGGCAGGAGCTGAGACCTCAGGAATGAGCCCCTGGGCCTCTGCGATGGGGAAGGCCCAGGTTAACTCTTTGCTCTGGAGCCCCACCCCCACTCCAGGGAGCCAGTGTGTAGAGGCCAAAGGGCAACTTTGGGCGGAGTGATGAAAGTATCAGATGTGCTTCTATTCACCTCTCAGTCTTCAAAGACCAGATGTGCTATTTCTCATATTGGCCAATGAGCTCCTTGGAGGCCTGGCTCACAAGGGTCGTCTGTCAGTAGGGTGAAAGTTGCAGTCAGGCACAGTGGCTTGGTGGCTAACAGCTCTGTGACCTTGGGCAACTATCTTCTTCTCAGCCCTGACTTACCAATCATTAAAATGAAGGAATTGGATAGAGCGGCCACTAAGGCCCTTCCATCTCCTACACACTATGGTTGTGTGACACTTAATTGAATAGGTGTTTGACCTTGTTTTTCCAAAAATGTGAGCAATCTGATCATCTGATAATTTGACACTGATCCTGGACCTTCGGGAAAAGCAGTGTGGGAGGCCTGGCTGGGCCCCCTTCTGTATGTAAAGTCTCCTGGTCCCCATGGCTCCTTCTGCTCAAGTCTGGCTGGTCTGGCCCACCCCCAGAGCCATTTGTGATCATGTTCCAGGTGAGGGGCAAGTGGGTGAAGCAGGTGTTTCCCAAAGCTGGGATTCAGGCCTAGGTACCTCACAATATAAAATGAAGAAAGGAAAGAAAACAGGAAATCCTGCCCATTTTATGTACCTAATTGTTCAGGAAGAATTCCTTCTAGTCAGCACGGTTGTCTCAGAAGTTACTGACAGCTGCTGAGCTGGAGTGCTGCTGGGGTCCGTCGGATTCAGAGACTCCCACTTCCATATCAGTCTGTTCAGACCTTTGCCATTCTTTGAAACTCAATTCAAATAGTATGTCCTCCAATCTTTAAGTCTCTTGCATACTGTGCATATCTGTCTTAGAGAATGGATCAAGTTCTCCCTTGTACTGGAGTATTTCCTTCACACGCTGTGCTGTGCTTAGTCGCTCAGTCACATCCAACTCTTTGCGACCCCATGGACTATAGCCCACAAGGCTCCTCTGTTCATGGGCATTGTTCAGGGAAGAAAACTGGAGTGGGTTGCCATGCCCTCCTTCAGCATTGCAGGTGGATTCTTTACCTTTGGAGCCACCAGGGATGCCCAAGAATACTGGAGTGGGAAGCCTATCCCTTCTCCAGGGGATCTTCCCAACCCAGGAATAGAACTGGGGTCTCCTGCATTGCAGGCAGATTCTTTACCAGCTGAGCTACCAGGGAAGCCCATTTCCTTCACATACTGATTAGGAATCATTCTCAGAGGAAAAACCTTAATGAATATCTGGATATAAAATAGAGAGCCAAAGTCCCATTAATCTTCACTCCCATTTTCCAAGTTAGCCACCATTAAGAAGTTATTCTAGTAGCTTCCCAGAAAGGTTATATTATCAAGGTTATTGAAAATGTGAGAGAGCATGAGGCTTTGCAGGGAGCACTAGCTCTGAAGATTAAACACCTGGGTTTGTCTCTCAGCTCTCCACTCAGCTAGGGTGAATTATCTCCTATCTTTGACTCTCAGTCCTCTGCTCTGTTAAATGGGATAACAGTTCCTCACCTGCTATCTCACAGCATTGTTGTAAGGACCAAATGAGACAAAATAAATAAGTATTTGAACAACTGTAAAGGATGCTGTATTAATCTCCATGCTGGTCTTGGTAACTTGACTGTCAGCACATTGAGAACAGAAATCTTGGCCCATCCAGGGTTGGGTCCCCATTGCGCTTAGTTCTGATGACTTGTGTGGAACAGGTCACTCTTGGAGGGGACGAGAGTCAGGCATGGAGCTCAAGCCCAGGGGCTGTGCTACACCTAGAGGAGTTGGTGCTTTGCTCCTGCCTGGGTTCTGGACACACATTTCCCTGAGCTTCCTCTGGAATCAAGCTCAACCTCAAACAAGGGAACAATTTTTCTAAAGTCACTTGGTTTTTAACATGCTGACCCACTTTGTAAAGCTCCCAGTTCCTCGGATTCTGGCCCAAAGCCCTGTTTTCAGGGTTCTCAGCACACACACACACACACACACACACACACACACACACACACACACATACACCATATACATAGATACAAATGAGAGAGAGAGAAGTGGTCAAGAAAATTCAATTTTCTAAATGGATCAGATATAAAATGGTTGTAAGTTAGAGCTAGAAAACTCCTCAGATATCATTTAGTCAAATCACCACCTCCCCTTCAACCTTTATAAGATAAAGAAACTGAGACTCAGAAAAGAGAAGGGACCCACCCAGGGAGTTAGTGGCTCTGACAGTCAAGCAAAGGTGGCAGAGGGACAAAGCTTTGGGCTTTGAGTTCAAGTTGAGGGAACCAGCTGGGGAAGGTTAGTGAACCCCGAGAAGAGATGAATGTGGCCAGAATGGGATCATTTAGGAGAAGAAGTTAGGACCAGCTGTGAAATTCCCCTGGCATGCAGAAATATAAGAAATATGAGAGTTCTGGTTTGGCAAGTTATTATGAGCCTTGCTGAGCAAGGAGAAGGAGAAGAAAGGAAGAGAAAAACAGAGGGAGCCAGAAAAGGAGATGAAATGGAAGAAGGAAGGCTGACCTGGGCAAATGGAGGGCAATTAGAGTGCTGAGTCAGTAAGGGCTGAACCGAGCACGTCAGCAGAGCCTCGTCGCCTGTGGGACATCCAGCCACCTTACAAGTTTCCGCTGGTCTGCTCTCTGGTTTTCTCTAGGCTCTGAGCATGTGAGCCAACACTTATTTTCTTAGCAAACTCACCCTTTTCGCATTGTGCACTGTTTGGGGAAGTGGCCTCAAACCATAGGCTTTACCTCTGCAGATGTAGCTTGAGGGCATACTGACGCCTGGCCTGGCTGCCAGCGCAGGAATGCACCTGCTCTACAGCCGTGGTCTGGTTTCAGGCACACAGTCACACGGAGAGGTGGAACTCAGCCCATTTTGCAGATGAAGGATAAGAGAACATGCCAATGGGAACAACCACAAGAACAGCAAAAATAACTAAATATGTATTGAGAACCAATAGTAGGACTGATCCTACTATTGGAGGACCCTAGAGTCAAAATGCCTGTATTCAAATCCCAGGTGCACCATCCATTAGCTGTGCAATCTTGGATAAGTTGCTTAACTTCTCAGTGCCTCAGTGTCCTATGTGTAAAATGAAAATAACAATTGCACCCTCTTGAGAAGATTTGGAAGAAGCAAATGAGTTGACTCTGGTACAACCTTTAAACAATGTCTGGCACTGGGTGCTCAATAAATAATAGCTATCATTGTCACCATTGTTATATGCTGGACACTGCTCTAAACATTTGACTTGTGTTATGGCCTGTAATAATTGCTCGGAAGGGAACTGAGGCCCAAGTGTGAGTTCATGTCTAGTCCGTTTGCTTTTTCTTAGGTGTAAACTAAATCCTATGTGGAAGCTCAAAGTATAAAACAAAAAGCAGCATGACATTGATTGAAGCAAGGTGAGATAGGCTCAGCCTTCCTTTGTTCTCCTTCCCCCAACATCCCCACGATAGGCCTAAGGCTCCTTCCTAGCCACTGTGAGGCACAATTTGCAAGCCTGCTGATCTAGTCCATTTAACCTTTTCATGATCAGATGAAGATATTATTAGACCTGAAAGGGCAAGTAACCTGCCCAAAGGTTATATAGCTAGTAAAAGGCCGAAGGGATGGCAACACTAGGCTTGAAGGATAATAACTTGGTCAAAGAGAACAACCTCCTTAGTTAAACTAGAACATAGGCCATCCAGGCTTGGATGGAGAAGAGCCAGGAAAAGAGGGGTGAGCAGGAGGGAAGGGGAGGCTGACCCAGAGACCCTGTCTCTGGGCCCTGAGTGTGAACAGCCCCTCTGGACCTTCATATCTGGCTGGGCCCACCGCAGACTTTAAGACAACAAGACAAAGCCCTGCCCTCACAGAGCCTCTAACTACACAGGGTTGGGGGTTTTGTTCTGACAAGGGATGTGGTGCCTGTCCCTGAGCTCTCCAGTCTGGGGGATGTAGCTGACACGGGGGCTAAATCCTGCCATTTAGCCCTTCTGACTGAACTCTTGGCATGAGAGAACATTTTCATGAGACTCCTCCTTCAAGGTTCTGGAACAGCAGCCTGTTTTCCAACTCACTGTTGTTGGGGAAGTAGAAAGGGACAGCCTGGCTTCCCACTCCTTTCACTGCTACACTTATGTTGTAAGTGGTGTTCAAGGCTCACCACTGTTTATCTGACAACCTGCACTTTGTCAGCTTTTGTTTACAGACTTTGGCGTCAGTTAACTGAGGATACCACACAGAGGAGAAATTACAGATGTTCCCCTTAGAGATGTTCCCCCCTAGTGATAGAATTCCAGCTCAGCTATTTAAAATCCTAAAAGATGATGCTGTTAATGTGCTGCACTCCATATGTCAGCAAATTCAGAAAACTCAGCAGTGGCCACAGGACTGGAAAATGTCAATTTTCATTCCAACCCCAAAGAAGGGCCGTGCCAAAGAATGTTCAAACTATCATGCAATTGTGCTCATTTCACATGCTGGGAGGGGCTTCCCTGATAGCTCAGTTGGTAAAGAATCTGCCTGCAATGCAGGAGACCTGAGTTTGATCCCTGGGTTGGGAAGATGCCCTGGAGAAGGGAAAGGCTACCCACTCCAGTATTCTGTCCTGGAAAATTCCACGGAGAAATCCATGAGGTCACAAAGAGTCGGGCACGACTGAGTGACTTTCACTTTCACATGCTAGGAAGATAACGCTCAAAATCCTTCAAACTAAGCTTCAGCAGTACGTGAACCGAGGACTTCCAGATATACAAGCTGGATTTAGAAAAGGCAGAAGATCCAGAGATCAAATTGCCAACATCCACTGGATAATTGAAAAAGCAAGAGAATTCCAGAGAAACATCTACTTCTGCTTTATTGACTATGCCAAAGCCTTTGACTGTGTGGATCACAACAAACTGTGGAAAATTCTTCAAGAGATGAGAATACCAGACCACCTTACCTGCCTCCAGAGAAACCTGTATGCAGGCCAAGAAGCAACAGTTAGAACCAGACATGGAAAAACGGACTGGTTCAAAATTGGGAAAAGAGTATGTCAAGGCTGTATATTGTCATCCTGCTTATTTAATTTATATGCAGAATACATCATGCAAAATGCTGGGCTGGATGACTCACAATCTGAAATAAAGATTGCTGGGAGAAATATAAACATCCTCAGATATGCAGATGATACCACTCTAATGGCAGAAAACAAAGAGGAACTGAAGAGCCTCTTGATGAGGGTGAAAGAGGAGAGTGAAAAAGCTGAATTAAAACTGAACATTCAAAAACTAAGATGGTGGCATCCAGTCTCATCACTTTATGGCAAATAGACGGGGAAAAAGTGGAAACAGTGACAAATTTTATTTTGGGGAGTTTCAAAACCATTGCGGACAGTGTCTGCAGCCACGAAATTAAAAGATGCTTGCTCTTTGGAAGGAAAGCTCTGACAAACCTAGACAATGTATTAAAAAGTGGAGACGTCACTTTGCTGACAAAAGTCCGTACAGTCAAATCTATGGTTTTTCCACTAGTCATATATGGACGCGAGAGTCAGACCATAATGAAGATTGAGCACTGAAAAACTGATGATTTCAAATTGTGGTGCTGGAGAAGACTCTCGAGAGTCCCTTAGACTGCAAGGAGATCAAACCAGTCAATCCTAAAGAAAATCAACTCTGAATATTCACTGGAAGGACTGATGCTGAAGCTCCAATACTTTGGCCACCTGATGTGAACAGCTGACTCACTGGAAAAGACCCTGATTCTGGGAAAGACAGAGAGCAGGAGGAGTAGGGGAGACAGAGGATGAGATGGTTGGATGGCCTCATTGACACAATGGACACGAGTTTGAGCAAACTCTGGGAGATATAAAAGGACAGGGAAGCCTGGAATGCTGCAGTCCATGTGGTCACAAAGAGTCAGATGTGGCTTAGTGACTCAACAACCCCTCAGAGAAAAGTGGGACTTCTCTGGATCCCTTCTGACCTAATCATTTGAACCACTCAGACCCATAAGACCTCAGGAGGATGACAGAATCTGCAGGACAGGGCAAGGCAAGAGCAAATACTGAAGGGCAAAGCCTGAGTACAGGGCCCTGGGTTGCTTGCCCCTCCCTGGACGAGCCTAGGTCCTCCATCTATATAATGAGGGTGTGGAGCAGATGCCCTCTGAGGGCACACCAACTCCATGCTGGGCTTCAGCTGGGGCCCTGGCCCATTGGTGCTCTCTCATGCACTGGCCTGGAATCCCAAAGGAACACACCCAGTGATGGATGCAAACAGAGTCTGCTTACTGCCATGACTTGCCAGTCCTCCTGGCTAGTCACACAAAGGTGAGGATGTAGATGACTGATTTCCCCATCCCTGCCAAACTGCAAACTCTTTCCCTGACACAAAAACCATTCATGGCAAGGCCAGCTGCTTAAATGGACTGAGTTCTGGACTCCTGAGCCAGACTGCAGGGTCCCTGTTCCTGTTTGGTGGTACTGCATCTTGCCAGGTAATGGAGAGAGGAGGAGGGGCTTCTGCAAGTTCCATTGGGGTGAAATTGTGTGTGCTAAAGTTGGGGAGTGGGAGGGGGTGCGACTGTGGGTAGGTGCTATGACTACTTCCCACATAAAGCAGAAAGAATTAGTGGACACTAAACTGATCAGCCTGTGTGACACAGGCTGACAAGGAAGGACAGGAAGGAAGCAGCGAGGCAGATGAAGGGCTAAGGGGTGGGTTTGCCACTGACAAGCTTATCTTATATCTCATTTGGGTCACACGACAGTTTGGTGAAGTAGGAGTTGAGTTGAGTTGAGTTCAGTTCAGTCGCTCAGTCGCATCCGACTTTTTGTGGCCCCATGGACTGCAGCATGCCAGGCCTTCTGTCCATCACCAACTCCCAAAGCTTGCTCAAACTCATGTCCATCCACGAGTTGGTGATGCCATCCAGCCATCTCATCCTCTGTTGTCCCCTTCTCCTCCTGCCTTCAATCTTTCCCAGCATCAGGGTCTTTACCAATGAGTCACATCAGGTGGCCAAAGTATTGAAGTTTCAGTTTCAACCTCAGTTCTTCCAGTGAATATTCAGGACTGATTTTCTTTAGGATTGACTGGTTTGATCTCCTTGAAGTCCAAGTAGGTATTTACCATCTCCCTTTAATAGTGATGAAACTGAAGCCCAGAAAAGTGATATGACATGTCATCTAGTAAGTAGCATTGATGCTGATATTCAAAGTCCAGGCTGCTTTGAGAGTTGCAGTTCTTAGGGACCTCTTCTCTGGAGCTGATAAAATCTGTGCAACTTATACACTGTTGCTGCCCATCTAGTAACTCTTATAAGACTAGGCTTCTAGGACCTAGGAATGATCCTTTCTATTTGACTAAGGCCCAGAAAAGGCTAATGATTGGGCCATAGTCAGACACAGCCAAGAGGAGACAGGAAAGACACTCTCCATCTTTCACCTTTCTGCCTTCAGTTGGAGACAGAACACTGATCCAAGAAGTACTCCACCACAATTCTATATCTGGTCATTTTCCATTTAAAAGTGCTCTCAGATCCATTATCTAGAGGTTTCTGGGGCAGGAAAATATTGTTTCCATTTTCTAGATGAAGTAACTGGGGTTCAGTAACTTGCCAAAGGTTACACAGCTACTGAATGGTGGAACCAGGACTTGAGGCCAGAGTTGTGCCCAAACTGCCCTCTACTTGTCCACAGAGTGCATTTGGCCAGTGTGGGAATGATAGAGCAAATTGACTGAAGCATAACATTTGAGCCTTAAAGCAGCAAACCCCAACTCCCTGGGGGAAGGACATTTAAGCTCTTTTCCATATGAACCTCTGAACTGCAGACAGTTGTGGGGACCTTGGGAGGGAAACACAGAAACCAGTGAGGTCAGTTCTCTGGAGCAGAACCCAGAGCTGCCAGCTTTCATGACTTGCTAGATGTAGATACCCCATCAGCTCAAATGGCTCTGTGGTCAGGGTGCCAGGTTTGAGTTAACCACACAAAGTGCAGAAAGGGATGCAGAGGCCTTCTCTGTCTTCTCTCACCAAAGGTAGCTGCATTTCATGTTTGGTCACCAAGCCATCTTGATGTTCCTCTACCCTAGTGATGTTGGGGAGAGAAGACCCCAAATCTTTCTGCCACCAGTGAGTTTGGGCAAGGCTGCTTCTAAGTCATTCATTCAGCCCTTGAACAAATATTCCCTAAATACCAACTCTGTGCCAAGCTCCTTCCTGATCAATGTATATGCCATAAATAATAAAACACAGTCCCAGGCCTCAGAGGATCCAGACTCTTATTGGAGAAGGAAGACATACAGATAATTCAATATAGAATTATTGCTGATGAAACTGAGCTGAAGGAGTGACTGGAAAGGGAATGGCTTATTCTATTCATAAGAGGGGCTGCAGGGTCTGTGGGACTTTGCCCAGTGAAGGAGATAGGGCAAATACCTTAACCTCTTTGTGCCTCAGATTCCTCATCTGTAAAATGGGACAATAATAATACCTACAGTGTTTGTATGATGACTGTATGAGTTAAAATGTACAAAATGCTTAGAGTAGTGCCAGGTACATTGAAAGCACCATGTAAATGTGAAAAGAGTGAAGGAAATGATAAGCATTGTGTGTGTGTGTGTGTGTTGAGAGAAGAACACATGTAACACACTAGGATAGTTAATGAAGTTTAGTGTGTCCTGGGAATGCCAGCTGCTTTGGCTGGGTGAGCTTGTGTGGAACTATGAATGTCAAACTTAGATGTGTGGACTTGTCCTTGTAGGTGATGGATAGCCCTTTCTGAATCTGGATCTTTGCTATGGAGGTTGGCAGAGGACTCCTGTGTGAAATGCTAGTGCTCTTTCACCAGCCCAACAGGTGCTGGGTCCAAGAGATTGCTGGAGCCAGGAAACAGTCAGTTGCCACACATGAATGGAGAACCAGCTCCTAACTGGGTTATGGGGAGAAGACACTACATCTCTCCCCTCAAGGAGCTTCTCATCTCGTTGAAATAAAGTCTGCTTCTGCCAATTCAATTTTCCTGGTTTGAAGTTGTGGCAATGCATGGGTAAAAGGCTCTGTCATGGCTGAAGAGGCAGTGTATATAGTGATTACCAACCAAAGCTGAAAGATTTGTCTGGGTTTAAAGCCCAGTGGTCACTTCCTAACTGTGCAGCGTTGGTCAAATTACTTAATCTCTCTGTGCTGCAATTTTCCCACCAAAATCGAGGGCAATGATAATAATTTGACCTCCTCACAGAGCTTTCATGATGCTTAAAGTGTGATCATACATGGAAAGTGTTTATAACTTTGACTCACATAACAAGTGCTCCATAAATGTTACTGTCTATTCTCAGTGACTGAGGGCCTTCCATGTGCCAGGTGTTTGGTATCCTTGGGGTCTAAGGCAGGGGCTTAGAGGTGTATGGATGCACAGGACCAATGTGGCTCATCTTCCTGGAGTGTCAACTTTCCTCAAAGGCTTAAAGGATTAAAGCACCATTTTTATATGAAAACAATATGGATGTACACTGGAATTATTTGGAAAATTCAAGATGTTTAAGAGCAGGTATTTTAAAGACATTCCTTGCTTGGATACAAAGCTTCGGGTTACAACTTCAGCCCCTGGGGATTCTACACATTCTTCCCCCTCAGCCTTATGGGGTCCTTGGGTACAAAAGTTCCAACCAAACAAAAGTGAGCTCATGGAACTTTTACAGTGGAGTATTCTCTGGGGTAAGGGTGATCTCCATATCACATGGGTGAAAACTGAGGTTCAGTTGCCTAGGAAATCCCATGGACGGAGGAGCCTGGTAGGCTGCAGTCCATGGGGTCGCTAAGAGTCAGACACGACTGAGCGACTTCACTTTCACTTTTCACTTTCATGCGTTAGAGAAGGACATGGCAACCCACTCCAGTGTTCTTGCCTGGAGAATCCCAGGGACTGGGGAACCTGGTAGGAGGCCGTCTATGGGGTCTCACAGAGTCGGACACGACTGAAGCGACTTAGCAGCAGCAGCAGCAGCAGCCTGCTCATAAGGTCCAAGGTATTCTTGACACTAGGAGAGTTTCAAGGGGTACCTTTTGGAACCCAGGGTCCAGTTGATCTTGTCAGACAGAAAACAGGGGTGGTGAGAAGTGTGGGAGTAGAGTAGGCTGAGGAGTGAGTCAGTCAGTCAGCCAAGAAGGCGGAAGCCATTGTTTCCTTGACCATCTGGCTGTTGCACAAGGTCTTCATGCCACATGGTCTGTGAGATCTGGGGTAGACAGGAGGTGGAGGGGCTGACTTGCTGACAAAGAAGACCGTCACTATCTTGAACTGGAGTGGAAGAAATGATGGTGGTGAGACACTTCTCAAATATGGGGTCCGGTGAAGGCCAGAGGGGGACTACAACATGGCCAGTTGGTGAGGCAACGCTGCTGCTGCTGCTGCTGCTGCTAAGTCGCTTCAGTCGTGTCTGACTCTGTGCGACCCCATAGACAGAAGCCCACCAGGCTCTGCCGTCCCTGGGATTCTCCAGGCAAGAACACTGGAGTGGGTTGCCATTTCCTCCTCCAATGCATGAAAGTGAAAAGTGAAAGTGAAGTCGCTCAGTCGTGTCCGACTCTTAGCGACTCCATGGACTGCAGCCTACCAGGCTCCTCCGTCCATGGGATTTTCCAGGCAAGAGTACTGGGGTGGGGTGCCATTGACTTCTCCGGGCGAGGCAGCGCAGTGAAGCCAAATGACTGGAAGTCGGTGTAAGACCGCGAAGTGGGAGTTTCTGCTCAAGGTGGGGACGGGAGCTCGCTTGGCTCCTCCCACCCTCGGTGCTGCCAACCGCGCGCAGAGTCCCCGGCCGTCACCGCCACCGGAGGCGAAAGCGCAGCCGAGAACTCATGGCCCAGGCTCTGGGCTGGGGGCGGGACTTGTGGATTCTGATGCTCCGGAGTGGGACGCCGCGGGATGTGAAGGGCACCCGCTGGGACCCGCAGAGCTGGAAACCCGGTGATCAGAGCCGAGCTGACCCTGCGGGAAGTCAGGGCTCGGCTGCACTGCCGCAGGCTCTGCACTCCCATTCTCGCCGCCTCCCATCTCATCTGTCCCATCTCAACCCCGCGCCTGACTGGCAGCCCACTCCCCCCGCCAACCCCGTTTCAGAGCTTTGACCCCCGCAGTCCGCTTGCTTATAATTCCTAGCCATCTCTCGCTCTGTCCCTGGGTACACCATACTTTGATCCCTATAGTCCGTCTGGCTTTGTCCCTCCCCACCTCTTCTTGGGCGGGCATCCTACTCTCAGAAAGAGCAAACACTGCATACTATGGTTATTAACTGTGGAAAATTCTGAAAGAGATGGGAATACCAGACCACCTGACCTGTCTCTTGAGAAACCTACATGCAGGTCAGGAAGCAACAGTTAGAACTGGACATGGAACAACAGACTGGTTCCAAATAGGGAAAGGAGTACATCAAGGCTGTATATTGTCACCCTGCTTATTTAACTTCTATGCAGAGTACATCATGAGAAACGCTGGACTGGAAGAAGCACAAACCAGAATCAAGATTGCCGGGAGAAATACCAATAACCTCAGATATGCAGATGACACCACCCTTATGGCAGAAAGTGAAGAGGAACTAAAGAGCCTCTTGATGAAAGTGAAAGAGGAGAGTGAAAAAGTTGGCTTAAAGCTCAACATTCAGAAAACAAAGATCATGGCATCTGGTCCCATCACTTCACGGGAAATAGATGGGGAAACAGTGGTAAACTTTATTTTGGGGGGCTCCAAAATCACTTTGGATGGTGACTGCAGCCATGAAATTAAAAAAGACACTCCTTGGGAGGAAAGTTACAACCACCCTAGATAGCATATTCAAAAGCAAAAACATTACTTTGCCAACAAAGGTCTGTCTAGCCAAGGCTATGGTTTTTCCAGTGGTCATGTATGGATGTGAGAGTTGGACTGTGAAGAAGGCTGAGTGCCGAAGAATTGATGCTTTTGAACTGTGGTGTTGGAGAAGACTCTTGAGAGTCCCTTGGACTGCAAGGAGTTCCAACTAGTCCATTCTAAAGGAGATCAGTCCTGGGTATTCATTGGAAGGACTGATGCTGAGGCTGAAACTCCAATACTTTGGCCACCTCATGCAAAGAGTTAACTTACTGGAAAAGACTCTGATGCTGGGAGGGATTGGGGGCAGGAGGAGAAGGGGACGACAAAGGATGAGATGGCTGGATGGCATCACCAACTTGATGCACATGAGTTTGGGTAAACTCAAGGAGTTGGTGATGGACAGGGAGGCCTGGCGTGCTGCGATTCATGGAGTCGCAAAGAGTCGGACATGACTGAGCGACTGAACTGAACTGATGGTTATTAACGCATTGTAGGCAGTTTTAATAAATAGTATGTTCCCGCCCCCCTATTCCTCTAGCACTTTGTCGCTGCCTCTGGTATGGCATTTGCAGCCTCCTGTATGTCTTCCTGTTCCACTATATGTATCTTTATCTCTTCATTCGAATATCTGTCCATCCTATCCCATGTTTTGTCTCCATGTCTTACTACCGAACCCATAGCTCCCTACACTCTCCATCACTCCAAGAGCACTTTCCTTCCCCACTCTTTCCCACAGTTGTGTGACACAGCCCAGCCACCCTGGCAACACCTTTTTAGTCAGCTAGAAAAGCCTAAAAGCTCCATCTCCATGGTCTCTTTCCACTCCAGAAAGTCTCCAAGAGTGCCTGGCACTTTGTCTTTTTTCAAACGGAAAAAAATATATATTTCTTTGAGCACCGAAAAAACCCTTTCATGTTCTGCCCATTCTTTCCCCCTGGTAATTTCCCCCTTGCTCCCACTCAAATGCCACGTAAGGAATAGCAAACCAGGTCTAGATTTGTCATGGAATGTGTGAATGCATTGAAGGATGGGGGCTATGGAGATCCTCAGATCAGACCATCTTATTATGTGGGCACTGAAGACCAGAGAGGGCAAGATTCTCAGCCTAGTCACACAGTATCCTTGTGGTAGAAGCAAGGTAGAAGCCAGAGTTGCAGTGTCCTGGCCCCTGATCCAGGAGTCTTGGTGGGAATGAGACCCAGGAGCAGCTTTCCTGGTGTTTCTTGGTGGGCTGCTTGATTCAGACACATCAGATGTCCAACCTTGCTGTCTTTTCTTTTCTCCCTGTCCTTTGGGACCTCACCTGGCTGCCTGCCTGCCTGGGTTGAGCATTCTCCATCTAGGGATGCTGTTGCCCTCTGCACTGACGTGGTAGTTCCAGGAATGCAAGGACCCTTGTTGGGCCTGTCTACCCTGTTCCCTACCCAAGTCCCTAAGAGTGCCCACCATGTTGACTGACAGGTTGTTGTGTATGTGTAGGGGAGCCCTGGCCCTGGCTCAGGGTCGAATCAGACTGTGTGTGTGTGTGTGTGTGTGTGTGTGTGTGTGTGTGTGTGTGTGTAGGGATACTGGGGAAGGGGGAGAGCTGTGCTTGCTGAAGGGAACATTGAGATGAAACAGGAGTCCAAAGCCAAAAATCCAAGCCATTACTGAGTGACTTTGGAGCCACATCACACATCCCATGACCTCTCTGATGCCATCCTGGGACCTCTGAGGGCTATCCTTCAAGGGAAGGAGACAGGGTGGATAGGTGGCCACACATCTGGTACTGTCTGCCTGAGTTGAGATTACCAAACCCCAGAGACCCATAATCATGGGGTTAATCTGGGCCAGGCTGTGGGCAGGAACTGTAAAGTCTACTCTCTGTCCCCTTCCACCCCCTTGCCCCAGCAGCCCTCCAGCTTTGTGGGCTGCAGCATGAGGTCAGGCTGTGGTGGGCTGATGGTGGAGACTGTGGGTGGAAAAGAAGAACCCCTCCTCCTTCATCTCCTCACACTCCCAGAGTTTGTCTTGGGAGCTGCTTCCCGGGAGGGACATGTGGAAGGATCCTGGCAAGGGGGCAGGATCTTGAGCTTAGTTCAGAGGCTCTGGGTGTCCACTACTGCAGGATGAGCTGAGGACAGCACCGGAGGCAGAGGACAAGTCTCCAGTCCTCTGGGCAGCTTGGCCTGAGCCCCTCCCTTTCTCTGAATTTCATCTCAGCCCCCTCTTCCTTTTTCACTCTTTCATCTGCTCTTTCTTGCCTGTCCCCCTACTAATGCCCGCCCTCAGAGGACCCTCATACCCCACCATCCTTTCCTTTACAGAAGCTCCATGCGTGTAATTTTCTGGAAGTCCTACTCCCACAGGAACACACAGAGAGACTCACAGGAGTAGAGAATAATCTGGAAAGAAGGGGCCATAGAAACCGGGACCCAGTCATTTTTTCAGATGAGGAAACTGAGCCTAGACAGGAAGGAGCAAGTTTGAGGACTGAAGCTAGACTGGACAGAGGTGGCTGTTGGGAAAGGTAGAGGGAGGTTCCTCTGACCTCAACTGCTTGTTTGTGTGCATGGGGAAGATGCAGGGCAAGGTGACAGTCTCTAGCTGGAAGTGGGCTTGCTTTTGCTTATTTCCCTTCAACACACTGTGACCTTCCTCTGAAGGGCAGGAATGGCATGGGCTGTGGGGCTGGGGGTGGACATCCTGCTCTGGGAGTGTGTACCCAGTGTGAACCCACCTATTTTTTTTGACCCAAGGCAGGCAGACCTCCCCAAGGGAACAAACTGAGCTTTGGGGGGAGGTGGTATTGTGGGCCAAGGATGGGGGGCTTGCAGTAGAAAACCTCTAGCTCCTTTGAGACAGTCCTGTAAAGCCAGACCAGAGTCCCAGCCTGGATGTGAAAAGGGTTCATTGCTAGGTCTGCTGTGTGCATGCTGCAGGCCTTCAAGCTGACACTTTTATCTGGTGTTTGGAGACGTTGAGGGGTGGGATGGGGGCAGGCTCTTGGATGTCTGGGGAAGAGCTAAGGACCGGAACTAAGTGGGCCTGGGTTTTCTGCCTCCAGTTGCCTAGTCCAAGTGTCTGGAGGCAGTCATGAGCTGCCCCAACACTCCTGATGTTACCCTGGACCATTCTGGAGTGGGACTATGCATCTGATGGCAGTAGCCCAAGAAATTCCCATCTGGACAGGGAGGGGTGTAGGGACTGTTGTTAATTTCTCAGATAGGCACTTATTGAGACCCAAGTGTCTCAGAGTAAGACTCAGGGTAACAGCCTATGGAGTTTCTCTCTACCACTGCCTAGAAGGAAAGCGTTGATTGGCTTTGGCAAAAGCTTAACTTTGCAACACCTTCAGTGCCATCCTGTCACCCTTTATAGTACTCACATCCATTGTCTCAACTTTACCCACTAGAGATTGTGCTCTCCCCTGATTTTACAGATGAAACTGATGGTTGGAGTGGCACAATGACTTTTCCTGGGTGACACAGACAGAAAGCCATAGAGACTAGCACCCAACTTTCCTACTTCCTGATCCAGGACTCACTCCACCATTGCTCAGTGCCTCTATCATCATATCTGACACTTGGAAGCACATGCTAGGTGCCAGTCACTGTTCTAGGTAATTGAGTCTAGTGGATCTGTTTAGCAGCAATATAAGGTCAGGATGGTGATTATCATCCACACTTTACAGATAAGGAGACTGAGGCACAGAAAGCTGGAAAGTAAATTTGCCCAAGGTACACAGTTAGTAAGTAGCATTGTTGCACTTCTGTAACCAGGCTGTCTGACTCCAGAATCCACTGTCCTGACTTTTGTATGACACAGTGGGCTATGGTAGTGATAGAATGAGGGCAGCCCCATGCCTCAGGCATAGAAACACATGCATGCACCCTGAGACTTAGTCACCTGCCCTCAGCCTACCCTCATGAAGACTACACTTCTCTGCCTGATGGTTCAGCTGGCATCTAGGGCAGCAGCAACACTATAGGACACACAGGAAATGGGGGGCGGGGGTTATAGGAAAAGGGATGGCAAGAATCTGGAGGTTCCCATTATCTCCAGAGTTATTCAAGATGCTGCCCAGAAAGGGACCTGTGAAAAGGTACCATGTTCTCATCTTCCAGGAACCGTTGATGAATATCTGTTCATGCAAGACCCTGGCTTAGGTTGGGGATCTTGGGGAGCAAGGGATGCTGGTGTTTGAAGGAGATGAGTTATCTTTGTTTTTCTGAAGAAACTGAGCTCTCCTTGATTTTCTGGAAGCTCATGGGATAAGGGAAAGAGATTTTTAAAAAAGACCCACAGAAATAGCCTAGACATCTGCTTGGGCCATTTCAGAATGTCACAATGTGCATTGCAAATATTAGGATTGTAGCTTTTGCTGATTCTTGTGTTCACTCATGACCAGATGTTTTTATTGAGTACCTAGTCTATGATAGGCATTGTGAAGCTCTTGTTCTAACTATTTATAGCAATTGCTCCTTTTGTAATTTTTCTACTTTTTGTAGTTTTTCCCTTCCTGTAGTTTTCCCTTTTGTAGTTTTCTGGTTTGATAACCTTTCCTTTTTTTTTTTTTAAAGAATTGGGTGTCTCAGAACCCATCATATCTGATTCACTTAAATTTATCTACCGAAAGGTAACTTGAGTTTTTTGCTCATCATTCATTTGATTTATTTATTCATGTATTTATTCATGGTTGTCCCTTGAGTATCTTTTAACATTCATTCACCCATTAGCAAACATTATTGAGAAGCTACTGTAGGCACTGTGCTTGGTGTCATGTGGTGGATGGAATCTGCTCTGATATGGTTTCCTGACTTTCAGTACAGTTCAGTTCAGTTCAGTTGCTCATATGTGTCCAACTCTTTGCAACCCCATGGACTGCAGCACTTCAGGCCTCCCTGTCCATCACCAGCTCCCGGAGTTTACTGAAACTCAAATCCATTGAGTCGATGACACAATCCAACCATCTCATCCTCTGTTGTCCCCTTCTCCTCCCACCTTTGAGCCTTCTCAGCATCAGGGTCTTTTCAAATGAGTCAGCTCTTCACATCAGCTTCAGCATCAGTCCTTCCAATGAATATTCAGGACTGATTTCCTTGAGGATGGACTGGTTGGATCTCCTTACTGTCCAAGGGACTCTCCAGTGTCTTCTCCAACACCACAGTTCAAAAGCATCAATTCTTTGGCATTCAGCTTTCTTTATAGTCCAACTCTCACATCCACGCATGCTGCTGCTACTGCTGCTAAGTCGCTTCAGTCGTGTCCAACTCTGTGAGACCCCATAGATGGCAGTCCACCAGGCTCCCCCATTCCTGGGATTCTCCAGGCAAGAACACTGGAGTGGGTTGTCATTTCCTTCTCCAATGCATGAAAGTGAAAAGTGAAAGTGAAGTCACTCAGTTGTGTCCAACTCTTAGCGACCCCATGGACTGCAGCCTACCAGGCTCCTCCGTTCATGGGATTTTCCAGGCAAGAGTACTGGAGTGGGGTGCCATCGCCTTCTCCACATCCACACATGACTACTGGGAAGACCATAGCTCTGACTAGATGGACCTTTGTTGGCAAAGTAATGTCTCTGCTTTTTAATAAGCTGTCTAGGTTAGTCGTAACTCTTCTTCCAAGGAGCAAGCATCTTTTAATTTCATGGCTGCAGTCACCATCTGCAGTGATTTTGGAGGCCAAAAAAAAAGTCTGTCATTGTTTCCACTGTTTCCCCATCTATCTGCCATGAAGTGATGGGACCAGATGCCATGATCTTAGTTTTCTGAGTGTTGAGTTTTAAGCCAACTTTTTCACTTTCCTCTTTCACTTTCATCATTAGGGAACCTATAGGACCACTGCAGGACCCACATTCTTATATCCCTCTAGCCTTTTCCAGAAACATGGTAAGTTTGGCTCCAACTCAGAGCCTTAGGGATGCTTACAAATATAGCAACCCAGTGTCAGGAAGAAAGTCATCTCCCTTCCCACCTATGATAAAGATTTCTGACTCTGGGTTGGATTTTGTTTCCAGGAGTTAGTTCTGGCATTCAGGCTTCATCCACACCCAAGACCCAACAGGACATTGCTCATCTTGAACAAAGTGCCAGCTGTGTGCAGTCTTGTCATTGAGAAGAACAGACATGTACACACCTTGCTTCACCATTTCTCCCCTCATTCTCATCAGGGCTTGCAGGGAGGGAAGGTGGGAGAATTCCAATTTGGCCTAGCGTACTGAAGGCCAGGCAAAAGGGGGGCACCTGGGGCTAGATCTAGTTCTGCCATTGCCTCAGACGACTTTAAGAAAGTTGCAGTGCTAAAAAACATTAAATTTTGCTCTCCTCTATGTTGTGTACTCTGGGCAACAAGTTGGATGCACTCCTTGCTTTCTAGGAACTTCAGCTTCATTTCTCCCATTTGTTAGGTATGAAATCTCCCATCTATTAGGAGAAAATGACTAGTGTGCAGGTATTATTCCTGCCATGGATTTGCTGGGAAAGCTTGAGTGAGTCATTTCGTCTTAGTTTCTATTTTGTAAATGTGGAGGATAGTGATTGGATGGCATGGGGTCTTGGGTACTCCCATCCCTGACTAATAGGGGTCCCTGGTTCAACAATGAAATGAAAGTGTGAAATTGTATTGGACCCTTGTGAGGAAAGGCAAGAGAGAAATCAAAACTTTACACTCTGTTTCTTACCAAATTTAAACAGGCTTTCTGGTGGTACTTGTCACAACTCTTGGGAGCCTTCTCATTTCATGATTAATGCATCTTCCCAACCCAGGGATCAAGCCCAGGTCTCCTGCATTGTGGGAGGATTCTTTACCAGCTGAGCCACACAGGAAGCCCAAGAATACTGGAGTGGGTAGCCTATCCCTTCTCCAGCAGATCTTCCCGACCCAGGAATCGAACAGGGGTCTCCTGCATTGCAGGCAGATTCTTCACCAACTGAGCTATGGGGGATTTTTTTAACATGATTAATGCAGATACCCCAAAATTTCCCTACATTTCTCTGCACAGAGTTTGGACACGGGCAGAGAGCTGGGAATCGTGGGGGGTGTTACAGAATGCTGAGGCCTGAACAAGGTGGGAATGGCAACTTCCTTCTCAAATACCTAATGTTCTTTTGGTTGCCCCAACTAATCAGGGATCTCACCAAAGTTGTGTCTTCCGAACTCCTCGCAAATTATTCTCAGCAAGCAACTGAACCTTCCCGATTGCATGGTCTAAGTATTTAAATTCCCCACACGAGTGCCAGACACAGAGCTTAATAGATATTAGTCTGCGCGCCAGTCACCCCGCTTCTTCACCCTTAGTTGCTGGCCCTGAGTTTGTACGTTCCCCCAATGCCCCCCCTCCCCCTCAGCGGTGTGACCGGAGGTAGAGGCAGAGGCCCAGGGATTGGAAGAACTTGAAGGCAGAGCCCCACCCACCACAATTTGGGCAGCTTTCTGGGGAGTTCGGTGGGCCGGACTGCGCCCTCATTGGTTGAAGGTCCCATAGGTGGGCGGGGCGTCCCCGCCGCCGGACTCGCAGCTGCTCTGTCCCCACCTGCGCCGCGAGTGGCTCCGGGTTGACAACAGCTAAGCGGCCGCAGCAGCTGCTCCTCTGGCTGGCACCGTTACCCCCGCCCGACCCCAGGCTCCGCGCGTGCCTCCCGCCCGCTGGTAGCTGCGTCAGGACTCGAACCCAAAGCGACGGGCACGGCCTTCAGGTGGGAGTTAGGGCGACGGCCGGGGGAGGTCGGGGCCGGCGAGGCGCCAGGGCTCCCTCGCCTCGCCTCTCCAGCGCGCTCCGGCCCCGCTCTTAGCGGTTCGGCTGCGCGGCGTCCACAGGAGGCGCAAGGGGAGCGAGCCGAACCACTTGCGTCCCCGGGATTTGAGGCCAGAGTCGCCGAAATTGGGGGACTCCCGGAGCCCGCCGTCCGCGATTATCCCGAGAAAGCTCCGCGAGTCGGGTGGTGGAAGACAGCTGTCCGCGCATTACCCCCGGGCCTGGTTGGAGCCCAGGGCCGCGGCTCTGGGGCTTCGGAGGCGGGCTGAAACTGAGTGGGGTGGCGGGGCTTGGGCTCTGTGGTCGAGTCACGCCGCTTTTCCTCTCCTATTCTCCTTCCTCTTCTGCTGAGCGCATTTCCCATTTCCAGGAAGCCCCTGGTTGGGCCGCCTGGGCTTTCCCCTCAGGCCACTGCCTTCCCTTCTGAGAAACGCCCGGACTTTCCTGATATTAAGACAGCGGCGGGGATCAAGCGAAATCCTTTGGATAAGTCGCGTTTTTCAGGGCTCCGTTACCCCATGAAGTCCAAGATGGTTTTAGATTAGAGAACCTGTGAGCCATTTAGTAGAAGTTTGGGAGATTTCCCCATTTAGATAGTATGAGGTTCTCTCCTCCATTTCTGTTCTCCCAAGACTTTTTAAAGTACTGAGTTACAACTCAGAAAACCAAAGTTCAGCCACTAATTCATGTGACCTTAGGCGAGTCATGCTACTTCTGTGGGCCAGTGTTTTCAACTGCACCTTGGTTAGTGGGCTGGATTTCAGTATATAAGGGGCCAGTCTCTTCCACCCTGACATCTGCTGACTTGCTGCGTGGGTCCAGGCTCTTAAGCTTTCAAAGTGTCGTTTCTGAGATGCTTGGGGTGACAGGAGCTATGCAGATGGAGAGCCTTGTGATTATGCAGCTAAGCCAGCTGGAAAACTAGTGGTACTGGGAAAGGCAACCAAGACAGCAGCCAGACTGAAGGTGGAGAGTAGTGGGGCCAGCCCTGGGCCCCAGAGGTTGGGCTGGAGGGCCCTGGCTTGTCTCCATCTCACTCAGAGCACCCATGTTGGGGGGCCCTGCAGGAGACGGTGATGAATCATACCAAGGGCTATTTTCAAACCCTGACTCCTACTGTGGATCTGTTCCTGCCCCCACTCTAGGGGTTGATGTCCCCACCCATCGTCTGTCTTACTGCTCTCTGAATTTTCTCTTCACTTTCATCCTCCTGAAAGAAAAGATAATTCATGTCTGGGAATGAGAGGAGGCAGCACAAGAGTGTAGAGAAGTAGAGGAGATGGCATCTGCAGGTGCTTTCTGAGTGGTTGATGGAGTAACCCAGAAGAATGTGATGGGAATGATGATTTTGGGGAGTGGGGGACTCTCACCCGAAGGCTACAGCTACCATATTGCTAGACAATCTGGGCTGGTCCTTTGTCCAACTATGTCCTGGATTTGAGATGTGGAATTTCTGTTCCTTAAAAGCCAGAAAGTCCCGAAAGGAGGAGAGGATGGAGTCTATAATGGGGATGCTGTGGCAGATGGTAAGGTTCAGCAGGTGACAGGTTTAACAAAGGCAAGGTGTGCCTCTACCTTCTTGGGGAAGGTGAGCCATGGGGTCTCTCACTAGCAGAAGGAGTTGTCTCTGGCTTGAATAGATTAAAGATAACTTTTCTTGGGCTCCCAGTTTGGGTAGGATCCTTTGGGAGGCTGTTATCAGATAAAGTAAAGAGGGGATGTGAAAGCTGCAAGGGCTTTAGGATGGGATGTGTGAACTCCTCCACCCTGCAACTGTTAACAGAGGAGTTGAGCACAGGGCTGGGCACATAGTTGTTGGTGTCAAGTGTTTTTTGCAGCTTTATTCATCTGTGATTTGGGGCCTTGGTTTATGTGTGTGTATTAAGGGGGAACAGGTCCTAGTAAATTTGAGTCACTGGACAGGAGGCCCCATTCTGGGTCCTTGTCACCAATCTGAAGTGCTGTGTGTGTTGAGCCTCCTCCTGCCTAGCCTTTCACTTTGGAACTTGCATGCCCCACTGTTTCTGTCCCTGTTTACCCCGACCTTGCTGGAACTGCAGAACTGAAGGTAAAGTTCCTCAGGAGTCTAGCGTGGTGTCAGGCAAAGAACAGGGGACTGGGAGCAGGACACATGGAGGTTCTACTTCAGGCTCTGTTGTTCCATTCAGTCTCTTAGACTCTTGGTTTCTCCCTGCTTTTTCCACTTCAGTAGATTAAGTGAGAAGGTCCATGGCTAAGTGCTTGGTAAACTACCAAGTGCTGTATAAATTATTAGTCATTAAGTTCTTGGTACTAGTTCTTGTGAAGGACACAAAGTGTAACCCCCACCTTCCGGAAATCTGTCATCTAGTAGATGGGAGTTAGTGGCATGGATACATGACACACCAAGTCTTTACCTTGGTGAGGGCTTTAAAATATTATTATGAAGAATTTCGAACATACATAAAAGTAGAGATGATCGATGGAGTAAAGTCCCATTAGCCACACATGGCCAATCCTACCCTACTTATACTTCACTCTCTTGTTATTTTGACATGAATCCCAGACACCTTATCAATTTGTCTATAGTCATATTACATATATATGTATGAATGATAGAGACTCAAATGTTAGACACTGCACCACTATCTCATCTGAAAACAGTTCCTTAATATCATCAAAGATTCTAGCAGTTCATATTTCCCTTTGTTGAGGATGTTTTGCCCTGGGAAGACTGACCTGGGGAGCAGTGAGTTTTGACCGATGGGAAGGTGACTGACAGAGGCAGTGACATTTGAGCTGAACCTTGAAAGAGAGGCCTACGAATGGTCTGAGTTGGAGGGATTATGGAGCCCTAGCCCCCTTGTTTTAAAGTGCCTGCTGCTGTCTCTGAGGTTTCAGCTCTGGGGCTTGGGCTCCCAAGGTTGACTTGTGGAGGATTCTTGTAGAAAGTATGTGCGTGCCTTAGTTCTGTAGGGGTAAATGAGAGTTCTGACTTTCTTGCTGGCCTGCCCAGTTCCAGGGCCACCCAGGAGCTTGAGGTCAGCATGCCTGGGAGAATTCCTGGGAGGCTTCTCGCCTCCTGGCCTTCCCCTGCCCCTGGCCCCCAAGGCCAGTTCCAGTTCAGAGCAAAACAGGATGCATTCAGGATGAGCGTCTTTCCCAGCTTGTCATCTAATCACCATGACCCAGCTTGGAGCTTCCTCTCTCATTCATGATAAAAACCCTCACTGTCTCGCTTTTCCCTCCCACCCCAGTAAGGGTGTGCTGACTTCCTCCATATCCGGGCCAGCCCTCCTCCACCCCCTTGTGTAGCTGAGGGAGAGTTTCCCTCAACCAGGCCTTGCTACCCCAGAGCCTCCTGCTCTTGGGCTGTCCTTGGGAAAGGAGTGGCTCCTTTCGAACAAACCCGGGGTCCTGCCACTGCGTGGTTAATGATTGAGCCACATAATAACCACCTTGGAAAGTCACCTCTAGGGATGGCCATTAACTAACTCTTTGTCCACCCCAGGCCTTAAAGGGACCCCATTTTGAGCCCTTACTTTCCCCCAAGGGGACATTAATGAACATTCAGGCATGAGAACTTCTGGGGCCAATTAAGCTTCTGCCCCCGTGTTTTCACTTGGGGAAGCAGAAGTAGTCATTCACATTGCTTGAAGGATACATACGCATCTTGGGTGGTATTATAGAAACAGCCAGGGAGTTGAATTAATAGGAATTCAGATGGACAGTGGGGTAAGGTTTTTGTGTTTGCTTTTTTTTTTTTTAGGCATCAGAGTCATAGGGAGTGGGGGTGTTTCAAGGAACAGTTGAATCCCTGATCTCAATTTGAAAGTCTAAAAGAGCAAGAAATGCCCACTCAAAGCGTTTGCCATTACTTGGGTGGGGGGGGCTGTGTGTGTCTGTTTTCAGTCCAGCTGTGGGTCCCTTCACACCAGACTGGGACATAAGACCTGAGTCCTCCATAGTGGAGGAGGAGGCATTCCTCAGAGAGCCTGTATCTTGACAAGCAGTGGGAATTAGGAAGGATCAAGCTAGGACACACGTCCAATATAGATAGCTCTAGACCAGGGGTTCCCAACCTTTAGGCCACAGATTGGAAGCAGTCTGTGGCCTATTAGTAACCAGGCCACACAGCAGGAAGTGAGTGGTGGGTGAGCGAGCAAAGCTTCATCTGTCTTTACAGTTGCTCCCCATCTCTCTCCCATCACCCCCAGATGGGCCTGTCTAGTTGCAGGAAAACAATCTCAGGGCTCTCACTGATTCTGTGTTATTGTGAGTCATAATTATTTCATTATATATCACAATGTAATAATAATGAGAATAAAGTCCACAATAAATGTAATGAACTTGAATCATCCTGAAACCAACCCCAAACCACCCCCCCCCACCCTCATCTGTGGAAAAATTGTCTTCCACATAACCGGTTCCTGGTGCCAAAAATGTTGGGGACCACTGCTCTAGACCACAAGTTTTCTGCAGTTTCAGTGAGACAAGAAGGAACCAACATTTAGCGAACCCCATGGGCCTGCGATAGGGTCAGGAAACCTGGCTTCTGGTTGTGCCTCTCTCTAGCTACCTCTCCATGAGTGACTTCAGAAAAGACAATTTTCTTTCTCTGGGCCTAGCTTGGGTTCATGGCATAGACTTGGTGGTCTCCCAGGCTTCCTTCTAGCCATGAGACTATGCATTCCCAGTCAAGAACGTTTTCTTATCCACAAGGCAAAGGTGAGCTGGTTTCAAATTGTACCATGCCTAGTCACTAAATACTCTCAGCTGGCTGGTCGGTTAGGGTTGGCAGGGCCTTGAACTACCACAGCTTGGGTTTCCCTTGAGCGTGGGCTTTTGTGCAGTTTGCGCTCTTGCCCCTCCTCATGTTTGCATCTGCCCCAGGTGGCCACCCTCGACCCATTCAGCCACAAGTTAATGAGTGACCTGCTCCCTCCCTGTGTAGTACCAGCCCGCAGTGCTGCTGAGATCCCAGGTCTCTGTGGGAACCGGCCAAGGGCCTAACCAGCTCTGGTCACCTTTATGCTTCTCCAGCAATACACTAGAGGTAGGAAGCAGACAGAGCTCAGGAAAGAAAGGCCTTTAGAGGGCACTGGGTCTAACTCTCCTTCAGTAGCTCGGGTTTCCCCTCCAAGTATTCGAGCAGTTCNCTTTTTCTGCATTTATTGAGATGATCATATGATTATTTCATTCTATTAACATGATGTATCATATTTATTGATTTGTGATTTTGAGTCATTCTTGTATACCAGGGATAAATCCCATTGATCATGGTGCATGATCCTTTGATGTGTTGCTGAATTGGTTTGCTAGTATTTTATTGAGAAGTTTTTGCATCTATATTCATCAGGGATATTGGCCTATAGTTTTCTTTGCTAGTAGTATCCTTTTCTGGTTTTGGTATCAGGATAATGCTGGCCTTGTAAAAGGAGTTTGGGAATGCTTCTTCCTTTTTGGTTTTTTGGGAGAATTTGAAAAGGGTTAAGGACTGACTGACTGAAAAAGGTTGGTATTAATTCTTCTTTAATTGTTTGGTAAAATTCACCAATTCAGCCATTTGATCCTGGGCTTTTCTTCATTGGGAGATTTTTGATTACAGATTTAATCTCCTTACTAGTAATCGGTCTATTGAAATTTTCTAGTTCATTCTTACTCAATCTTGGTAAGTTATATATTCTAAAACTTTTTCCATTTCTTTTAGGTTGACCAGTTTATTGGCATATTGCTGTTCATAGCAGCCTCTAATGATCCTTTGTATTTCTGTAGTTATTAGTTGTAATGTCTCCTTTTTATTTATAATTTTGTTGATTTGGATCCTATCCCCTTTTCCCTTGATTAGTTTAGCTAACGGCTTTTCAACTTTGTTTATCTTTTCAAAGAATCAACTCTTAGTTTGGTTGATCTTTTCTGCTCCCTCTTTTATTTATTTCTTCTCTCATATATATCAGTTCCTTTCTTCTGCTAACTTTTGGCTCAGTTTGTTTTTCTTTTTCTAGTTCCTTAAGGTGTAGCGTAGGTTGCTTATGGAATCCTTCTTGTTTCTTAATGTAGATGTTTAATGCTATGAACATCCCTTTCAGAATTGTTTTTACTGCATCCCATAAATTCAGATTTGTTGTGTTGCAATTTCAATACATCTCAAGAGAGTCTTTCATTTCTCCTTTAATTTCTTCTTTTTATCCCTTTGTTGTTCAGGAGGTTGTTGCTTAATTTCTATGTATTAATGAACTTTCCAGTTTTCCTCTTATTAATTTCTAGTTTCATTCATTGTGGTCAGAGAAGATAATTGGTATGATTTCAATTTTCTTGAACTTGCTAAGAATGGTTTTGTGGCCTAATATATGGTTTTTCCTTGAAATTTTTCTGTGAGCACTTGAGAAGAATGCATTCTGATGTGGCTGGATATAATTTTCTATATATGTATGTTAGACAAATTTTGTCTATAGTGCTGCTTAAATCTGCTTTTTCCTTATTGATTATCTATCTGGATGATATATCCATTGTTGAGAGGGGGGTATTAAAGTTCCCAATCATTGTTATATTGCTGTTTATTTCTCCTTTTAGCTCTGTTAGTTTTTGTTTTATGTATTTAGGTGCTTTGATATGAGGCACATAAATGTTTATAATTGTTACATCTTCTTGATGAATTTGACCCCTTTATCATTTTGTCATGACTTTATTTGTCTCTTTTTACTATCTTTAGTTTAAATTTAAAAAAAAAAGGCAAATAGTGAAGCAAAAAAAAAAATAATAATAAATTTATGTTCAAAACTCAAAAAAAAAATAAAACCTATTTTGTCTGGTATAATTATAGATATCTTGATTTTTTTAAACTACCATTTATTTGAAGTGACTTTTTCCATCCATCCACTATGTCTATTTGCATCTTTAAGGCTAAAGCAAATTTCTTGTAGGCAGCATATCATTGGATCTTGCTTTTTTTTTTTAATCTATTTAGCCATTCTATGTCCTTTGATTGGAGAATTTAATCCATTTATATTTAAAGTAATTATTGATAGGTAAGAACTTACCATTATAATTTCTTAAGAACTTACTGTTGTCATTTTATTCATTGTTTTCTGCTGGTTTTGAAGATACGCTGTTCCTTATTTCTTGTTCTATTATCTCTTTTTCATGTTTTGATGTATTTTGTATCAGTATGCTTTGATTTCTTTATCATGTGCTTCTATTAAATGTTCTTTTTATGTAAAAATCTGTAGAGGTTTTCTTCTTACAGTTACCATGAGGCATACATAAACTATATTAAAATTGTCACATCTCATTTTAAGCTAATAATAACTTATGGATATCAACTAGCTATGATTATACTTACTACATTCATTTTTTAACTTTTAAACTAGAGTTGTAAGAGAATTATTCACTACCATTACCAAATTACAGGATCTAACTTGGGATGTCCTATTCAAATAGAACTTGATAAAAATAATCATTTTTAAGGTGAAAATTTAATGCTTTAATTTTAAGCCTTATAAAAATATCTGTGTCAAACCCACCCCATTAAAGCAGTCAGAACAAAATATTCCTGGTGTCCAAATGAATTCATATAAGCAATCAGGTCAAGATGTTATGTGTGTGTGTGTGAGTCTCTGAATGAGTATTTGAGTGTCACTGGCTACATGCTCTTTTTGTGAACATTTGGGCCAGTCAGGCACCTGTAGGCTGGGGGCCTTGTTCAGTGTATGCAGTGTGTGTCCATGTGGAAATAGGTGCCCATTGCTATTGCCTACAGCAATAGCTCATTAGAGTGTTTCCACACTTTACCAGGGTGTGGAACTGAGGCTAATCCATGGGAAAATGAGCTACTATTTGTACCTCCATCTTCACTGTTCAGCTAGCCTTCCCAAAACAATCCCTCTAGTGGGAGATCATAAAGTGTCTCATAAAAGAGAAGGAAGCCTGGGGCCAGTCATATTCATACTACACATTCCATTAGGGAGAAATGGATTTGAGGATGGTGGGTGTTGTGGGAACCCAGTCTTTCAAGATTTTAAGATGGAGAGAAGCCAGAAACCCAACCTCCTCAACTGTCAGCACACCGGCATCCTGGGCAGTCTGGAGGAACTGAGGCTGGAAAGGTGGAGTAGGACTGGTCAGGGAAAGTACAGGCAGACTTGAAGTGGGACTGGGCTGACCATGAGGGCTCAGTCCTGGGCTGTGGCAAGCTTCAGGGCACATGAACTGGGCCCAATTCAAAGACGAGGCTGGCTCTGACGTCATGAACCATCCCTGCTGTACCTTTGCTATGAGTGGGACTCTTAATTCTCCTGCCTTCATGATTACAGTTATCTCCCCTGATCTCCCTGCAGCTCTTCTTGCCCTCTCATGTCCACAACCCACACAAGCATCCAGAGTGAGCCTTCCAAAAAACAGGCCCAATCTTGTCACTTGCAACCTAAAACCCTCTGCTTGTTCCCTTGAGTCTATGGCAGCAGTCCCCAAATTATGTGGCCTGGGATGATCACTGGGATCTGAATACAAAAAGCGTTCCCAGGGCAAATATGTTAGGAAAATGCTTCATTCAAAAAAGTAAAACAGATGTCTTTATTGTAGAGCAGATCAGCATTTGTACTGTGCTAATATGTATGTCATCTATCCCGTATTTCTCATAGGACATAGCACTCAGCAGAACCCAGTTTGAGAAACAGTGGTTCTGAATGCCATTTACAATCTTGTACTTGCATACACCTCCAGCTCCCTTGCCTTTACTCATGCTGTCCCCTCAGCTGGAATGCCTTCCTTGGTCTTCCCATTGTTGCCTAATTCATACTCACCTTTGAAGACATTTAGACTGTGCCTCCTCTATGAAACCTACTCTGGCTTTCCCCACCCACTCTTCATCCTTTACTCTCCAGGCTGTGCCTATGTCTGACTTGTGAGTTATTGCCATGTATTGAACAATTTCCATATTTTCCTCCTGCATGGGATTTTGAACTCCTTGTAGGCAGTCTGGGCTTTATTCAACTCTGGGCCCAGAGCCCAGTCTTGTTGAATGCTAGATGGAGAGATGGGACAGAAAGAGAAACAGAGAAAGGAGAAAGAGAGCTTAAGAGGAGGAGAGAGGGAATGAAAGAGCAAAAGCAAGTATATGAAAGCTTTGGTCAGGAAGCCCTTGTAGTGCCCTAGTTTCTATGTGCCAAGCTAATGGATTGGAAATAGAAGAACAGAACATTATATAAGATGCTCTATGCAGCTTTTCTAGAAATGGACAATGGCTCTTGGCTTATTGGCATCCACTAAGGCTGCAGCCCACACACATTTCCACTCAAGCCAGCCCTCATGTGCCCTCCAGCACACCTGCTGCCCACATAAGCCCTAAACCCAGCCCTGCTCTTGCCCCTGGTCTGCTCTGGCTTTGGGGGCCTCTTTGGTACCCCTTCCCTGTTTTTTTCCGGACATTTCCCTAGTGACTATGAGTAGGTTTCTGTCCTTCTGGGGATGGGAGCAAGATGAAGGGGAGATAAGAAAAGGCTCAGTGAATGTTGGGAAAGGCAGTCTCCTGCAGCTGTCCACCCCCTACCCGCACTGGGTCTTGGGCCTGAAATGCTATGCAGGGCTTAAGGCCTTGTGAGGGACTCTCTGTTCCAGGCTTTATGTACTTTCCTTTGTTCTGCTTAATCCCCCCTATCAGTGACCCTCAAGTATGCTCCCAACTTTCTGTATTTCAGCCCCTGGAGGCAGGGAGGGGAAGAATGGGGTTCTTCTGCTGCAGCATGAAGTGTAGCACCTGTAGTCATGCTTCAGAACAGATCCTCCAGCCTGGGGGACCCACACTCTGCAAGGGACTGAATCCTGAGAACCCTTTCTCCTCTCTTGCTATAAGTAAAACCTGGCATGCCTGTCCTCTGTTGTCAGCAACCTGGAATCATGCACTGGTCTCTTACCCTGGTGGCACTTATTTGCTTTTTAACCTTGGCTGCACAGTCTGAGCACCCCATGAGCAATGACACAGAGAGACCTCTCCACACATTGGTTGCTGGGTTTCACCCTCTGTGTGTAGGCAAACCAGGATAGCACAAGGCTGAGGTCCTGGCAAGAACTCCACTCGGAAAGAGACATCATCTCAGATGTTTACAAACTTCTTGGCCACGTTGTCAGGGCAACTCTGTGACACTTTCCTGGAGGCTGTCTAGGAGGAGGGCTGCAGTCCAAGAAAGGCTGACTGGAGGCCATGCTTCTGACTGCACCCCACCTGAGAGCTGGGCTTCCTGCCTCAGCAACAGCCACCTGCTGCACCCCCTTGCTGAGATTCACTTCCTTGCAGAAGTCTGGATAGCAGTAAGCTCCTCCAGCTGCTTCTGAAACCATCCTGGAGCTAAGATCCTTGCCTTCTGTAAGTTCTTGATCCTATCCATTCTTCTCCTCACATTTGCTTGAGCCAGGGAACAAAGAGTCTGGGCTGTGTGTATGACTTTGTGTGTGCACACATGAGTATGTGTGTGCAACACATATATCCATGGGCACATGTGTATATGCATAGGCCTACCCATACCCAGGAGAGGGCCAGGGGCTTCTTCTCAGGGAACAGGAGCCCAGAAGCCCCCACATCTACCCCCTAATGGAGAGTATGGAGGGTATACCCTGGTTCAGCCTCCTAGATCCTGTGGGGTTAGAAAAAGAACTGGTTGTAGAGGTCTTCCTCAGGTTCACATAGTTGAGAAGCAAAAGAGTTGGGTTGAGACCCCTCACAACTTCACGGCTCTTGACTCATGGAATAGGGTTTTTTCTACTACCCCAGAGCAGACAGAAGCATCTTCATCCTGCCTATCCCTGAAGCACTGATGAGAACCACAGAAGCCAGTGGACAGAGCAATGCATAGTTGGAGGATTGTGTGGCTGTGAGAGATGACTCTTAGGTACTGTCCCTCCCTGGGTGTCTGGTGGAGTGTTGAGCTCCTGGAGGGTACTCAATCTTGTCTTTTTGCTTGCCACTGCCAAGGCACCAGCTTGACAATTCTCCCCTTACATCCTGCCACTTCTCTCTGCACCCAGCTGCCCAAGCTGCAGTGGCTGTGAGGGCTGCTCCTTTAGAGCTCCGAGAGCAGGGCTGTGTGGTACAGTCAGTTCCCTGTAGTCCTTTTCTTCTCCCTTTACCTTCTCATTCTTGATCTCCAGACTTTGGTCTTGGCCAGTTAACCCCAATTACAGTCAGAAGGCATTGGGTTAGACCAGGGGTTCTCAGCCCTGGCACTATAGATGTTTGGGGGTGGGGAAATTCTTTGTTATGGAGCCTGTCCTATGTTCTAAGCAGCAGCATCCCTGGCCTCTCTGCCATTCCGTGTGCCACTGGCACATGGCTCCCTCCACCACGCCCCTAGTCGTGACAATCAAAAGCATTTCCAGATATTGTCAAATGTCCCCTGGGACACAAGATTGCCTTCCATTGAGAAACACTGAGTTAGACTGAAGGCAGCTACTGTCGTTCTGCTTCCCTTTCCTGGAAAGGCTGCCATGTGGTGGGCTAGTCCAGCTCCAAAGCCCCCAGTACCTCTCTGATGGCTTTTCTCTGCCATGGTCCTTTCCTATTTCCACTAAATCCTGTAACTCCAGGGCTAACACTTGGTGGCTAGGCCTGGACACTCCCATCCACACAAGACCTCAGGACTCAGGTAGCTTGGGGTGAGAGCTGGTGGGAGGGAAGGGGACAGAGGCTGGCAGAGGACACTGGGACTCACCAGTATACCGGTAATAAAACTGTAGATTTTCAATGCCAAGTCCTAGGCCAATGCATCACTTACATTTTGTAGCCCAGCTGGGTCTTTTTAAGACTTTGTCTGTCCTGCTAGGTGCTCACACCATGGCTGAGCCCCAAGCTCCTGGCTTTCTCCTCTTGAAATTCCTAATGAATTAAATGAAAAGTCTCCCTCTGGGCATGTGGGGGCAAGCCTCTGCTCCAGACCCATCCCCACGTGCATGCTAAGTTGCTTCAGTCATGTCTGACTCTGTGCAACCCTATGGACTACAGTCTGCCAGGCCCCTCTGTCCATGGGATTATACAGGCAAGAATAGTGGAGTGGGTTGCTGTGCCCTCCTCTGGGGGAGCTTCCCAACCCAGGGATCAAACCCAGGTCTCCCTCATTGCAGGCAGATTCTCTACCGTCTGAGCCACCAGAGGTTTTGAGCATCTAATGAGAAAACAGATATGCAAACTGCGTGAACTACACTGAAGAGGGGCTGGGTTTCATTTCTGTAACTCCCCCTCCTTGCCCTGGGCCCTGGGCCCTGTCTCCCTTCTCCTGCCCCTCCACCCCCATTTTTGTCTCCCCTCAACTCTGCTTCCCCTCCTCATAAAGCTGTCACAGGCCAGGACATGGCCATTTCCTCTGACTACACAATCAGCGCTTGTTTATGCTGATGTTTTTCTGTGACCTGGACAACATGTCCCACACCAGGGACAAGCTGGAGCCACTGGTTCAGCTGACTCTGCCCCCTGGGGGAGCTTGTTGGAAGGAGGCCAGTCTTAGGCCAGGCTCAGTTCTTCCCTGGCCCCTCAAAGGGGAAGCTAGGAGCTGGGGGCTCTGCCTCCCAGTCAGGAGCTTGGGGCCATAAATCACTGTCATCTGACAGCAAGAAGTTTGTCTAAGGTCATATAAGCCAGTTAGAGGCCCTGATAGGAACTTGCTTGCCTCTCTGGACTAGGAAGTATAACCGGGAAATGATAAGGGGAGTCCACATTCTTGTTCAATGCGCCCAAAGAGAAATGTAGAGATGGACACCCAGCTGTGCAGGCCTCAGGACCTCTCTCTCCCTGAGCAGAGGTGTTTTTACTCATTTATAGCTTCTGTGTTGCTCTCTGCCAGGTCCAGCTTATTAGTTTTGTAGGCCCAGCATCTAGGGCCCACAAAAATGTTTTAACTTTATTATCAGAAGAGAAAAAGGAATATAATGCCAATGGATATATTTATAATGATTAGTCCGGTCCAGACAATATTTGTTTTTATATCAATGAAATTTTAAAATATTGTTTAGGAAGGAAGGGCCTATGAAGACAAAAGTAGGCAAGGCCTTGAAAGTCCATATGCTGCCCCAGTCTCTGCTCAATCCCAGGCCTTTTCCATTAGCTTGAGATAACATCCAGCTGTCTAGAGGCTGCAGCAGCCCAAGGCCACCCTACGGCCCTTCTCGGGCAGGGCAGGAATCCTAGGGGCAGGCAGGCCAGCCCCCAGCAGCCTGTAGGGGTGGCCTGGGGCAGAGGAGAGTAACTTCTGTGACTAGTGTGCATCCCTGCAGCCCTGTGCCTCTGCCCTCCATTCTGGTTTCAGCTTTCCTCAAACGCTTTTCCCCCCTGTTCAATAGCTCTCATGCTTACCACTCCCGGTTCCCTCTCCACCATTCTAGCAGACACACTGACACTACCAGCAAGAGGTGGGAGCATCCTCTCACTTCGCTCTCAGGGGGGAGTGGGAAGAAGACAACCTTGGGCGGAAGTCCCAGCTGAGCCACTTGCTTGCTGCACACCCCAGGGTAAGTCTCCTTGCCTCTCAGACTCTAGATCTCCATCCAGGAAAAGGGGATGATAACAATGCACAGGGGACTTTTGAAGTTAAAGGATATCCTGTATGGGCCTGGTATAGAGTCAGCAATCAGTATCCATGTGCTCCCTCCTGGGTGGCAGAAGTTTGTTGCCGTCCTTACTCAACCTTCCCCAGGTTCCTTCGAGCTCCAGGGCCCCTTCCCATTCCCACAACCTCAATTTCATGTTCTTTCATGTCTCCCTGCTCCTACATACAAACATTCAATTGCATTCAGTACACACTCCCTGAGCTCCCTGATGTTGGCTCTTCTAGGCCAGACCCGGTGCTGGCCACTGGAACTACAGAGACACCTCTCACTTGGCCCCTGTCCTGGATGTCATAGCCTAGACGAAGAGATGGGCTTGTACATTTGAGGTCAGTTTTATGTGATAAAATTCCACTCAAAAAATACTTCATGAGCTCAGAGGCAGGCTGGGTGGGGGAGGCTAGCTGAGGGTGTAAACAGAAAGGATAGAAGAGCACAAACCGAGTTGCAGGGGGTGGGACTTGGACAGCAAGGGCTTGGAGTAAAGGAGCCTACACAGTAAACACAGGGAAGTGGTCCCTTTCTGCCTAGGACTAGACTGGGCACTGTACTGGATATGTGGGTTCCTTGCAACACCATAGAGAGGTAGGCATTCCTGTACCCATTTTACAGATGAGGCTCAGAGAGTCAAGTTCACACTGCTAACAAGTGGCAGAACCAGGACTTGATCCCACTTCTGTGTCTCCGGATGCCTTCCTGGACCTCCCAACCTCCTCAAGCTGGGCACTATGAAGGACTCAGAGATGAATCTCACCAGGATCTGGATCCCAGGCACTCCCAAACTAATGGGGATACTGGCAATGTGACTGGTACCCAAAGAATCCTAAGATGAGGCATCAGCAAGATGGAGGTCTTAGATGCAAAGGGCAATGACAACTCAGAGGAGGGACAGAACAAATCTGCTGGAAGTTCTGGGAATGACTTTATTGTAGAGACATATTGGGCCTGAGTGTTACAAGACTGGTGAGGCTGGAGGGTGAGAGTACCTTGCAATAATCAACCTATCTTATTAAGTAATTCACACATCTCTCTGAACCTCATTTTAGTTATGTTTAGGGAAACTGGGGCCCCCGAAGATTAAATAATTTGTCCACAGCCCCACAGCTAAGAACTGGCAGAGATGAGACTTGAACCTGGGTCTACTGAGTCCAAGATAGTCCTACGTAAAGGAACTAAAGGAGCATGCCCAGGACATGGCTGGAGAACAGAAGTGAAGGGGGAAGAAATGTGGTGGACAGGTCAAGGCTGCACTGTGGGGTCCTGAATGCTATAGTTTAGCAGTCAACTGGAGGGGGAGGGAAAGTGGAGGCACTGACTGTTTTTGAGTCAGAAAGACACTCGACTTTAGAAAGATTAACCTGGTACTGGGTATGGGTGGAAAAGGGTGCAAGAGGAGAGACAGGAGGTAAGGACCTCTGCTGAATATCCAGGTAGAAAGAAATGCACAGTGAACTGGGTTGCTGCAGACACTGGGGCCGGGGCTGAAACGGGGACGCCATGCAGCAAGACTCAACCAGATGTGGCTACTTCCTCATTAGGCCCACGTGATCTGGCCCTACGCCTTTGATCCCACCTTCTCCCACTTTCCCCCACTCCCTGCACCCCAGCCACCCTGACCTGGAAATGTCAACTCTGTCTTCACCTTAAGGTCATGGTACTTGCTCAGTATTTCTTCTGCCCATAACTCTTTACCCTAAATCTTTGCATGGCCCATTTCTTCTCCTCAGGTCTTGGCTTCCATATCACCTGCTCAAAAAGGCCCTCTGTGACCACCCTATTGGAGTAAGTGCTCAGTCGCTATTACCTCAGCAGGTTTTAATACCTTCATCACCATTATCACAGCTGAAGTTAGCTTGTCCACCTCCCTCCACCCATCCATCTACTAGAACGGCACTAAAGGCAGGTGAGAATCTTATCAGTCTTGTTAACTGATGTATTCTCTGTGCTTCAGCCGAGTCTGGCAAAAAACTGACATTCCACAACTACAAGTTGAATGGCAGAATGGATGAGAATTTGAATGAATGGATGTATGCATGCATTGGTTGAGAAAGAAGGAGGGATCATGTCTGATGTGGGGATCTGAGCTGGGCAGCCAGGAAGAGAGAGCACCACAAGTTGAGACAGAGCAGGAAGCAGGGAGCAGACTGTGTGTGGGAAGATGGTGAGTTTGGCTTGAGCCTGTTAAGTTTCATATGCAGGTGGGGCCTCCAGGTGGAAAGGTCCATTTATACAGTGGGAAATATTGGCCAGAGCCAAAAGAAGTGATGGAGCTCTCAGCCATGATGGTAGGGGCATCTGAACAGAGGTTTAAACTGAAACAATGGATGTCAGTGAGGTCCCTAATGAACAAGGTGAGACAGAGAGGACAGGATAAGAAAGGAGGGCATGGAAGAAAAGCAGCAAGATCAGCCCATGGGGCCAAATTCTTCAGGAGGAAGTAGGGTGAAAACCAATCAGTGGCTAGGACACAAAGAGATCACCAGGATATTTAGAGCCTGGTGAAGAGGTAGGTGTGTCCAGAATGGTGAAAGCCGAGGTTGTGGGGGTCTGAGAGTCATAAGGGTAGGTGGGGTTTTGGTGCAAGTTAGGAAATGATATGCATATGTAGCCCACCCCCACCCAGCCACACACCCAGGCCCAAGCCCTGCACAGAGGCTGACTGGCAGGGAGGAGGCAGGGCAGGGGAGACTATGATTTATTCATGTCTGCCATGTCCTAGGCACTGTGTAGCCATATTCACAATCATTGGTTTAACTATGACAACAACCTTACAAGACACAAACAATCATTAGCCTTGTCTTCTGTGAGAAAAACCAAATCAGAAAGGTTTCATGTGCCACTTCAAGTCACAGAACCTGGTGATGATAGATCTTGTCTGGGTTTGTCTACCATCTACCCTCAGCCACTCTGGCAACAGGGCACTGGAGACTACAGAAAATAACAAATTGATGCTTGCAGATAGATTGTCCAGTTCCCATGTGGAATTCACCCACAGTCTGGTTTCATTCAAGTAGTGGGTCTGGGGAAGTATATGGGTTGAGAATTTGAAGATGAAAATTCTCTGGCAACAGGGAAAGGCCAACTCAAGGTGGATCAAGATGTAAGACTGAGGGTTACAAATGGCCATGGGTGGTGCCTGCCATGTGTGGGAGTGGCCTGGGTGACCCTCATCATCATGATATTTACTCCCATGTCTATAAGCTACAGCAGTCCATTCACAGACTGCATGGTGGGCCAGGAAGAGACGCAGGGATGGAGGAATGGAAGCCTGTGCTTTACGCAGGGGAATAACACTAAGGACCAGAGAAGCTCCCCTGCTTGGTACTAACTCTCTCAGAAAGACAAACATGGAGAAGCCACACCAGGCAACTGGTCCAGGGCCTCAGAGTCCAGAGCTGAAAAAACTAGGAGAATTCTCTGGCCCTTCTCAGAGCCTCCTCTGTAACCCTTTTCTGTCTCCTAGTGGCCATCACCTGGGAGGTCAATTTCATGCCACCCGTGAACAGCATGCTCAACCTCATTCTCTGTTACCATCACCATGGCCTCCTTCCATGACCAAGTGGGGCAGCACTGTGCCAGAAGGTCCCCTAGCTGCCTGCCTGGAAAACTACTGGCTTGGGCTTCACACCAGTGTGGCCTAACAGCAGCGCTGCTTGAGTGATCTCCTATCCTACCATCATACATAGGTTGCCTTCATTGTTTTCCCAAAGTCAAGGGGCTAACAGGCCCTCTGCTCCACTCTCTTCCAGGTCTAGCCAAGACCCCCAGGCAGCAGCAGTGAGGAAAGTTCAATGACATGTATGTATGGCTGAACCCAGAAGAGATTGGAAGAAGGTGACAGAGAAAGGGACTTGACAAGTACCCTGATCTGTTCAGGTGGGGAAGAGGTACACACTGGGATGGGCCATGCTGAACAGTTACCAAGTCAGACTTGTGACGAGGTGATCACTGGCCTGTTTGGCCCAAGAGGAAGCTGAGGTTCTGAGAGAGAGACAGAGAGAGAGAGACAGAAAGAGAGCGAGCAGGACTTGTTTTCTCCAGGCTGCTCAACAGTACTCAAAGGGTACAAATAGACTGGTTGGAAAGCCTATACTCTTTCCAGCTGCCCCTCAGAGCTTAGGAATTTTATGGCTACAGCAATGTGACCAAAAAAGTGCTTCCTACAGGAAGTCAATATGAGGAGGCCTCTCTTTGCTGGTCACTGGAGCCAAATCAGGGGCTGCCCTGAGGCACTGAGACATGTCCTGTGGGTAGAACAGGGTCCCCACGCTTCCTGAGACTGGATCATACTCTTTTTCCATCAGCTTGAGCTGTGTGCAACAGAGGAAGAAAGGACAGCATAGCCAAAGGCCTCGTTCCATAGGGCTATCATTAGTATGCATGAGGTCATGCTTGGGAGCTGCTCAGATGGGGGACCTGGTCAAGTCAGGGAATAGGGTTTGTGGCTTCTACTGAAGCCCTGGCTTCTTGGAATCCTACCTCCCCCCAGCCCTAATCAACTCCCAAAGAGAAAGACTGAGGCCTTTCCCCATTTCTCCTGCGGCCTCCCCTGGTGTCCTGTGTTAATGTTCACAACATCTGAACCTGAGGTTGAACTGAACCTGCATCATAACTTGTCCCTTGTCCCTGGCCAATCATCTCCACAAAGACAACCACACAGATAGAGTGCATCTCTAGGAATGCTTTATTGTTGCACTGGGGGGTATCACATGGACTGTGCTCTCCACCTCCCCTGTTGCATCTTAAGTGCCCTGCCCCCCAAGGCTTGCTAGACCTCTGCCCCGACCCACAAATTATGGTACACTCATGATAGAATATTTGTGTGTATATATATATATAGATAGATGTGTCTGTATAATATATATATATATTTATCTATATGTACATAAACATTTTTAATATTGATAAAATACTGACTGTACAGTATTTATAGGTACAAATAAAATAGGTTTAAACATTACAACTGGTTGGCTGGAACCCATCCCACTCCTGTTTATTCAGCCAAAAATAACAAAGCACCAGTTGGTGTTTGGCATTTGACTTTGCATGTGAACCAACACGACTGGTAGGTGGGATAGGTCAGGTTTGGATCAAGTCCCAGTGGGCTGAGATGACACTAAGCCCTTCCATCTGATGGGCTGGCTGCTTGAACCAGGGGCCAGGTCTCTGCTGGAGGAAGGGGCTGTCATATCAGCCTGCTACCACAGGCAAGAAGAGCAGAAAAAGTGATACAAACACAGATAGTGTCTCCTCGCCACCATCTGCTTTTATTCAGCCTGCGCGGTGTCTGTTTACTCACTAGCCATGGCAGTGCATGGCCAATGGCTACATGGGACCCTAGAGAGTAGCAGATAAAGTATGGAGCCCAAGTCAGGGGAGACTGGTTCATTGGTCTCTTGAGATCTGATAAAGGAAGGTTCTCCCCACTCTCACATCCCAAGCTATCCCAAATCGTCATATCACCCACTGGGACCCATCATTGCCCCCTCCTTAAATCAGCCTCGTAAAAATCAGCATCTTATTTACACAAATCAAACAGCTCATGGTGGTTGGGGCTGTGCTGTGCTCTGCCCCTGTGCCTGTCCACTCCAGTTCAATTTCTCTGCAAAAGCCAGTTCAGGATCAATGCTGGGCCCAAAGGCAAGACCAGAACCTCCTGTCCAACCTCAAAAGGACCCTAGCAGCAAACAGGATGACCTAACCTCTTGGAATAGCAGAGAGCTGGGGCTCTCTGCCTCCTCAACCCACAGGCAGGAGAGCTGAGAAGACTTTAGACTGACTGGTCGCTCCATGGACCCAGAGGGCAGTAGCTGTCTTCCTGCTCTAAAAACGACTCCTTTCTCTCAGAAAGGCAGAACACAGGTTCAGGGGTGGAGGTGGAATGGAGACCAGACACTGAAATTCTCTTTTACTCCCTTGTACATATGGAGGAACTTCAGGAAGTAAGGAGGACTGCATGGCCTTGCCTCTACCCTTAGGAGCAGCATCCATCTGGGGGCTCTCTGCTCTCATCCCCCCATCACTGCCTTCGTGCCAGGGGGCCTGGGCAGTGGCACTCTGGGATCAGGCTGAGGCTCACAACTTTGTCTCAGGGCCAGCTGCCTGCATGGTCGGGAAGGAATCCCGGATCTTTGCCACCTCCATGGCGCACAGGTGTCCGAAGACTTTGTTGTACCAGTCAGGAGAACGGCCCCTGAGGAGGTAGAAGCAGGAAGGCATGAGTTGTGGGTTCTCCCCTTGAGCCCCTACCAGGGACAAGGAAGACAGGACTTGCCTCCTAGGATCAGGGGCATGGGGCGGGGTGGGGGGGACACCAGGGCTGAGGGGGCTTTGTACCTGAGGTCAGCACGGCAGATGTGAGTGAGCCGGGAGCGGCCCAGGCCACAGGGTTCCATGAGGTACTGGGACGTGAGCATCAGAGCCCGCACCCCCGACTCTGGCACAGGTTGCTCAGGATCCAGGGACTGAGACACGAGGAGGCAACCCCCACGGGGCAGGTCAGAGCGCCACATCCTGTGGGGAAGGGATGCACACATTCAGCTTCCTGGCACTGGTTTCCTCCCCACCTCCCCAGTCCCCCAAGCACAGAAGAGTGACAGCTCAAGCCCCTCACCGGAGCACCACAAAGTCGCGGCAGGGATGGGGTGCCATGCTGTCAGTGACATAGTGGTACAGCTCCACACCCGGCATCAGGGCTTCCAACACCTGGGCCCGCAGAAGATCCTCATCCCAGAGGGCCCTCTCCCGCAGGACACGGTGTAGCACCACGGCTGGAGGGGCTGCCACTTCTGTGGATGCCTTCCACACGCGCAGCGGGTGCCCGTCTGGCGCCTGTGAGCAACAAGAGTGGGGACAGGGGCAGCTGTCAGGCCTGGAGAACTCCCATTCCACCCCTGGGCACTGGCCTGCCCTCACTCCAGCCCCCAACAAGGGAAGGCTGCAGGGCTACTCTGCTAACCCCAGCCAGATCCAGACAGACCAGCCCTATGTTTCCTGTCCTCTTTCTCCTTTCCAGATTTCTGCTCCTCTGCCTGCTCAAGAGCACAAAAAGATGACAGGACACATATTCTCCAAGGCCTACTAGGCTCTACCAAGCAATGGGCATGGTACTTAGAATTTCTGGAACCGAAGATGATGGTCATCCTCAATGAACTCCCCCACCTAGCGTGGAAAGCAGAGCACGTCCAAAGCAACAAAAGCTGCCACTCCTGGTGCCTTTTGCATGTGCCAGGCCCTGTACAAGCCTCTTACCCTCATCCTGTGAGGGGGTTTTTACTATGACCATGGCAAACCTCGGACTTGTGGCCTTACTTATAATCAGAATTGGAGAAGGAACATGGCTCATGTCAAGAAGGACAGAGAGAAGTAACCTCCAGCCTGGGGCATGACTGGAGCCTTTGAACGGAGGAGGGGGCATATCAAGTTGGGGCTGAAAATGGCTGGGGAAATATAAAGCTTGGGGCAGGTCCATCCTGACAGAAGAACAGCAGCGGTAAGAAGCACAAAGGTGGAAATGTAAGGAGCTCAGCGTGACTGCGGTGCAGGGAGGGATGGGAGTGAGGCTCTAAAAGTCGTGACCTGTCTGGAGCAGGCCTTCAGGAAGGTAATGCCAGCAGGTGCTCCCTAAGACAGAGCCCTGGTCTCGTTTGCTTCTCGCTTTCTTACGGTGCTTGCTCTGCTGCCTGCCATTCTCCATTCTCCATGCAGAAGCACAGTGAGAGGCGGGGCAGCTCCTTCCTTGAGGATCCTCGCACACAGCCTGGGCTCTGCTCCCCTCCCCTGGTCCCATGGCCAGCCTGGGCAGCAACGTCCTCACCTTCTTGCAAGCCAGCTCCGTGCGCTGGGGCCCTGGCATGCTCATCCAGCCCTTGAAGCGCTCAGCAGCATTGTGCAGCAGCTCCTGGATGCTCTCTTCCATATAGAGGCTCAGGCTTACACCAGCAGCCTGGGCCTGCCGCAGTTCAGCCAGGGCTGGGCCCGGAGGGCTGAGTTCAGCCGCACTGTAGGAGCCACACAGTTGCAGCACCATGTCTTGAGGCACCTGGGAGGGCATACACAGACTGGGTTGGGGGCCATGGGGAGTGGCAGAGGGTCAGGGACCTCCAGTTCTAGAGCCTGTGGGGTCTGCCAGGTTCACTTTAAGGGAGCAGAGGTCTGGCTGCTGTGGGGTGGTAGATGAAAAACTGCAGGGGAAGAGCTAAAAGTAGGAGATTGAGGCATATGTGGTCAAGATCGGCCCTATCCCTGATTTAGGGTGCAAAGGTCAGGTATGTTGGTTCTACTGGGTCTGGGAAGTAGGCACCATGGCCTAGAGTGACTCACCTGGAAAAGTTTCTTGCAGTCGCTGATCATGTATGATAAGCCCTGGGTGGCAGCCATGTTCTCACTCAAGTCCCTAGGGCCTGGCCGGCCAACTAGGCTGCGTTTGTTCTTGATCCTGGAGGGAAGGGCCAGGAAGAGAGAGCCAGGAAGAGAGGATGGCACAAGGGCACAAGACAAACTCCCCAGAAGCCCACTTGCCAGTCCTGAACACAAAACTATCTGTTGCCCTTTCCACGGAGAAGGCAATGGCACCCCACTCCAGTACTCTTGCCTAGAAAATCCCATGGATGGAGGAGCCTGGTGGGCTGCAGTCCATGGGGTCGCCGAGAGTTGGACATGACTCAGTGACTTCACTTTCACTTTTCACTTTCATGAATTGGAGAAGGAAATGGCAACCCACTCCAGTGTTCTTGCCTGGAGAATCCCAGGGACGGCGGAGCCTGGTGGGCTGCCATCTACGGGGCTGCACAGAGTCGGACACGACTGAAGCGCCTTAGCAGCAGCAGCAGTAGCCCTTTCCAAGCCCCTGCTTCACAGCATCCAGCTAGCCCCAGGCCCCTGAAGAGTCAGACTGACCCCTTGTGGTGATGCCTGGGAACTGCCATGCCAGCCAACCAGGGCCAAAAAGCCAATGAGCCCCAAACCCTCCCTGCCATGCCCTGCCCTGTTTCACCTGGGTGAGGGGTTATCCTTCTTGGAGACGTTGAGGTGGAAGATAGAAGGTGCCAGGCACACTGCCAAGTTACCGGCTGTCATCTGGTTCTCCTCAGCAGAGGCAATGTCACTTAGGAAATAGAGCAGGGTCTGTAGTACCTCTCGGTTCTCATCAGGGAGCAGCAAGGTGGCGGCTTGTGTGGCTGCCAACCACTGATCCTTGGGGAGGACTGTGAGGAAGGCATGACAGAAGGGCTTCCTTATTCCCCAAGAGCCTCTGCATTCCAGGAATGCAGAAGGCACAGCAGTCTCAAAGTGAAATTGGTGAGGGGGAAGGTGGACTCTGGGTGCTAGATCAAGCCCAGCTCTATGTGAAGTGTACCCTTGTGGAAGTCCCTGCCTTTCTTCAGGGCCTCAGTCTATCCTTCCATATAAAGGGTTTGGGGAATAGAATGTGGTCTTTAACAACCTTATAACTCGGCATAGAAAATCTTTCACTGAGCTCATGGGCATGCCTATACTTGCCTCCACAAGGTTTATCTTCCACAAACCCTAGGATTCAGGAAGGCTGAGAACCTGGCAAATTACTGGGGATAGGTGGGTGACTCACGCTGGTAGATCTGCAGGAAAGTAGTAGTAAGCTTGCTGGTGAAGATGGGCTCGGGCAGGTCCCGGAAATACTGCTTCAGTAAGTCAGCCACATCATAGGCTGACTGGCCGTCATAGCAGACGTTGTCAGGGGAGGTCTCATTCATTTGACGCAGGTTCTGGATCCTGGACTTCACCCCAGACTTGCGGAAGATGCCCACCTGGCCCATGGAGGGGAGGCAAGGAGACTGTGAGGCCAGCCATAGACTGGGTGTCAGGAGTGTAGGCCACCCCAGAGACCCCCAAGCCTGCAAGCTTCCTGCTAGGCAGGGTAGGAGAGAAGTGGAAAAACCAAAGAGATGGGTTTTTATAGCTTTGGGTCCAAGGAGAGAGATGGCCTTAGGGGAATGAATAGGAAAACAAGGTCCTAGGCTAAGGTAGGCTCCTGGTAGATGGGGGCTACTGCACTTGGGTGAGAAAAAGCTGGCACAGAGCCAGGTGAAAGGGAACTTGAGTCCATCCTTCTTTGGCCTTCATGAATATAGGAAGTCTCTGTTGGGCCAGCCTGACCCAGGGGGAAGGCCAGAGTGGCTCCCCTCCCCCGATCCCTCAGCCTTGGACTCCTTTCCCATTGCCATCTCTCCTCATGCTCCCTGGAAGGCCTCACCTGGTCCAGGCACTGGCTACGCAGGTAGCGCATGGCTTGCTGAATGCTCTGGGGCAGTGGCTGGCCTGTGCGCTGCACATGAATGAGGGGTGGCACCCCAAATACCTGCTGGCCCCGGTAGTCAGGTGTCTTGTTCCTCTTCATGAACTTGGGGACTGACCTATTCAAGGGAGAGACAAAAGATCAGGAATGGAGACAGGGTAGGCCCAGACACAGCTTGGAGACTGTCTCTAGTCTTGGGGACTCAGGTGGGATAAGAAACACGTCATCTGCCCAGAGTCAACATTCATTGAGCACCCACTCTAGGCCCAGTCCTAGGGAGTCCCAGAGGAACACAGGGAGCTCTCAGTCTGGTCAAGGAGATGACTGCATTGACAGGCAGTGACAATACACATGGCCAGAAGTGAGCCAAGAACTTAAGGAAGACCCACAAGGGAGGGTAACTGTACCTAGCGGGTCAGGGAAGGCTTCAGAGGGAAGGTAGAAATTCAGCCAGTTCTTGAGGGATAGGTAGGCATTGTCCCAGGGGAGAAATGGGGAAAAAAGATATTCCAGGCAGAGAGAAGAGCATGGCCAAAGGTAAAGAGGCAGGAACCAGATTCTACATTCAGAGAAGGCTGACTGGTCTGCTGGCCTGAATGGTGCTGTTGTTTGGGTGTGGTAGAGTAAAGACCCTGACAGATGAGGCAGGGTTGAAATGTGAAAGGATCATGATGGGAAGGAAACTGGACCCTATTCTTTGAGGAGGGTTTTGTCAGGAAAATGAACACCAAAGCTGCATTTCAGGATAATCTCCTTGGTGGTAGCATAGAAATTGGGATAGAAGAGGTATAGCTGGGGAGCCTGGGGTTCCCCTTCACCCCCTCCTCATTCATGGCACACACTCATGTAAATCCCACATGCATCTCCCACAGACATACATAAGGCACCCGGAATGGCTAACAAACATACGAAAAGATGCTCAACATCACTCATTATCAGAGAAATGCAAATCAAAACCACAATGAGGTACCATTTCATGCCAGTCAGAATGGCTGTGATCCAAAAGTCTACAAGCAATAAATGCTGGAGAGGGTGTGGAGAAAAGGGAACCCTCTTACACTGTTGGTGGGAATGCAAACTAGTACAGCCACTATGGAGAACAGTGTGGAAAGAACTGCCTTATGACCCAGCAATCCCACTGCCGGGCATACACACCGAGGAAACCAGAATTGAAAGAGACACGTGTACCCCAATGTTCATCGCAGCACTGTTTATAATAGCCAGGACATGGAAGCAACCTAGATGCCCACCAGCAGACGAATGGATAAGAAAGCTGTGGTACATATACACAATGGAGTATTACTCAGCCATTAGAAAGAATATATTTGAATCAGTTCTAATGAGGTAGATGAAACTGGAGCCTATTATATAGAGTGAAGTAAGCCAGAAAGAAAAACACCAATACATACTAATGCATATATGTGGAATTTAGAAAGATGGTAACGATAACCCTGTATACGAGACAGCAAAAGAGACACAGATGTATAGAACAGTCTTTTGGACTCTGTGGGAGAAGGCAAAGGTGGGATGATTTGGGAGAATGGCATTGAAACATGTAAATTATCACATGTGAAACGAATCGCCAGTCCAGGTTTGATGCATGATACAGGGTGCTCGGGCTGGTTCACTGGGATGACCCAGAGGGATAGGATGGGGAGGGAGGTGGGAGGGGGGTTCAGGATGGGGAACACATGTACACCCATGGTGGATTCATGTCAATGTATGGCAAAACCAATACAATATTGTAAAGTAAACAAATAAAAAAAACTGAGATTAAAAAAAAAATAAGGCACCTGGAGTCATGCTGGCCTCTCCAGTTTCCCAGCACATCCCACTGGTCCACTGACATAGGGGCTCTGCCTGCCTGGCCCACTTTCTGAGGGTGACCCTCCCAGGACCCTGGAGTGGGGCAGGGAGGGATCTAAGACCTGGATAAGCAGCTCAGTGGCCATTCTGGCCCAGGAGGACTCACCAGACCCAGCCCTGTTTGTGGGGGATGGTGTACTTCTCCATGAAAGTGGTAAGCCGCAGCAGTGAGCCCTTGTGCAGGAGGTGTATCTGGCTGGCAAACTGCCGGTTGATCTCCAGCGACTCTGAGTTGAGGCTGGGCCGGTGAGAGTTCTGAAAGCTGTGCCAACGGAGCTTCCTAGTGAGGGGCAAGGGGGTAGAGAAGGCTGGAGGAGCAGCTTTCAGCAAACCTTAGGAAAAGTTGTGTTCTTCTGGTCCTTTTCCTCCCCCCACCAAAGGAAAAATATACAAAGAGATGGGACCACTGTCAGCACTGCTGCGGGGCTCCATGGTGGAGGAAGCTTAGATTTCCAGGGCTGCCCAAAGGCAAAGATGTTGTCAGGGAGGGTGGTACAGAGATCAGGCCCATCTAGTGCCAGCAAACAGTATGAGCCCCTCTTCCATTCAAGACTGCAGGGGAGGGGCTGCTCTGAAAGACCCAGAATAGTGAAGCTGGGGATCAGAGACCATCTCCTGCAACGCCCTTGATTTACACATGGGCTACCCAAAACCCAAAAGGAGCTACAGTTTGCACAGGCTGTAGAGACACAGGTCCTAAAGCTTACATTCTAGATTTCCTGAGTCCTGTACTTTCTTTTTCTCTTCTGGGACGGACTATTGGCAGGCAATCACTCAGCCCCTAAGAACTTTCCCCTGCGCCTTGGGACTGAAAAATTGGCCTTGGGAAAGGGGGATATGGAGAGCAGATAAGGAAGGGAGGGGAGAGGAGGGGTAGGGAAGAGATGAGAGGAGGAGGAGGGAAAGGGAGAAGGGAGAAAGAGAGAGACAACAGAAGCCCTGCCCCACCCTTACCCTGAACTCCCACCTGCAGGGTCTGGTAAGTGAGGCCCCGACACCTGAATCTCGTCGCTCACGGGATACTGATGTCTGGAGTCCAGTCGGGGACCCTGTAGCCTCAGCCTCGTTCATGGAGTTCCTGCTACTATCCAGCTCACTGGAGGAGGCCACAGTGTCGGAAACGTGTCCTTCTTCCACAGACAGGCTGGAGGAAGAGGTTGGTTCCCCCCCTGAATGTGTCTCCTCCTCATGATCCTGGGCAAAGCCCGGGGCCCCAGTCTCTGACTGTGCCAGGAACTCAGCCTTGGCAGGGGTCTGAGGCTGAGCCAGGACTCCAAGTTGCACATCCACGTGGCCCAGGGCTAGGGACTCCCTGAGGGCTGGAGCCTCTCCCTGGGTCCGAGCCTCACTGGTCTGGCCTTCCACTCCATCGGTGGCTATTTCTACTGTTGAAGTGGCCTCCTCCTCTACTTCGTCCTCCTCTTCTTCTTCCTTATCTCGAGGCCCCAGGTCTGGGCACATGGCCTGAGACCAGAGCTCTACCCTCTGCTGCAACCCCCACACGTGCTGGAGGATGTCATCCAGGTGAGTGTAGCTGTCCCCACCTTCCTCCTCTTCCTCTTCAGCCTCGGCCCCAGCCAGTACAGGCTCAGCTGGATACAGCTCCGGCATGTTGTCATAGATGCTGGCGTGGCTGCCTGTGGAGCCACAGGAGCCCCGGCGCCCTTCACAGCCCCAGTGCCTACCTGGCTGCCAATCTGCCAGGCGGTGTCCATCCTCTGGGCACAGGCTCTCAATGGACAAGGAGCGAGGGAATGTGCCTGGTTTGTGGTCTCTGGGCACATGCACCAGGCAATCACCCTGGTGTGCCCGCGGAGGACGCTGGAACATGGCCTCAGGCCAGGCCTCCCAGGCCCTCTGAGTCTCAGAGCCACTGCCACTGGCTGAAGTGGCTGCCTGGTTCTTGGCCCGATAGAAGAAGCCATGGCGACTTCGGAAAGAGAAGGCTTTGGTAACCTTTTCTGAGGTGACTGAGCTGTGCTCCAGATCTGCTTGCCGGCCTCCACCCTTTTCCTTCCGCCTCAGAGACTCAAGGTGCTTGAGGAAGCTCTGGGAACGGTGCTTCTTGGTTTTGTCCTGGGGGCCCTCCTGGCCCCGAGTGAGGCTGAGGAAGGGCCAGTGACTTGGGCTGGAAGAATGGCCTAGCAAGGGCAGATCCGCTGGCTTAGGTGGTAGGCTCACGGTGATGGCAGGCAGGGAGGTGGCACTAAGCTCAGTGAGGACGCCCTCACAGCTAGAGGTCACTGGCAGGCCAGGGCTTGGTGGGGCCAACAAGTCAGAGGACCCCATGTGAGACCACTGCTTACTTTCTCGCTCAAAGGTCCAGTGGTTGCTGATGGTACAGTGCTCTTCCTCCTCTGAGTCTTCATTCTGAGAAGGGCATCACAGGGTAGGGTCACAGGTAGCCAGTCCACAAGCCCTTTCTTGGGCTCCACTCTCTGCCTCCAAACTCTTTGGGGACTTTGGGGCAAAGGGCCCTGCTCTCTGACTGAGAACACATCCTCAGAGTGGGAGGCACTCCTCTGTACTCTGGGAGTGCCAGAAGAAGCCAGGAGTCATGGAGAAAGCCTGGATGGAGGGTAGTAGTCATCTGATCAATCAAATCCCTAACCATTTTACACACAGGGAAACCCAAACAAATGAGAAGCTGCTTGCCCAAGGTCATACAATGTCACAGGAAGATCCTTTGGAGAAGGACATGGCAACCCACTCCAGTATTCTTGCCTGGAGAATCCCATGGACAGAGGAGCCTGAAGGGATATAGTCCATGGGGTTGCAAAGAGTCAAACATGACTGAGGGACTAACAATTTCACTTTCAAGTGAGTGACACAGCCGGGCTGGAATCCAAGCATCCCGACATCTTGTCCTCAGCAGGCTCCCAGTGAGTCTTGAGGCTACAGTCTTAGATAAGAATCCCAGAATGCCAGAGCTAGAAAGGATATTTTACATTTTCTAGTTTTCTACTTTGCAAAGTGGGGAAGCTGAGGACTAGAGAGGGGAAGAGGTTTGTCCAAAGTCACTGAAAAGTCAGTGCAGAGCTGGGGCTAGGAGCCCAAGGTCTCCTGTTTCCCTGGCGACTTGTTGACGGCAGGCCTCTGGTGGAAAAAGCTCCAGAGAAAAACCCATAATGTCTGACCCCAGGGAAGGATAGGTTCATTTCCCCACCTTCCAGGGCTACATGCAGACCCAGAGCTATCTTAGTTTCTACAAGCCCAGACTAGCAGAGTCAGAAAGGTTTTTGGAGGGTATTAATGCTGCCCTCAATTCATTGTAGAGCTAGAGAAAATGAGGCTTAGTGTGGTAAGACTTTGTGAAGTGAGATTGGACATCCTGACTTCTAAGATCTTCTAAGATCATATAGGCCATGATTTTCCATCACATTATTCTGTCTCTGCCCCTAAGTCAAGGAGTTTTTGCCATCACAGAGAAGGCATGTAAGGCAGATGGACTTCCCTGAGGGATGGCCATCACTAGGTCAAGTTATTAGAAAATCCAGGAGGGAGTGGTGGGCTGATAAGGCTGAGTGATGCTATGGGTCAGGGTACTTTTTCTCATACCCCAACTTCGAGACCAGGCTAGCGGAAACCCAGCAGCTTCATAAAGCCCCCTACATCCTACTCCCAGGCTGGAGCAAGGCAACACCCTGGACAGCCCAGACTCCTAGGACACTGGAACTAGTTTTATAAGTGGTTTGTGTATGTCCTGGGTTCCCCATGGTGCCACAAGACCACAGATCCTATCCTTGCCCTAACTCACCTGCTTGCATTGAAAATGAACCTCCAGTTTCATCGAGGCACAACTGTTCAAGGTCATCAGCCTCCTGCAAATAATACAAAGCAGGGTTCACCCAAGGGTCACAAGCCACTGAGCCTGCAGGGACTAGCCTAGACACTAGGAAGATGCCGTCCACTGCTTCACGTGCTCAAGACATCAAAACATCTCCCAAGTCCCCGCGTTCATGAAGGTTTCAGTGCTAGACATGATGCTTTAGATATTATGGGCTCTTGTCTTATAGGAATTTACAGATGTGAGACAAAAAATAAAAACAACCACTACAGAGATGGGACACATTCAAGAACAGAGCAGACAGAAGGCATAGAGGGCACACAGAGGGTGGGACGAGCAACTTTCCTGAAGGCAGAGGGGTGCAGTCAGAGAGAAGTCTTTCTGGAGAACAGAAATGGGATTTGGATCGACAGAGAGACAAAGACTCCTATCCCAGTCTTCAACCAAAGCCTGTGACAAGGTAGAGAGGGAAATGGTCAGTAAACAGATCAGCGCATGTGTGAGGGGAGGACTGAGACTGATAAGGCTGGTCAGAGCCATGTTGCAAAAGGCTTCAGGTGTCGTGCTAAAAAAGCTTTAGACTTCTTTCTGCAGATGGTGACATATTTCAAGCAGAGGAGCACTCACTGGGAAGCTGACTCTGGTGGCTCTTGTGGGGTTGGATCAGAGCAAGGATGGGAATGCAGAGATGGAAGACAGGAAGGCCAGTTAGAAGGATGGATCCAAGAAGTCGTAGTTTGGCCTCAAAAAGTAGAGGGGGACGAATTAGAGGAGTGTTTGGAGGCTCTAACTGAAGGGGAAAAAAAGGCCAAAGACCTTGGCTTTCTAGTGCCTGGGGGTGGGCGGTGAGGATATCACAGGCACAGAGACAGAGGGAAGAGTGAAGAGCAGGAGAGCAGCAGATGCGCTTTGTTAATAGGCAGGTTACTCTGTCGGGGGGGCAAGGATGGCTTTGTTCCCATAAGGAAGCCCCAAGCCAGGCCCATGACCTCCCAGGCCTAGCCCTTAGCCCCCCTACCTGCACAGGGCCCCCAAAGAGTCCTCGTCCAGAAAACTGTGGTCCTTCTTCACAGAGCCAATATCCACAGGAAACAAACCTTCTGTATGGCAGAGAAAAGCAGAGATGAGTCGAGAACAGCAGGTTAGAAACTCAGTGCCAGGGACCCTGCAGTGAGAAGAAAGGGGCCCAGGCAGCAGGGAGCTAGGCAGGTGAGAGCTGAGGAGGAGAAGAAAGGCTGCAGTGAAGCAGGGACCCGGGGAGCTCACGGTTGGCCACAGGGGGAAGATCAAGGAGAAGACAGAAAGGTCGAGCTGGACAAGAGGACCCATCAGTCAGTGAGGCAGGTCCACGCGGGAGGCTGCACTAGACAGGGAACCTCCTCTCTGGCCCAAGGTGAACCAGGGGCACCAGGGAAAGAACAAGGACACTGTGCAGTCAAACAATAGCCCCCTTTCCCTTCTGCTCAGAGCAAGAGCACCTGCTCCCTGGGGTTTGAGAAGGGAAAGGGGAAGAGGAAGGAGTGGAGGAAGAGGAGAGAATACCTGCAAAATCTCACACCTCTCTGCCTACTGGTAAAACAAGCCCATGGACTCATTTACTAATGTTAATTGAACACCAACTTTCTGCTAGGCACTGGGGACACAACAGCGAATGAGACAAAAACGATCCAAGCTTTCATGGAGTTTGCGCTCTCACAGGGGCAACAGATGGTGAACAGTATGTGAGAGAAACAAACTATGCTGTTACAAATGCTAGCAAAGACATGAGCCAGGGTGACAGGGTAAAGAGAGGCCTTACTAAGGCAGTAACTTCTGAGCTGAGCCCTGAAGAGCAAGAAGGGGCCCAACTGGGCAAAGAGTCTGGGAAAAGGTCTCCAGCAGGACCAAAACTAAGGCTCCAAGGAGGGCGAGAGTCTGGTGTGAGCAAGTGGTAGAAAGAAGCCCAGAGAGCAGTGAGCAAAGTGGAGAGAAGCACGTGGAAGCTGGGTGAGGCAGTTTTGTCGGCCAGAACAAAGCATTGCCGCTCACTTCATTTTGGGTGTGCCATGAAGCCCACGGAGGAGTGAGTGACAGAGTGGAGTGAGGTGTACTGTGGTCAGGCCTGCACTCCCTGGGTCACTCTAGCTGCTGAAAATCAGAGTAGCAGACGGAGTGTAGAAAGGAGGCTGTAGCACTAGGCTGGGCAAGCAGGTCACACTAATGTGACAGTTAAGGTGGTATGAAGTGGATTGATTCAAGACATAGTCTGGAGGGAGCAGGGTCTTGCTGAAGGGTTAGATACAGGCACAAAGGAAAAGAGAACCAGAGGATGATGCCGGGATGTGGGGCTTAAGTGGTGGTGGCGCCATCAGGTGGTAACATCTGAGACGTCTGTCAGACAGCTGAGCAGAGACACTGAATTGAGAGTTGAAGAGATGGATCTGGAGTTTGGGCCTAAGGTCTGGACAGAGAGACATTGGGGAGTCATCAGAATATACATGGTGCTCAGAAAAGGATCTCCTCAGAGATAAATGTCCAGAGAGAAGAAGGGCTAGGACAGAGCCCTGGGACACTCTAACAATGAGGAGCAGTTAGAAGAAGCTGAGCCGGCGAAGGAGACTGAGAGTGGCTGCCAGAAAGCCGGGAGAAGAGGGCAGTCCAGGAGCTGGAGTGGCCAACTGCACTGAATGCTACTGAGAGATAAGTCAGGTCTGAGAAGGGACCACTGAATTTAACCACATGCAGGTCCCTGGTGAACTTGACAAGGACTGTTTTGTTAGCAAGGTGGGGATGAAGCGAAGGTACAAGTGGGGATGTGGGAAGACTGGAAACAGCAAGTATGAACAACCCTAGAGAAAAACAGAAAAATGAAGGAAAGCAGAGAAATAAGGCCACTGGGAGGGGAAGTGAAAGCAGGGCTTCCAGAGTGCACCCTCCATGTTACGTCTACATAAATACCGTCCTTGGGAGCTGTGCAGTGCAGCGGGCCTGCTTGAGACAAGGCACTTTAACATAGGGGAGACCCCAGAACTTGTGAGAGCTGATGAGCAGGCAGGAGAAAAGACAGGACAGAGTTTGTAACTATGGGAGCAGGCCAGGATAAACAGCTCCTTGTATGGTGGGAGAAAAAAAAATCTTATGGGTCCCATGTTCCAACTGAAAAATGGAGGGATAAGGCAACTCGGGTTGGGCAGGGGGAACCACTGAGTGACCTTACCTTCAAAAAGCTGAGCATACTTAGGGAATCCTGTTGCTCGGAGCCACCTGCATGCTTTTTTGGCCTCAGCTTCTAAAACAGGTGAGAGGAAGAGAGATAGGCAGAGGAAGAAGGTTAGCAGGTGCTGGAGGCAAGCCACCCTGGGTATGCACCCTTGAACCTCCAGCAGGGAGGTCACCTCTGGTGACCTGGAAATGACAACAGAAGCACAAAGGGGCTAGCACATTCACTCCATGTCACAGCTAGGATTTCCTCTCTGCTCCCTAAACCCAACTCCCTGGATGTGGTGGGACACCTCTCTCACACTGTATTCTCTGCCCAAGAACAGGACCACCACCAGCAACAACTCCAAGGAACATCTGGGGTCAAGGAATACTTCAGGGGAAGAAACCACCACCATGTCTTCATCCACTCCTTCCTCCACCACCGGGGAGGCACCCCCTTCCACAGCCCAGGTCCAGCTAGGCATACAAAATGTTCAACAGCGTTATTCTGTTTTTCATCATCATACCTAATATTCCCCAGCATTCTGATAACAAATCTCATTTAACACACACCATAAGCTGTGCGGATTTTAATATGCTCAATTTACACACATCCAAACAGGTTCAGAAAGGAAGGACTCATCTATAAGTCTCACACAATAAGGCAGTAGTGCAGAGGCCAGAGTCCAAGCTCAGTGTGATTCCTGCTCAAGGTTCCAACCCCTTCTAACAAAGCAGCTCTTCCTCCCCCATCACCAAGGTCCAGGTGAGGATGCTTCCATCCCCGTGGGGCTTCCCTGGACTGCTCCAGCCCTCCCCCATGGCTTGGCCTCTTTGCAGCACAACAGCTGACTGTCCAGCTGACAGTGCTGGCTTATGGGAGTCTTGGAGGGCAATGGCTGGGTTTTCCTCCCAATTCTGCCCTGGGAGTGCCTAGCGCAAGGTGGGGCACCCCTGCTAGCCTCAGTGGAGACTTGCAGGTGGACTAAAGCCACAGTGGAGGCCCTCCTGGCCATGGCAGGCTGAGTATCTGCAGCAGAACCCTGGGACTGCCCAGTTCCCCACCCATGGTGCCAGGGAGCAGTGGGGCTGGGACCATAGGAGCTGTCATTGATGTTGGGGCCACAGAGAGGCTGCTGCCTCTGCAGAGCTGCTCTGCCCATGGATTCCTGCCCCCACATGTCTTCCACTTCCTTACAGACTAACCAGGAGCCTCCAAGGAGACTGGCGAGGATTTCCCAAGACAAGAAGAGCTCTCTCCCCAGTGCTCTCCCACAGGGAAATCCAAGATGAGATTCTGGCAGCCAGGAATCATAAGGTAAAGGACACAAATGTATTTCAGAGATGCTAGGTGGGTAGACAAGGGAAGGAAGAATGCAGGAAGGTGGAAGTTGGTCGGAAAAAGATAGGCTCCCCAAGGGTCACTAATGAGGAGTTGTTGCACAGAAGAAAAGGCTCTGCTGCCTCTGGAGCCCCTGAGGGCTTAATGGGCCAACAGGGCAGGGGTAGGGATGAACATTCTGCATTTCTGAGAGCGTGTCCATTGGTTGCTGCCGTCCCAGTATCTGTCTCCGCAAGTAACTGTAGCCAAGTTTGCTCATGTCCGTGATCCACATAGATCAGTGTGGGACCATGCACCTGGATGCACTCCCCCTCAGGCACCTCAGTCTGTACCCACACCTGCATCTGTGTGCACACGTGTTTTACATCACCATAACCTTCTAACCTACGACAGAGATCTAGGAATCACGAGGACCTCTGAGAAGTACTGTAAAGTGTTTGCTCCCACAGAGCCCAGCTAGCAGTACCTCAGCCCCTCTGGCAGGGGGCAATGCTAGATCAGAAAAGAATCTGGATCTCCAGGTCAGTGGTGATTTGGGGACACAGTGAGAACAGCCCTAAGGAACTTCACTCCAGCCCAGGCCACATTTGACGGACATGGTTTTGCTGGTAGGACAGCTGAGTCAGCTGCCACAGCCACTTCCCTGTCTCTTGCTCCTACCGCCTCCCCGGGAAAAGGCCACCCCAGGCAGGGAAAAAAGGGGTTCTCAGGATTCAGTCCCTTGCAGAGTGTGGGTCCCCCAGGCTGGAGGATCTGTTCTGAAAGCATGACTACAGGTGCTACACTTCATGCTGCAGCAGAAGAACCCCATTCTTCCCCCTCCCTGCCTCCAGGGGCTGAAATACAGAAAGTTGGGAGCATACTTGAGGGTCACTGATAGGGGGGATTAAGCAGAACAAAGGAAAGTACATAAAGCCTGGAACAGAGAGTCCCTCACAAGGCCTTAAGCCCTGCATAGGCATTTCAGGCCCAAGACCCAGTGCGGGTAGGGGGTGGACACAGCTGCAGGAGACTGCCTTTCCCAACATTCACTGAGCCCTTTTTCTTATCTCCCCTTCATCTTGCTCCCATCCCCAGAAGGACAGAAACCTACTCATAGTCACTAGGGGAAATGTCCGCGGAAAAAACAGGGAAGGGGTACCAAAGAGGCCCCCCAAAGCCAGAGCAGACCAGGGGCAAGAGCAGGGCTGGGTTTAGGGCTTATGTGGGCAGCAGGTGTGCTGGAGGGCACATGAGGGCTGGCTTTGAGTGGAAATGTGTGTGGGCTGCAGCCTTAGTGGATGCCAATAAGCCAAGAGCCATTGTCCATTTCTAGAAAAGCTGCATAGAGCATCTTATATAAATGTTCTGTTTCTTCTATTTCCAATCCATTAGCTTGGCACATAGAAACTAGGGCACTACAAGGGCTTCCTGACCAAAGCTTTCATATACTTGCTTTTGCTCTTTCATTCCCTCTCTCCTCCTCTTAAGCTCTCTTTCTCCTTTCTCTGTTTCTCTTTCTGTCCCATCTCTCCATCTAGCATTCAACAAGACTGGGCTCTGGGCCCAGAGTTGAATAAAGCCCAGACTGCCTACAAGGAGTTCAAAATCCCATGCAGGAGGAAAATATGGAAATTGTTCAATACATGGCAATAACTCACAAGTCAGACATAGGCACAGCCTGGAGAGTAAAGGATGAAGAGTGGGGTGGGGAAAGCCAGAGTAGGTTTCATAGAGGAGGCACAGTCTAAATGTCTTCAAAGGTGAGTATGAATTAGGCAACAATGGGAAGACCAAGGAAGGCATTCCAGCTGAGGGGACAGCATGAGTAAAGGCAAGGGAGCTGGAGGTGTATGCAAGTACAAGATTGTAAATGGCATTCAGAACCACTGTTTCTCAAAACTGGGTTCTGCTGAGTGCTATGTCCTATGAGAAATACGGGATAGATGACATACATATTAGCACAGTACAAATGCTGAATCTCTGCTCTAACAATAAAGACATCTGTTTTACTTTTTTGAATGAAGCATTTTCCTAACATATTTGCCCTGGGAACGCTTTTTGTATTCAAGATCCCAGTGATCATCCCAGGCCACATTAATTTGGGGACTGCTGCCATAGACTCAAGGGAACAAGCAGAGGGTTTTAGGTTGCAAGTGACAAGATTGGGCCTGTTTTTTGGAAGGCTCACTCTGGATGCTTGTGTGGGTTGTGGACATGAGAGGGCAAGAAGAGCTGCAGGGAGATCAGGGGAGATAACTGTAATCATGAAGGCAGGAGAATTAAGAGTCCCACTCATAGCAAAGGTACAGCAGGGATGGTTCATGACGTCAGAGCCAGCCTCGTCTTTGAATTGGGCCCAGTTCATGTGCCTGGAAAGCTTTGCCACAGCCCCAGGACTGAGCCCCTCATGGTCAGCCCAGTCCCACTTCAAGTCTGCCTGTACTTTCCCCTGACCAGTCCTACTCCACCTTTCCAGCCTCAGTTCCTCCAGACTGGCCCAGGGATGCCGGTGTGCTGACAGTTGAGGAGGTTGGGTTTCTGGCTTCTCTCCATCTTAAAATCTTGAAAGACTGGGTTCCCACAACACCCACCATCCTCAAATCCATTTCTCCCTAATGGAATGTGTAGTATTGAATATGACTGGCCCCAGGCTTCCTTCTCTTTTATGAGACACTTTATGATCTCCCACTAGAGGGATTGTTTTGGGAAGGCTAGCTGAACAGTGAAGATGGAGGTACAAATAGTAGCCTCATTTTCCATGGATTAGCCTCAGTTCCACACCCTGGTAAAGTGTGGAAACACTCTAATGAGCTATTGCTGTAGGCAATAGCAATGGGCACCTATTTCCACATGGACACACACTGCATACACTGAACAAGGCCCCCAGCCTACAGGTGCCTGACTGGCCCCAAATGTTCACAAAAAGAGCATGTAGCCAGTGACACTCAAATACTCATTCAGAGGACTCACACACACACACATAACATCTTGACCTGATTGCCTTATATGAATTCATTTGGACACCAGGAATATTTTGTTCTGGACTGCTTTAATGGGCGTGGGTTTGACACAGATATTTTTATAAGGCTTAAAATTAAAGCATTAAATTTTCACCTTAAAAATGATTATTTTTATCAAGTTCTATTTGAATAGGGACATCCCAAGTTAGATCCTGTAATTTGGTAATGGTAGTGAATAATTCTCTTACAACTCTAGTTTAAAAGTTAAAAAATGAATGTAGTAAGTATAATCATAGCTAGTTTGATATCCATAAGTTATTATTAGCTTAAAATGAGATGTGACAATTTTAATATAGTTTATGTATGCCTCATGGTAACTGTAAGAAGAAAACCTCTAACAGATTTTTACATAAAAAGAACATTTAATAGAAGCACATGATAAAGAAATCAAAGCATACTGATACAAAATACATCAAAACATGAAAAAAGAGATAATAGAACAAGAAATAAGGAACAGCGTATCTTCAAAAACCAGCAGAAAACAATGAATAAAATGACAACAGTAAGTTCTTAAGAAATTATAATGGTAAGTTCTTACCTATCAATAATTACTTTAAATTATAAATGGATTAAATTCTCCAATCAAAGGACATAGAATGGCTAAATAGATTAAAAAAAAAAAAGCAAGAATCCAATGATATGCTGCCTACAAGAAATTTGCTTTAGCCTTAAAGATGCAAATAGACATAGTGGATGGATGGAAAAAGTCACTTCAAATAAATGGTAGTTTAAAAAAATCAAGATATCTATAATTATACCAGACAAAATAGGTTTTATTTTTTTTTTGAGTTTTGAACATAAATTTATTATTATTTTTTTTTTTGCTTCACTATTTGCCTTTTTTTTTAAATTTAAACTAAAGATAGTAAAAAGAGACAAATAAAGTCATGACAAAATGATAAAGGGGTCAAATTCATCAAGAAGATGTAACAATTATAAACATTTATGTGCCTCATATCAAAGCACCTAAATACATAAAACAAAAACTAACAGAGCTAAAAGGAGAAATAAACAGCAATATAACAATGATTGGGAACTTTAATAACCCCCCTCTCAACAATGGATATATCATCCAGATAGATAATCAATAAGGAAAAAGCAGATTTAAGCAGCACTATAGACAAAATTTGTCTAACATACATATATAGAAAATTATATCCAGCCACATCAGAATGCATTCTTCTCAAGTGCTCACAGAAAAATTTCAAGGAAAAACCATATATTAGGCCACAAAACCATTCTTAGCAAGTTCAAGAAAATTGAAATCATACCAATTATCTTCTCTGACCACACAATGAATGAAACTAGAAATTAATAAGAGGAAAACTGGAAAGTTCATTAATACATAGAAATTAAGCAACAACCTCCTGAACAACAAAGGGATAAAAAGAAGAAATTAAAGGAGAAATGAAAGACTCTCTTGAGATGTATTGAAATTGCAACACAACAAATCTGAATTTATGGGATGCAGTAAAAACAATTCTGAAAGGATGTTCATAGCATTAAACATCTACATTAAGAAACAAGAAGGATTCCATAAGCAACCTACGCTACACCTTAAGGAACTAGAAAAAGAAAAACAAACTGAGCCAAAAGTTAGCAGAAGAAAGGAACTGATATATATGAGAGAAGAAATAAATAAAAGAGGGAGCAGAAAAGATCAACCAAACTAAGAGTTGATTCTTTGAAAAAGATAAACAAAGTTGAAAAGCCGTTAGCTAAACTAATCAAGGGAAAAGGGGATAGGATCCAAAATCAACAAAATTATAAATAAAAAGGAGACATTACAACTAATAACTACAGAAATACAAAGGATCATTAGAGGCTGCTATGAACAGCAATATGCCAATAAAACTGGTCAACCTAAAAGAAATGGAAAAAGTTTTAGAAATATATAACTTACCAAGATTGAGTAAGAATGAACTAGAAAATTTCAATAGACCGATTACTAGTAAGGAGATTAAATCTGTAATCAAAAATCTCCCAATGAAGAAAAAGCCCAGGATCCAAATGGCTGAATTGGTGAATTTTACCAAACAATTAAAGAAGAATTAATACCAACCTTTTTCAGTCAGTCAGTCCTTAACCCTTTTCAAATTCTCCCAAAAAACCAAAAAGGAAGAAGCATTCCCAAACTCCTTTTACAAGGCCAGCATTATCCTGATACCAAAACCAGAAAAGGATACTACTAGCAAAGAAAACTATAGGCCAATATCCCTGATGAATATAGATGCAAAACTTCTCAATAAAATACTAGCAAACCAAATTCAGCAACACATCAAAGGATCATGCACCATGATCAAGTGGGATTTATCCCTGGTATACAAGAATGACTCAAAATCACAAATCAATAAATATGATACATCATGTTAATAGAATGAAATAATCATATGATCATCTCAATAAATGCAGAAAAAGCATTTGACAAAATTCAAAATCTATTCATAATAAAGATCTTTAACAAATTAGGCATAGAAGGAGCATATCTCAACATAATAAAGGCTTTACATGAAAAGCTCACAGAAGCTTCCCAGGTAGCACTAGTGGTAAAGATCCCACCTGCTAATGCAAGAGATGTAAAAGACATAGCTTTGATCCCTGGGTCAGGAAGACCCCCTGAAGAAGGGCATGGAAACACACTCCAATACCCTTGCCTGGAGAATCCCATAAACAGAAGAGCCTGGAGGGCTACAGTTCATAGAGTCACAAAGAGTTGGATACGACTAAAGTGACTCAGCATGCACGCACATATGAAAAGCCCATAGCTAACATTCTACTAAGTGGTAAAAGCTTGAGAGCTTTTCCTCTAGAATCAATAAGAAAAAAAAAAAAATAACAGGATAAGTGTGTTCACTCTCACCACTCAATTCAACACATATTCAACATAATGCAAGAAGTCCTAGCTAGAGTAATTAGGCAAAAAAGAAATAAAAGTTATTAGAATTGTACAAGAAGAAGCAAAATTGTGTCTATTTGCAGATGACATAATTTTATATTTAGAAAATCCTAAAGATGCACAAGCGTGGCCAAGAGGTCAGGGGCAGCAGCCGAGAGTAGCTACCCTGCGTCCAAGGTCAGGGTCAGTGGCAGAGAGTGCCAGGCTGCGACAGCGCAGAGGCAGCCAAGAGGAGCTACCCCACACCTGAGGCCAGGGGCGGCGGCCTACAGGAGCAACCCCACGTCCAAGGAGCAGTGGCTGCGCAGGTGCAGGAGAGCCTAGAGGAGCTACTCCACGTTCAAGGTCAGGAGGGGTGGTGGTAAGGAGATACCCCTCATCCAAGGTAAGGAGCAGTGACTGCACTGGAGCAGCCGTGAAGAGATACCCCACATCCAAGGTAAGAGAAACCCAAGTAAGATGGTAGGTGTTGCAAGAGGGCATCAGGGGGCAGACACACTGAAACCATAATCACAGAAAACCAGTCAATCTAATCACACTAGGACCACAGCCTTGTCTAACTCAATGAAACTAAGCCATGCCCTGTGGGGCCACCCAAGACGGGCGGGGCATGGTGGAGAGGTCTGACAGAATGTGGTCCACCAGAGAAGGGAAAGGGAAACCAATTCAGTATTCTTGCCTTGAGAACCCCAAGTATGAAAAGGCAAAATGATAGGATACTAAAAGAGGAACTCACCAGGTCAGTAGGTGCCCAATATGCTACTGGAGATCAGTGGAGAAATAACTTCAGAAAGAATGAAGGTATGGAGCCAAAGCAAAAACAATACCCAGTTGTGGATGTGACTGGTGATGGAAGCAAGGTCTGATGCTGTAAAGAGCAATATTGCATAGGAACCTGGAATGTTAGGTCCATGAATCAAGGCAAATTGGAAGTGACCAACAGGAGATGGCAAGAGTGAACATTAACATTCTAGGAATCAGCGAACTAAAATGGACTGGAATGGGTGAATTTAACTCAGATGACCATTATATCTACTACTGTGGGCAGGAATCCCTCAGAAGATTTGGAGTAGCCATCATGGTCAACAAAAGAGTCCGAAATGCACTACTTGGATGCAATCTCAAAAACGACACAATGATCTCTGTTCCTTTCCAACGCAAACCATTCCATATCAGTTATCCAAGCCTATGCCCCAACCAGTAATGCTGAAGAAGCTGCAATTGAATGGTTCTTTGAAGACCTACAAGACCTTTTAGAACTACCACCCCCAAAAGATGTCCTTTTCATTATAGGGGACTGGAATGCAAAAGTAGGAAGTCAAGAAACACCTGGGGTAACAGGCAAATTTGGCCTTGGAATATGGAATGAAGCAGGGCAAAGGCTAAAAGAGTTTTGCCAAGAGAATGCACTGGTCATAGCAAACATCCTCTTCCAACAACACAAGAGAAGACTCTACACATGGACATCACCAGATGGTCAACACTGAAATCAGATTGATTATATTCTTTGCAGCTAAAGATGGAGAAGCTCTATACAGTCAGCAAAAACAAGACCAGGAGCTGACTGTGGCTCAGATCATGAGCTCCTTATTGCCAAATTCAGACTTAAGTTGAAGAAAGTAGGGAAAACCACTAGACCATTCAGGTATGACCTAAATCAAATCCCTTATGATTATACAGTGGAAGTGAGAAATAGATTTAAGGGCCTAGATCTGATAGATAGAGTGCCTGATGAACTATGGAATGAGGTTCGTGATACTGTACAGGAGATAGGGATCAAGACCATCCCCATGGAAAAGAAATGCAAAAAAGCAAAATGGCTGTTTGGGGAGCCCTTACAAATAGCTGCGAAAAGAAGAGAAGTGAAAAGCAAAAGAGAAAAGGAAAGATATAAGCATCTGAATGAAGAGTTCCAAAGAATAGCAAGGAGAGATAAGAAAGCCTTCCTCAGCCATCAATGCAAAGAAATAGAGGAAAACAACAGAATGGAAAAGACTAGGGATCTCTTCAAGAAAATTAGAGATAGCAAGGGAACATTTCATGCAAAGATGGGCTCGATAAAGGACAGAAATGGTATGGACCTAACAGAAGCAGAAGATATTAAGATGAGGTGGCAAGAATACACAGAAGACCTGTACAAAAAAGATCTTCACGACCAAGATACTCACGATGGTATGATCACTCACCTAGAGTCAGACATCCTGGAATGTGAAGTCAAGTGGACCTTAGAAAGCATCACTATGAACCAAGCTACTGGAGGTGATGGAATTCCAGTTGAGCTATTTCAAATCCTGAAAGATGATGCTGTGAAAGTGCTGCACTCAATATGCCAGCAAATTTGGAAACCTCAGCAGTGGCCACAGGACTGGAAAAGGTCAGTTTTCATTCCAATCCCAAAGGAAGGCAATGCCAACGAATGCTCAAACTACCGCACAATTGCACTCATCTCACATGCTAGTAAAGTAATGCTCAAAATTCTCCAAGCCAGGCTTCAGCAATATGTGAACCGTGAACTTCCTGATGTTCAAGCTGGTTTAAGAAAAGGCAGAGGAACCAGAGATCAAATTGCCGACATCCGCTGGATCATGGAAAAAAGCAAGAGAGTTCCAGAAAAACATCTATTTCTGCTTTATTGACTATGCCAAAGCCTTTGACTGTGGATCACAATAAACTGTGGAAAATTCTGAAAGAGATGGGAATATCAGACCACCTGACCTGCCTCTTGAGAAACCTGTATGCAGGTCAGGAAGCAACAGTTAGAACTGGACACGGGACAACAGACTGGTTCCAAATAGGAAAAGGAGTATGTCAAGGCTGCATATTGTCACCCTGCTTATTTAACTTCTATGCAGAGTACATCATGAGAAACGCTGGGCTGGAAGAAGCACAAGCTGGAATCAAGATTGCTGGGAGAGATATCAATAACCTCAGATATGCAGATGACACCACCCTTATGGCAGAAAGTGAAGAGGAACTAAAAAGCCTCTTGATGAAAGTGAAAGAGGAGAGTGCAAAAGTTGGCTTAAAGCTCAACATTCAGAAAACGAAGATCATGGCATCTGGTCCCATCACTTCATGGGAAATAGATGGGGAAACAGTGAAAACAGTGTCAGACTTTATTTTTGGGGGCTCCAAAATCACTGCAGATGGTGACTGCAGCCATGAAATTAAAAGACGCTTACTCCTTGTAAGAAAAGTTATCACCACCCTAGATAGCATATTCACAAGCAGAGACATTACTTTGCCAGCAAAGGTCCACCTAGTCGAGGCTATGGTTTTTCCAGTGGTCATGTATGGATGTGAGAGTTGGACTGTGAAGAAAGCTGAGCGCCGAAGAATTGATGCTTTTGAACTGTGGTGTTGGAGAAGACTCTTGAGAGTCCCTTGGACTGCAGGACATCCAACCAGTCCATTCTAAAGGAGATCAACCCTGGGTGTTCATTGGAAGTACTGATGCTAAAGCTGAAGCTCCAGTACTTTGGCCACCTCATGCGAAGAGTTGACTCATTGGAAAAGACTGTGATGCTGGGAGGTATTGGGGGCAGGAGGAGAAGGGGACGACAGAGGATGAGATGACTGGATGGCATCACAGACTCGATGGACGTGAGTCTGAGTGAACTCCGGGAGATGGTAATGAACAGGGAGGCCTGGCGTGCTGCGATTCATGGGGTCGCAAAGATTCGGACACAACTGAGCAACTGAACTGAACTGAACTGAACTGAACTGACTCTACTATTTTGGTGATTATAGCACAACCTGAAACCAGGAAGCATGATGACTCTGTGTTCTTTTCACGATTTCTTCAGCATTCAGGGTCTTTTGTGGTTTCATATAAATTTTAGGAGTTTTTTTTTCTACTTCTATAAATAGTGTCATTGCAATCTTGATAAATAAGCTTTGAATCTATAGTTTTTTGGCAGTTAGGTAGTATTAACAATTTTTTCCGGTAGTAGTAACATTTTAACAATATTGGTTCTTCCAACCCATGAATCCGGGATACTCTCCCATTTATCTGTGTCTTCAGTTTCTTTCATCAATGTCACAGTTTTCAGAGTAGTAATCTTTCACTTTCCTGGTTAAATTTATTCCTAAGTATTTTAGTGTTTTCAATGTTATTGTAAATGAAATCAACTTTTTTTTTTTTTCAGAAAATGTGCTGTGCATAGAAATGCTACTGATTTTACATGTTAATTTTTTATACTGCAGCATTATTGAATTCATCTAAAGGTTTTTTTCTTTTTGATGCGTATTTCAGTTCAGTTCAGTTCAGTTCAGTCGCTCAGTCATGTCCGACTCTTTGTGACCCCAAAATCACAGCAGGCCAGGCCTCCCTGTCCATCACCATCTCCCAGAGTTCACTCAGACTCATGTCCATCGAGTTGGTGATGCCATCCAGCCATCTCATCCTCTGTCGTCCCCTTCTCTTCCTGCCCCCAATCCCTCCCAGCATCACACAGTCTTTTCCAATGAGTCAACTCTTCGCATGAGGTGGCCAAAGTACTGGAGCTTCAGCTTTAGCATCAGTACTTCCAATGAACACCCAGGGCTGATCTCCTTTAGAATGGACTGGTTGGATGTCCTGCAGTCCAAGGGACTCTCAAGAGTCTTCTCCAACACCACAGTTCAAAAGCATCAATTCTTCGGCGCTCAGCTTTCTTCACAGTCCAACTCTCACATCCATACATGACCACTGGAAAAACCATAGCCTCGACTAGGTGGACCTTTGCTGGCAAAGTAATGTCTCTGCTTGTGAATATGCTATCTAGGGTGGTGATAACTTTTCTTACAAGGAGTAAGCGTCTTTTAATTTCATGGCTGCAGTCACCATCTGCAGTGATTTTGGAGCCCCCAAAAATAAAGTCTGACACTGTTTTCACTGTTTCCCCATCTATTTCCCATGAAGTGATGGGACCAGATGCCATGATCTTCGTTTTCTGAATGTTGAGCTTTAAGCCAACTTTTGCACTCTCCTCTTTCACTTTCATCAAGAGGCTTTTTAGTTCCTCTTCACTTTCTGCCATAAGGGTGGTGTCATCTGCATATCTGAGGTTATTGATATCTCTCCCAGCAATCTTGATTCCAGCTTGTGCTTCTTCCAGCCCAGCGTTTCTCATGATGTACTCTGCATAGAAGTTAAATAAGCAGGGTGACAATATGCAGCCTTGACATACTCCTTTTCCTATTTGGAACCAGTCTGTTGTCCCGTGTCCAGTTCTAACTGTTGCTTCCTGACCTGCATACAGGTTTCTCAAGAGGCAGGTCAGGTGGTCTGATATTCCCATCTCTTTCAGAATTTTCCACAGTTTATTGTGATCCACAGTCAAAGGCTTTGGCATAGTCAATAAAGCAGAAATAGATGTTTTTCTGGAACTCTCTTGCTTTTTCCATGATCCAGCGGATGTCGGCAATTTGATCTCTGGTTCCTCTGCCTTTTCTTAAACCAGCTTGAACATCAGGAAGTTCACGGTTCACATATTGCTGAAGCCTGGCTTGGAGAATTTTGAGCATTACTTTACTAGCATGTGAGATGAGTGCAATTGTGCGGTAGTTTGAGCATTCGTTGGCATTGCCTTCCTTTGGGATTGGAATGAAAACTGACCTTTTCCAGTCCTGTGGCCACTGCTGAGGTTTCCAAATTTGCTGGCATATTGAGTGCAGCACTTTCACAGCATCATCTTTCAGGATTTGAAATAGCTCAACTGGAATTCCATCACCTCCAGTAGCTTGGTTCATAGTGATGCTTTCTAAGGTCCACTTGACTTCACATTCCAGGATGTCTGACTCTAGGTGAGTGATCATACCATCGTGAGTATCTTGGTCGTGAAGATCTTTTTTGTACAGGTCTTCTGTGTATTCTTGCCACCTCATCTTAATATCTTCTGCTTCTGTTAGGTCCATACCATTTCTGTCCTTTATCGAGCCCATCTTTGCATGAAATGTTCCCTTGCTATCTCTAATTTTCTTGAAGAGATCCCTAGTCTTTTCCATTCTGTTGTTTTCCTCTATTTCTTTGCATTGATGGCTGAGGAAGGCTTTCTTATCTCTCCTTGCTATTCTTTGGAACTCTTCATTCAGATGCTTATATCTTTCCTTTTCTCTTTTGCTTTTCACTTCTCTTCTTTTCGCAGCTATTTGTAAGGGCTCCCCAAACAGCCATTTTGCTTTTTTGCATTTCTTTTCCATGGGGATGGTCTTGATCCCTATCTCCTGTACAGTATCACGAACCTCATTCCATAGTTCATCAGGCACTCTATCTATCAGATCTAGGCCCTTAAATCTATTTCTCACTTCCACTGTATAATCATAAGGGATTTGATTTAGGTCATACCTGAATGGTCTAGTGGTTTTCCCTACTTTCTTCAACTTAAGTCTGAATTTGGCAATAAGGAGCTCATGATCTGAGCCACAGTCAGCTCCTGGTCTTGTTTTTGCTGACTGTATAGAGCTTCTCCATCTTTAGCTGCAAAGAATATAATCAATCTGATTTCAGTGTTGACCATCTGGTGATGTCCATGTGTAGAGTCTTCTCTTGTGTTGTTGGAAGAGGATGTTTGCTATGACCAGTGCATTCTCTTGGCAAAACTCTTTTAGCCTTTGCCCTGCTTCATTCCATATTCCAAGGCCAAATTTGCCTGTTACCCCAGGTGTTTCTTGACTTCCTACTTTTGCATTCCAGTCCCCTATAATGAAAAGGACATCTTTTGGGGGTGGTAGTTCTAAAAGGTCTTGTAGGTCTTCAAAGAACCATTCAATTGCAGCTTCTTCAGCATTACTGGTTGGGGCATAGGCTTGGATAACTGATATGGAATGGTTTGCGTTGGAAAGGAACAGAGATCATTGTGTCGTTTTTGAGATTGCATCCAAGTAGTGCATTTCGGACTCTTTTGTTGACCATGATGGCTACTCCATTTCTTCTAAATAGTATAGTACTGGTACAAATTTCAGCTTCTTTGGCATTAGTGGCTGAGGCATAGACTTGAATTGCTCTGATATTGAATGGTTTGCCTTGGAAATGAACTGAGATCATTCTGTAGTTTTGGAGACTGCACCCATGTAGTGCATTTTGGGATGGAGAAGGAAATGGCAACCCTCTCCAGTATTCTTTCCTGGAGAATCCCAGTGTTGGAGGAGTCTGGTGGGCTGCCGTCTCTGGGGTCACACAGAGTCGGACATGACTGAAGCGACTTAGCAGCAGTAGCAGCCGTGCACTTTGGGAACTTTTCTTGACTCTGAGGAATACTCCATTTCTTCTAAGGGATTCTTGCCCACAGTAGTAAATATAATGGTCATCTAATTAAATTCACCCATTCCCTTCCATTTTTGTTCATTGATTTCTAAAATGTCAGTGTTCACTCTTGCCATCTCCTGTTTCACCACTTTCAATTTACCGTGATTCATGGACCTAACATTCCAGTTTCCTGTGCAATATTGTTCTTACAGCATCAGGCTTTACTTTTACCACCAGACACATCCACAACTGGGCATTGTTTCTGCTTTGGCTTAGTCTCTTCATTCTTTCTGGAGCTGTTTCTCTGCTCTTCTCTAGTAGCATATTGGGCACCTACCAACCTGGAAGGTTCATCTTCCAGTGTCATATCTTTTTGCTTTTTCATACTGTTCACAGAGTTCTTAAGGCAAGAATATTGAAGTGATTTGCCATTCCCTCCTCCAGTGGAACATGTTTCATCAGAACTCTCCACCATGACCAGTCCATCTTGTCTATTTTTGCTTCATTGACTATGCTAAAGCCTTTGACTGTGTGGATCATAAAAAAACTATGGAAAATTCTTAAGCAGATGGGAATACTAGATTACCCTGCCTGCCTCCTAAGAAACCTGTATGCAGGTCAAAAGCAACAGTCAGAACTGGACATGGAAGAATGAACTGATTCAAATTTGGGAAAGGGATACATTAAGGCTGTATATTGTCACTCTGCTTATTTAACTTATATGCAGAGTACATCATGCAAAATGCCAGGCTGGATGAAGTTCAAGCTGGAATCAAGATTACTGGGAGAAATATCAATAACCTCAGATATGCAGACGACACCAACCTAGTGGCAGATAGCAAAGAGGAACTAAAGAGCCACTTGATGAAGGTGAAAGAAGAGAGTGAAAAGCTGGTTTAAAATTCAACATTTGAAAAGCTAAGATCATGGCATCTGGTCCCCTTACTTCATGGCAAATAGATGGGGGAAAAATGGAAAGAGTGACAGATTTTATTTTCTTGGGCTCCAAAATCACTGTGGACAGTGACTGTAGCCATGAAATTAAGATGCTTACTCCTTGGAAGAAAAGCTATGACAAACCTAGAAAGCATATTAAAAAGCAGAGACATTACTTTGCTAACAAAGGTCCATATAGTCAAAGCTATGGAGTTTCCAGTAGTCATGTATGGATGTGAGAATTGAACCATAAAGAACTGGACCGTGAAGAATTGATGCTTTCGAACTATGGTGCTGGAGGAGACTCTTGAGGGTCCCTTGGACTGCAAGGAGACCCATCCAGTCCATCCTAAAGGAAATCAACCCTTAATATTCATTGGAAGTACTGAAACTGAAGGTCCAATATTTTGGCCATCTGATGTGAAGAGCCAACTCACTGGAAAAGACCCTGATGTTGGGGAAAACTGAAGGCAGGAGAAGAAGAGGGTGACGGAGGATGAGATGATTGGATGGCATCATCAACTCAATGGACATGAGTTTGAACAAGCTCTGGGAGATGGTGAAGGGCAGGGAAGTCTGGTGTGTTGCAGTCCATGGGGTCACAAAGAGTCAGACATGACTGTTCAACTGAACAACATATATGAGATAATGGATGTTAGCTGAACCTATTGTGGAAAACACTTCACAATATAATTAAATCACACCATAAGCTGTATACCTTAAACTTGTAAAGTGGTGTATGCCAATTATTTCTCAATAAAACTGAAACAAAATTGGGAATCATAAAATATGCATTATGGATGTATTTTATGCACATCAAAAAAGATGCATAAAATCAAGTCACAGTCTTGGTCCTGCACTATAGAAATAGCAATAAATGCACATCAGTGCTTTACTAGAAAAAATAGAAAAGGGCATCCCCAAACTTACCCACTTCACCTCACTTTATTGGTGACCCTAGCTGTGATGGAGATTGATGAAGGAATTCAGGAGTGAAGGGAGGATCAGGGATGTCAGAAGAGTCCATTGCCTGATGATAAAAACAGTGCTTTTTTGTCATAAACCAGCAGCTGTCTGGGCATAATGTGTTCAATGGCTCCAGCAGAATGCTCCTCAAAATGTGTGTTAAAATGTGCTAAAAAACTAAAAGTAGTTACTATATGAACTAGCAAGTCCACTCCTTGCTCTCATATAACTTCCCAGCTATATGAAGCTGGAAAAGATGAAAACTTTAATTCAAAAAGATACATGCATCCTTATTTAGATTTTAAAAGTATCTTTGATATTAATCTCTCATTTTGATATTGATTTCTGATTTAAATGCTTTGTTCTCTGCAATCACCCTCTGTGTTTTTTCATTCTTTTAACTTTATTGAGGCTTTTGATAGCTAAGTCAAAGATCTCTCTTGATAAATGTCACATTGCACTTGAAATTATGTGGGTTATTTTCAAATATTTTTTGATATTGATTTCTAACATAATTCCCCAGTGATAAGAGAACAGACTTAGGATTTCAATATCTTTAGATTATGACATTTTTGCACCTTGTGTTATGTCCCCGGATATGTTTCAGTATCTCCTGGTTATAGTCTATGGGAACTTGAATAGAATTTTTATCCTACTGCTATGTGAAATTTGTATAAATCTTAATTATGTAGAGTTGGTTCATAGTGCTTTTCAGGTCTATTATATCCTTCTACTTTTCTGTCTACTGATTCTATTAATTTTTGAGTTTGATATTGAAACTAACTAAAAATATGAATTTAACTATTTAAAAATAATTACAATATATAGTGGAATTATATGTAAGTTTCTTCTATATTTTTCAATTTTCTGTAAATGTGTTATCATACTTTCATAACTTAACAAAGAAAGAAAAAAGATACATGCATCTCAATATTCATAGCATCACCATTTTTGATAGTCAAGACATGGAAGCAACCTAAGTATCCATTGACAGATGAATGGATGTAAAAGATGAGGTATAGGTGCAGAATGGAACACTACACAGCTATAAATAGAACAAAATAATGCCATTTGCAGCAACATGGATGGACCTAGACATTCACATACAGAGTGAAGTAAGTCAGAAAGAGAAAAATTAATATCATATATCCATTATTTGTGGAATCTAAAAAATGATACAAATGGACTTATTTACAAAACAGAAACAGACTCACACACATAGAAAATAATGTTATGGTTACCAACAGGGAAAGGGAGAAGGGATGAATTAGGAGTTTGGGATTAGAGATACATACTACTATATTTAAAATAGATAAAAACAAGGCCCTTCTTGGTATAGCAAAGGGAACTATGCTCAATATCTTGTAATTACCTATAATGGAAAAGAATCTGAAAAGGAATATATAATTAACATATATATGCGTGTGTCTGTGTATGTGAGTCACTTTGCTGTACACCTGGAACTAGCACAACATTGTGAAATCAACTATACTTAAGAAAAAAGAAAGAAAAGATACGCTGATTATGGTCATGCATGGAGATGCAGGGCAACACAAGCACGTGTTCACACAGTGGCACAGAAAAACAACTCCAGACACAAAGATACACGGGTGCACTCACAGAGAGTCACACACCCCTGCACAAATGCACATGAGTCTCTGACATGCATCCTTTCCTTTCTCATGTACTGGGTTATACAACCCTGGGTTGTGGTGTGTCCTGTTGTGCCTCTGCTGGCATTAGATTGTGTGGTGGGCACATCAATCACAGGGCAATAGCAGAGGCAGGCCAGCTCTTATACCCCTTCAGAATGCGGATACTGGATGAACTGCTTGTCTGGGAGCCGGTGGGGCTGAAGGAGGGCTGGAGACCTGGACCTGGTCCCAGACACAGACGACCCTGTAGCCCTCACCCAGCAGTAAATCACATACATGGCCAGTCCTGCTAACAGAGGTGACAAGGCTTATGTTGGCTGGTGCTTTGCATGCCCCTTGCAGGGCCCAGGGACTGTTCTTGTCTTCAACTACTTGCCTGTCAGGGAAGGAGGCAGCCTATCTGGGAAAGGGAAGGGAGGGGGCCTGGGCCTCTGGCCAGATGAGGATTATGTAGAGGAAGGAGACAGGAGGGCAGTACTCTTCAGGCTGAATGAGGTATTGGTCCAGACAGGTCCCAGATCAGGCCTTCTAAACAGACCACATTGACAGGGGACAGGGCTAGTGATATGCTTTCACCTCTCACTTGGGTGAGGCCCAGCAAAATTACAGAGGGAAGGGGCCAGCTGTTCTGTTACTTACAGGCCAAGCTGGCTCTGCAGCTGAAGGGGATTGGCCTGGTACATGGCACTGTCTCTCACCACCCCCCCATTCCCAGACACACACACATACACACACACATACACACACACACACACACACACACACACACACACACACACACACACACACACACAGAGGCATCATGCCAGTCCAGCCAGAACCTTCTGTTCTGAGGGGACTGTTACAGTGCTCCTGATTTTCCATCCTTATGGGAACTTTGTTCAATTTCAGGCCAACTTCTGACCTTATCAGTTTTATTTTCCCAGAGGTTTTTGTAGCTCCTCTTAGTCAACTGTCATAGAGTTGTTGTGAGGGTTAACTGAGGTAATATTTAGTAAATAATTAGAACAGTGCCTGGCATATAGTGAGAGTATATTTATGTGTGTTAATAAAAACTCATAGCTACTATGTATCGAGTGCTTCATAGGCATTTGGTACTTTACATGTATTATTTCATTTCATCCTCTTAACTGAACTCTGAGGTTGGTACTATAATTATCCCCATTTTAAAGATGAAGAAATTGAGGTCTATAGAGATTTAAGAAACTGTCCAAGGTCATTTATGTATTAAGGGACAGAACAGTGTTTACAATCCAGGCAGTCTGGTTCCAGAGCCTTAGTGTTTCATCTCTAGGCTATTATGCCATGTGAGCTAGGTGTGCAACTCTGGGACACTCACCTTCTCTGCCTTAGGATCAAAATCAAGGATTCATGAGGTTGGCCCTTCAGTGGTTCCCTCAAGCCCTCAGGATAAAATCTCAGATTTCTGATGTGCCATACCAACTACCCACAACTGGCCCCTGCACATGTGCCTCATCCTCTCTTATGTTCTTTGCTCGGGCCATGCTTGACCTCTTGCACTTCCTGGAATATGTCATGCTTTCATTTATTTCCTAGGCTCTGATCATGCAGGTCCTTCTGCCTGAAAAGCCCTTTCTCTTCCCTTTTCCCTGGTTAACTCTTATTCCTTACTCAGATCTCAAGTCAGAATTCATTCCCTCCTGTAAGCCTTCTTTGGTCTTCCTCTCAACCCTACTCTGGGGTATGTGCCCCGTGCTTCCTTCACATGACACTGGCCTGTTTGTGTGCCTGTCTTCTCAACTATGGATTGTTAAAAGGCAGAGACTCAGTTCCTCAAGTCCCCAGCATTTAGCCTGGGCCTGGTCTGATGGGAGCTCAGGCCATGCTTTTGAGCAAATGACTGGTAATATCAACTGAACAAGGCGGAGCTGACTCTAGAGAAAGGGGTGCAAGCCAACCATCTGAACTGACTCACCCACTGAAGGCAAGAGAAGACATTTGGAAAGGCTTTGTCACCCCAGGACTGGGCCATCAGAAGGTAGAAGCAGGAATGATTCTGCTCTTGTGGGTGAGATGCAAGAAACAAAGTCAATACTGAGGAGAAAGATGGCAACGAGGAGAGGGATGAAAAAAAGGAAAAGGAAAGAAATGTAAGAAGAGCATCTCCGTCTACCAAATGTGTGCCAAATGTATGAATGGTGGGTTACTGTGTTGCATTCAGACACTCCATCTGTGGGTATGTTCTCTCCTAGAAAGAAGACATTTCCGGGGTTACTGATCTGGGGAAGTGGCAGATCCAGATCCAGAAACTCAAACTGCTAGAGATGGCCCTTCAGTAAGACATAACCTCTGTAGCCCTATCAGATCCATGGACACCATGGGTGGTGCCTGCATTGTGGAGGCAGGCAGGCCAGGAGCTGGAATGGGACTGGCATGGGCCTCAGGAATAGCTTCTTTTGTAAGCCAGATAATGCAATTTTATGTCATTTCTATCCTATTATTCATGTACCTGTAGGAAAGCCTTAACTATACATTCTACACTGAGGACAGAGAATGAAGGAAAATGTTCTAGGTGCCCCCACAGTCCAAAGGATTAACTGGGTCCTGCCTGTGTGAGTATGAAGTCCAGGGAGACTAGATATAGCAGTAATTAACGAGAGGTCCCCAAGGTAAGTCTCACTCCTCTGCCAACCTTGGGCCATCTGGGCTTTCTTATTCTTTTTTTAATAGATGCCAAGGGTAGTTTTTATAAGAAACAGAAAAGAGGGCCTAGGAAAATGAGAAAAGGGGAAGAGAGGTGGAAAGATGAGAGGAACAAAGCCTTAGAAACACTCGCAGGGCTCCTAGGACCCAGATCCCTTTGAGTGTTAAATAATGTCTCTTTAATAAGAAACAGTCAGGAAGAAGTCTTGGCAATCAGAAGCAAATAACAACCTTACAAAAAAGGCTTATGCAAATAGGCTGCCTGGAAATGCTCTCCATTCACAAGTTTGTGAGTCAACAGGCTGGACGACCTGGCCCACTCTGAGTTACAGACTTGAGCAAATCTCTGAAGAGGTTGAAGGAGGGAGGGATGAAGGGAAAGATGGAGGGAGAGAGATGGGGGAGGGGTGTGAATTGATTTGGAGAACAGGGTCAGAACTGCCTGCTTGCCAAACCCAGAGCAGAATCATGTCCTTGTAGCTGGAACTTGAATATATCTGGGCCCAAGTCCCTGGGAGATGGCTCCATGGGACCGATTATTATGGATCCACCATTGTCTTATGGCTGACTGCATCAGTAGCCCACCAAGGTGGCAGGGCAGATATTATTCCCATCTTTACAGACCAATGTACAGAGGCCATCAATGGACAAATGTCCAAGTGACCATAGCAGAGCAGTGGTAGAGTCATAATCTGAACCCAGGTCTCCTGATTCTAAATCCTAGGACATCCAAGGTAGAAGGAACTCAATGTCTAGGAGGAACTGGGTGACTTGGTATATTAGTAAGGGGTCTCTGGAGAAAAAGAACCAATAGCATAGATAGATAGATAGATAGATTTATCATAAGAAATTAGGTCATACAATTACAAAGGTTGAAAAGTCCCAAGATCTGCCATCAGCAAGGTGGAGACCCAAGAGAGCTAATGTTTAAGTCCAAAGGCTTGAGAACCAGGATGACTGATGATGTAAATGCCACTCTGAAATCTTTAGACTCAAGAAGAGCCAGTGTTACAGTTCAAGTCTGAAGGCCAGAACAGACTGATGTCCCAGCTCAAGCATTTGAGCAGGAGTTCTCTCTTATTCATAGCACAGGGGAGGGGGCATGGCAGCCTTTTTGGTCTATTCAGGCCTTCAAGTGACTGGATGATGCCCACCCACATTCAGGAGGCAATCTGCTTTACTCAGTCTACAGATTCAAATGTTAATCTCATCCAAAAACACCCTCACAGATACACCACAATAATGTTTGACCACATAGCTGGGCAACCTGTGGTCCAGTCAAGCCGACACACAAGATAAACTATTACTTCCATGGAGAGGATGAAGCTGAGCCTATGGCTCCCTCTCTGTTGGAAGTTACTCATTGCATGGGACTTGGTAAAGTGTGTTTCTGGGGAGGTAAAAGATGAGGAGAGGGAGAGAACAGAGGAGCAGGCCTTTTGGAATGAATAACAAGATAGTCCATGGGTCAGGTGCCAGGAGGTTAATGGGAGGCCATGGAAGACCAGGCCTTTATGAGTGTGTGTACATACATAAAATGATGGGGCCACTAGGGGCTCCTGTGTTGGGTGGGTTGGCTAAACATGGGAGAATGAGCAGGAAGAATTCACCAAAATCCTCCTCATCAGCCCTGATAGACACAATCCAGCTCAACATGTACTGTAGGAGCTGAGGGAGGCAACCACAGGGAAATTGATTGATGGGGGTGCCACCTCTACTGAGGCTGGGATGAGTCAATAGAGAATCAGCCCAAGGGAAGTCAAAAGTGTATGGAGTGGTTGCATGTATGCGTATTAAGTTGCTTCAGTCAGGTCTGACTCTTTCTGACCCTATGGACTATAGCCTGCCAGGCTCCTCTTTCCATGGGATCGTCCAGGCAAGAATACTGAAGTGAGTTGTCATGACCTCCTCCAGGGGATCTTCCTGACCCAGGGACTGAATGCACATCTCTTGCTTCTCCTGAAATGGCAGGTGGCTTCTTTACCACTAGTGCCACTTGGGAAGCCCATGGAGTGGCCAAAGGGGTGTCTGCTAGTTTCTTGCTGCTGCTGCTAAGTCGCTTCAGTCGTGTCTGACTCTGTGCGACCCCATAGTCGGCAGCCCACCAGGCTCCCCTGTCCCTGGGATTCTCCAGGCAAGAACACTGGAGTGGGTTGCCATTTCCTTCTCCAATGCAGGAAAGTGAAAAGTGAAAGTGAAGTCGCTAGGGCTGCCATAATAAATTATCACAAGCTGAGTTGCTTAAACCAACAGAAATTTATTCTCTGTAAGACAGAAGTCTTAAACTGTTGACATTGCCACATTCCCTTCTGAAGCTCCAGGGGTGAATTGTTCCATGTCTCTCTCCTAGCTTCTGGTGACTTGTAGGCAAGTGTTGCCATTCCTTGGCTTGTAGCCTCATCAGTCCAATCTCTGCCTCTGCTTCCACATTGCTTTCTCCTCTGGGTATCTCTCTAAACTGCCTATGCTTTTCTCTTATAAAGATACATATTATTGTATCTAGAGCCTACCTGGATAATTTAGGGTAATCACCTCATCTCATGATCCTTTACTTAATTAATCTGCAGAGCTCTTTTTTCTAGGGATTAGGACTGGATAGCTGTGGGTGGCCATTATTGAATCTTCTACAAAGGACAAAATTGAAGAAAGTAGGGAAAATCACTAGGCCATTCAGGTATGACCTAAATCAAATCCCCTTTGATTATATAGGGAAGGTGACGAATAGATTCAAGGGATAAGATCCAGTAGACAAAGTGCCTGAAGAACTATGGATGGAGGTTCATACATTTGTTGTAGGAGACAGTGACCAAAACCATCCCAAAGAAAAAGAAATGCAAAAAGGCAAAGTGGTTGTCTCAGGAGACTTTACAAATAGCTGAGGAAAGAAGAGAAGTGAAAGGCAAGGGACAAAGAAAAAGATATACCCAACTGAATGCAGAGTTCCAAAGAATAGCAAGGAGAGATAAGAAGACCTTCTTATGTGAACAATGCAAAGAAATAGAGGAAAAGAATAGAATGGGAAAGATCAGAGATCTCTTCAAAAAAACTGGAGATATCAAGAGAATATTTCAGGCAAGGATGTGCATGATAAAGAACAGAAACAGTAAGGACCTAACAGAAGCAGAAGAGATTAAGAAGAGATGGCAAAAGTACACAGAAGAATTATGCAAAAAAGATCTTAATGACCCAGATAACCCCGATGGTGTGGTCACTCATCTAGAGCCAGATATCCTAGCGTATGAAGTCAAGTGAGCCTCAGGAAGCATTACTATGAACAAAGTTAGTGGAAGTGATGGAATTCCAGCTGAGCTATTTAATATCCTAAAAGATGATGCTGTAAAAGTGCTGCACTCAATATGCCAGCAAACTTTGAAAACTAAATTTGAAAAATTCTGACAAAATGTGGTCTACTGGAGAAGGAAATGGTGAACCACTTCAGTATTCCTGCCTTGAGAACCCCACAGTATGAAAAGGCAAAGAGATAAGACACTGAAAGATGAACTCCCCAGGTCAGTGGGTGCCAAATATGCTACTGGAGATCAGTGGAGAAATAACTTCAGAAAGAATGAAGGGATGAGCCAAAGCAAAAACAACACCCAGTTGTGGATGTGACTAGTGATGGAAGCAAGGTCCGATGCTGTAAAGAGCAATATTGCATAGGAACCTGGAATGTTAGGTCCATGAATCAAGGCAAATTGGAAGTGGTCAAACATGAGATGGCAAGAGTGAACATCCACATTTTAGGAATCAGCGAACTAAAATGGACTGGAATGGGTGAATTTAACTCAGATGACCATTATATCTACTACTTTGGGAAAGAACCCCTTAGAAGAAATGGAGTAGCCATCATGGTTAACAAAAGAGTCCGAAATGCAGTACTTGGATGCAATCTCAAAAATGACAGAATGATCTCTGTTCCTTTCCAGCGCAAACCATTCAATATCACAGAAATCCAAGGCTATGCCCCAACCAGCAATGCTGAAGAAACTGAAGTTGAACGGTTCTATGAAGACCTACAAGACCTTTTAGAACTAACGCCACCAAAAGATGTCCTTTTTATTATAAGGGACTGGAATGCAAAAGTAGGAAGTCAAGAAACACCTGGGGTAACATGCAAATTGGCCTTGGAGTACAAAATGAAGCAGGGCAAAGGCTAATAGAGTTCTGCCAAGAGAACACACTGGTCATAGCAAACACCCTCTTCCAACAACACAAGAGAAGACTCTACACATGGACATCACCAGATGGTCAACACCAAAATCAGACTGATTATATTCTTTGCAGCCAAAGAAGGAGAAGCTCAACATAGTCAGCAAAAACAAGACCAGGAGCTGACTGTGGCTCAGATCATGAACTCCTAATTGCCAAATTCAGACTTAAATTGAAGAAAGTAGGGAAAACCACTAGACCATTCAGGTATGACCTAAATCAAATCCCTTATGATTATACAGTGGAAGTGAGAAATAGATTTAAGGGACTAGATCTGATAGACAGAGTGCCTGAGGAACTATGGATGGAGGTTCATGATATTGTACAGGAGACAGGGAGCAAGATCATCCCCAAGAAAAAGAAATGCAAAAATGCAGAATGGCTGTCTGAGGAGGCCTTAGCTGTGAAAAGAAGGGAAGCGAAAAGCAAAGGAGAAAAAGAAAGATATACCCATTTGAATGCAGCGTTCCGAAGAATAACAAGAAGAGATAAGAAAGCCTTCCTCAGCGATCAATGCAAAGAAATAGAGGAAAACAACAGAATGGGAAAGACTAGAGATCTCTTCAAGAAAATTAGAGATACCAAGGGAGCATTTCATGCAAAGAAGGGCTCAATAAAGGACAGAAATGGTATGGACCTAACAGAAGCAGAAGATATTAAGATGAGGTGGCAAGAATACACAGAAGAACTGTACTAAAAAGGTCTTCATGACCCAGATAATCACGATGGTTTGATTACTCACCTACAGCCAGACATCCTAGAATACGAAGTCAAGTGAGCCTTAGGAAGCATCATTAAGAACAAAGCTACTGGAGGTGATGGAATTCCAGTTGAGCTATTTCAAATCCTGAAAGATGATGCTGTGAAAGTGCTGCACTCAATATGCCAGCAAATTTGGAAAACTCAGCAGTGGCCACAGGACTGGAAAAGGTCAGTTTTCATTCCAATCCCAAAGGAAGGCAATGCCAATGAATGCTCAAACTACCGCACAATTGCACTCATCTCACATGCTAGTAAAGTAATGCTCAAAATTCTCCAAGCCAGGCTTCAGCAATACGTGAACCGTGAACTTCCTGATGTTCAAGCTGGTTTTAGAAAAGGCAGAGGAACCAGAGATCGAATTGCCAACATCCGCTGGATCATGGAAAAAGCAAGAGAGTTCCAGAAAAACATCTATTTCTGCTTTATTGACTATACCAAAGCCTTTGACTGTGTGGACCACAATCAACTGTGGAGAATTCTGAAAGAGATGGGAATACCAGACCACCTGACCTGCCTCCTGAGAAATCTGTATGCAGGTCAGGAAGCAACAGTTAGAACTGGACATGGAACAACAGACTGGTTCCAAAGAGGAAAAGGAGTATGTCAAGGCTGTATATTGTCACCCTGCTTATTTAATTTATATGCAGAGTACATCATGAGAAATGCTGGATTGGAAAAAACACAAGCTGGAATCAAGATGGCTGGGAGAAATATCAATAACCTCAGATATGCAGATGACACCACCCTTATGGCAGAAAGTGAAAAAGAACTAAAGAGCCTCTTGATGAAAGTGAAAGAGGAGAGTGAAAAAGTTGGCTTAAAACTCAACATTCAGAAAGCAAAGATCATGGCATCTGATTCCATCACTTCATGGCAAATAGATGGGGAAACAGTGGAAACAGTGGCAGACTTTATTTTGAGGGGCTCGAAAATTACTGCAGATGGTGACTGCAACCATGAAATTAAAAGAGGCTTACTCCTTGGAAGAAAAGTTATGACCAACCTAGACAGCATATTAAAAAGCAGAGACATTATTTTGCCAACAAAGGTCCGTCTAGTCATGGCAATAGTTTTTCCAGTAGTCATGTATGGATGTGAAAATTGGACTATAAAGAAAGCTGAGCACCGAAGAATTGATGCTTTTGAACTGTGGTGTTGGAGAAGATTCTTGAGAGTCCCTTGAACTGCAAGGAGGTCCAACCAGTCAATCCTAAGGGAAATCAGTCCTGAATATTCATTTGAAGGACTGATGTTGAAGCTGAAACTCCAATACTTTGGCCACCTGATGTGAAGAGCTGACTCATTTGAAAAGACCCTGATGTTGGGAAACATTCAAGGTGGGAGGAAAAGGGGACAACAGAGGATGAGATGGTTGGATGGTATCACCGACTCAATGTACATGAGTTTGAATAAACTCCAGGAGTTGGTGATGGACAGGGAATCCTGGCATGCTGCAGTCCATGGAGTCGCAAAGAGTTGAACCCGATTGAGCGACTGAACTGAACACCAGTGGCCACAGGACAGGAAAAGTCAGTTTTCATTCCAATCCCAAAGAAGGGCAATGCCAAAGAATGTTCAAACTACCATACATTTGCCCTTATTTCACGTGCTAGTAAGGTTATGTTCAAAACCCTTCAAGTTAGGCCTCAACAGTTTGTGAACCAGGAACTTCCCGATGTACAGGCTGATTTAGAAAAGGCAGAGGAACCAGAGATCAAATTGCCAACATCTGATGGATCACAGAGAAAGCAAGGGAATTTCAGAAAAACATCTATTTCTGCTACACTGATTATGCTAAAGCCTTTGACTGTATGGGTCACAACAATCTATGGAAAATTCTTAAAGAGATGGGAATATCTGACCACCTTACCTGTCTCCTGAGAAATCTATATGCCAGGTCAAGAAGCAACAGTCAGTACCGGACATGAACAACAGACTCGTTCAAAATTGGGCAAGGAGTACAACAAGGCTGTGTATTGTCACCCTGTTTGTTTAACTTCCATTCAGAGTACTTCATGCGAAATGCCTGGCTGGATGACTCACAATCTGAATCACGATTGCCAGGAGAAATATCAACAACCTCAGATATGCGGATGGCACCACTCTAATGGCAGAAAAGGAAGAGAAACTAAAGGACCTCTTTATGAGGGTGAATGAGGAAAATTAAAAAGCTGGCTTAAAACTCAACATTCAGAAAACTAAGATCATGGCATCCAGTCCCATCATTTCATGGCAAACAGATGGGGAAAAATTGGAAACAGTGACAGATTTTATTTCCTTGAGCTTCAAAATCACTGCAGACAGTGACTGCAGCCATGAAATTAAAAGACGCATGCTTCTTGGAAGGAAAGCTATGACAAACCTAGACAGCATATTATAAAGCAGAGTCATCACTTTGCTGACAAAGTCCATATAGTTAAAGCTATGGTTTTTCCAGTTGTCGTGTATGAATATGAGAGTTGGACCATAAAGAAGGTTGAGTGCCCCCAAATTGATGCTTTTGAATTGTCTTACTATAGAAGACTCTTGAGAGTCTTTTTGATTGCAAGTAGATCAAACCATTCAATCCTCAAGGAAATCAACCCAGAATCCAGTCCTTCATGGAAGGACTGATAATGAAGCTGAAACTCCAATACTTTGGCCACCTGATGTGAAGAACTGACTCACTGGGAAAGACCCTGATGCTGGGAAAGATTGAAGGCAAAAAAAGATTAGATATCATCACTGATTCAATGGACATGAATTTGAGCAAACTCTGGGAGATAGTGAAGGACAGAGGAGGCTGGCATGCTGCAGTCCATGGGGTGACATAGAGTCAGACATGACCTAGTGACTGAACAAGAGAGAATGAGGATATGTATCAAGATGATTTCAGGACTTACCTCCCTGTGGTTTCTTGGTTATCTATGGCTCTTCTCTGATCCATATGGTGGCTTCATCCTGAGTCTTGTTGCAAGATGGGTGCCACTGCTTTGGATATCCTTTTCAGTAGAACAACATCCCACAGAAGACAAGAGAGATCATCTCTTCCCACATAGCTCTGTTATAAAACAAGAAGATCCCAGAAGGGCCCTCCATAGGCTCCCCAAAGCATCTCACTAGTCTGAACTATGTTACATGCCCATGGCTAAGCCAATCATAGGCCATGGGTTGATACCTGTGTGATAGGTTTAGACCAATCAGACCCATCTCTTGAAGCACATGATCATGCAGAGGAATATGGGTACTGTGAACAAAATCAAGGTTCCAATAAGAAAGAGAAAGGTATGCATGGCCCTAGTTTTCATACTTTGAATTGTATATAACCAGATAGAGTAACTATGGAACACTATGTGCATCTGTAGCTGCCATTGTTTATCAAGCTAAGTTTGGAGTGTGTACAAAACGTTTTGCTCAGACTTCAGAAGGGCACGCAATACTAGATCTAAGGAAATTACTGCTCAGATGGCTTATCTCCTATTCACAGAGGGCAGCTGTGATCTATCATGATTTTTTTATTGAAGTGAAATTCACATAATATACAATTAACCACTTTAAATGTACAATTCAGTATCATTTTATGCATTCACAGTGTTGTGCAATCACTACCTCTCTGTCATTTCAAAATTTTATCACCCCAGAAGAACACCCTGTATCCATTAAATATTCACTCCTCATTCACCCCTCCCTACATTCCCTGACAACCAGTAATCTCTTTTCTGTCTCTATGGATTTGCCTATTCTGGATGTTTCATATAAAAGGAACCATAAATTGTGTGGCTTTTAGTCTGGCTTCTTTCACTCAGCTTATGCTTCCAAAGTTCATCCAAGTTTCCTAGATAGAAAGATAGCCCAGTGCTATCATTCCATTTTTATCTTTGAATAGCAATTCATTGTATGGATAGACCACAACTTGTTTATTCTTTTATCTGTTAATAAACACTCTAGTTGTTTCAACCTTTTGCCTGTTATGAATAGTGCTGCCATGGACATTTGTGAAAAAGTATTTACTTGAAAACTGGTTTTAACTCTTCTGGGTATATATTTAGGAGTGGAATTGCTGAGTCATATGTTAACTCTGCTTAACTTTTTGAGGAAGCAGCAAGGTGTTTTCAGTAGAGGCTCCACCATTTTATATTCCCACCAATGGAGTGTACAGGGATTCCTATTTCTCCACATGCTTGTCACACGTGCTGTTTTCCTCTTTTAAAAAAATTATAGCCATCCTAGTGGGTGGGAATTTGTATCCTATTGTGGATTTGTGTTTCCTCAGTGATTCGCATTTCTTTAGTGATCAGTGGTGCTGGATGTCTTTTCCTGTGCTTGTTTGCCCTTTGTGTATCTTCTTTGGGGACATATCTGTTCAAGTCCTTTGCCCATTTTTGAATTGGGTTATTTGACTTTTTGTCTTTGAGCTGTAAGCATTCTATTTTGAGTATGAAACTTATCAGACATATGACTTACAACTATTTCTCTCATTCTGTAAGATATCTGTTCATGTAACTGTTAATGTTCTTTGAAGTGCGAAAGTGTTTAATTTTGATGAAGTGCAATTTATCTGTCTGAGACGGACTTATTTGCCCACAGATGCCCAAGGCTTCTGACTCGGGCACATTGTAAGAGAGACACCACCAAGTACCCTGAGCCATTATGGAGTTCAGACTGGGACACTTTGGGGTTAAGTTTGATTCTTTTTTTCTCAGTCTCACCTTATTTTTTAAAATTTAATTTATTTTATTGGAGTATAATTGCTTTACAATGTTGTGTTAGGTTCTCCTGTACAACAAAGTATATCAGTTGCATGTATATATATATATATATATATATATATATATATATATATATTTATTTATTTATTTATTTATATATATATATATCTCCCCTCCCTCTTGAGAGTCTCACGTTGTTTTACTCTCTAGTCCAGCCTTGAAGAGCAGCATTTCTCTGTGTATTGCTGACCCTGCTCACAGCATCAATTGTCTCACTGTGTCTCACTGTGTGCACTGTTTGCTGAATCCATGGAAGAGAAGGTGCAAGCTAAGAGGGTGGAAGGAGACTCAAGGAGCCGTAGGAACTGCAGGCACATTTATTCTCTCCTGGCTGGCCAGCAACCATAACCCAGCCTCTCTCCTGGCTGATGCAGCAGCCATAGCAGCAGACACACTTTAGTGGGGCAAGAGAGCCTGATAATGCCATTTTTGCTAATTCGCTCACACCCCACACTCTGGGAAGTTTCTCCCAGAATTATGTTATTCTTCAAGGCAACCCTGCTTTTCTAATATTCTCTACTCCAAAATTTCCCTTCTTTCTCAACATACAGTTCAGCAAACCCTTTCTTTCTTCCTTCTTTTCCTCCTCTACCCCTCTTTCCTTTCCATTATGCTTTCTTCTCAATCTCCAGGCTAAGTAGACTGAAGATGGAGGAACAGAGGTTTGAGTGAGGGAGCTTGAGCTGCTGAAGGTCACCCTCAGACAACTTTAGGGAGCCTGAAATCTAGACCTCGCACAGACATGGCCCCAGTTTCTGTTCTCTCACAGGTTGTGCTAGTGGTAAAGAACCTGCCTTGCAGGAGGCATAAAAGACACAGGTTTGATCCCTGGGTCAGGAAGATCCCCTGTAGAAGGGCATGGCAACCTACTCCAGTATTCTTGCTTGGATAATCCCATGCACAGAGGAGCCATGCGGGCTACAGTCCATAGGGTCACAAAGTCAGATAAGACTGCAGCAACTTAGCATGCAGCATGCATGTGTGTGACCAAGGCAAGTCCTTTCTCCTAAGTTTCAATTTCTTCTTATCTATAATATGAAAACACTGAAACACATCTGTGGTTTCTACACTTAAAAGAATCCTAAGGTCCAATGAAATCTAACTCAGGAAAAAAAAAATGAAGCAAATCAAAGCAGATGGCCTCTGGTGAAGGGGAGTGTCTGCTCAGCTCAGCCAGTCTGCCTCTCAACAGCTGGCCCTGAGGTGTGTCCTCAGAACCCTGAAACTTGGCATATTCATTTATTGAATGAATATTTTTTGAGAATCTACTATGCTGCTACTGCTAAGTCACTTCAGTCGTGTCCGACTCTGTGCGACCCCATAAACGGCAGCCCACCAGGCTCCCCTGTCCCTGGGATTCTCCAGGCAAGAACACTGGAGTGGGTTGCCATGTCCTTCTCCAATGCATGAAAGTGAAAAGTGAAAATGAAGTCGCTCAGTCGTGTTGGACTCTTTGTGACCCCATTGACTGCAGCCCACCAGGCTCCTCTGTCCATGGGATTTTCCAGGCAACAGTACTGGAGTGGGTTGCCATTACCTTCTCCTTCATCTGTAGATGAAATGATAAATACTCAGTAAGACTGCTTAATACTATCAACTGGACGAATACCCTTAGTGCATACATACGACTTTTTTTTTAAGATAAATGACTAAAAATAAGAATTGCTGAGTCAGAGGGTAAATGCACTGTTAGGACTCTTGATTGGAAATCCCATGGTATATATTCAAACTTGCACTGAATGACTGAATACACATTATCTATTAATTTGATGGGTGAAAAAATTCCCCTTGTTTATATAAACATTTCTCTGATCTACCCCCTACCCTGCAATTTGCCCTTTCTTTCAATTACATTGATGGTTCTTTTCTCCACCAGATATTTACTTTAGTATTTTTAAAAACATGACTAACCACTAATTTTGAATGCTTCATACCCTTTATTTTTTTTAGCAATTTTTTTAGTAATTTCTTTATTTTTTTCTTTTTTTATTTTATTTATTTATTTTTTTTTAAATTTTAAAATCTTTAATTCTTACATGCATTCCCAAACATGAACCCCCCTCCCACCTCCCTCCCCATAACATCTCTCTGGGTCTTTATCGTTCTGTGTCTAGATTTTATTCTGCTTCAATTGTCTACCTGGCTGTTCATTAATACCGTTCTGTTTTAGAAAGTCTAACAGTAAATGTTTTATTACCTAGTAGGGAGATCCATCCTTCATCTTCTTTTTCCAGATTCCCTTAACTATTCTCTGGTATGTATTCTTTCAAATGAACCTTCAAATGTTAATTTAAAAATCTCAATTCTTTCTTGAATGACTTCATGTTGAATTTACATAGTAATACAGGGAGAATTGATTTTTTTTCCCCTTTCATCCCTGGTCCAGAAATTGAACTGAGTCCATGTAGCACAACTTGTGAAGCTTGCATGCCTAGAGCCTGTGCTCTACAAGAGAAGCCACTGAAATGAGAAGTCTGTGCACTGCAACTAGAGAGTAGCCCCTGCTTGCCTCAACTCGAGAAAGCCCAAGCAGCAGTGAAGACCCAGCACAACCAAAAATTAAAACACTCCATAGCAGAAGAAAACTAAATTAAAAAAAAAATTTAAGGAATTTAATTTTCTTAAAGATACAGCTATACATCAGTTCACAATCTCTACACAGCTACATTTTTTAAAGTATAGTCTACATCCACTCCCTCCTCTTTCTTCATCCCCTACTTTTATAAAATATGTAAGAACTGTAACCAAAATGGCATTAATAATTGGAAAAGAAACTACTAAGTTAAATTATCAGATCAGCACTGCCAGTTTTTAGCTGAGTGTCCCTGGCAAATAAATCAATCTCCTATTCCTCTTCTACATAACTTGAGAGTTTCTGTATAGACGATCTTAAAAGAACAGAAAGTGATCTCTATGCTCCTTAACACTATCTTTTCAACTAATTTTCAAAGGAAGTCACACAAGATTATTCTTCTGTTTCACTTAAACCTTAAAAAAGGAACCTCACAGCTTCACTTGTGAATCATATAGTGCTAAATATTAGGCCTTAAAGTTGCTGCTCTGCCATTCTCTGCGGCACTGGATATTAAAGAGATACGTTACAGTTTCAGACCCCAGCATTTGTGTCTGTGGCTCTGTGTCTTCGATATCTGCCCTATGGGGGCACAATGCAGTGCCCAACCCGCACCTTACACCTAACTGTCCTCTTGCCACTCCCTCTTCCTTGCTTCTCTACCCCTACACCCAAATTCTTGCTTGTCTGCCCAGCACTGTCTCTTCCAAGGCATGAGGGGAAAGCTAGACTTATTGGGAGGTTCATTCCAACTCCATTCTCCTATTTTTCTCCCCAGGTTATTCTGGGATTAGCAGCTATTAGAAAAGTAAAAGGAGCATCCCCCAGGGCTGAGGCCTCATCTATACTTAGTGGTTGCCAAGGCTTTGAGTATCTGCTTCTTGCTCAAGGAACATTCTATCATATAATGGTCCAGGGCAAATGGCTCTGTGAAATGCCCCCACACCAACTCTTCACCACAACCTGCGCACAGAGCTTTCCATGAGGCTCATCTCTAGTGGGGAGAATAGAAGGAGCAGGGAGAAGTAACATTAATCCTACATCCAGTCAGAAAGAGACCCAACTAGATAGAATAGAGCCCCGAAATGTGAATGTTTAACAAGTACCCCAGGTAATGATTCTTATCACCAGGGATGTTTAAGAAACCCCGGATCAGGGCTTCTTAGCCCTGGTTGCATATCAGAATCACCAGATGCCCAGGTCACACCCCAGGTCAATGATATCAGAGCCTCTGGATGTGGAACTCCAGCATCAACATTCCTTTTAAGTTATCCAGGTGATTCTAACATGTAAGCAGGACTGAAGACCACAACCTTAGATGATCTCTGAACACCCTTTCAGCCTCAAGTTGTATGGCCTAGAAATGACATGTGGCTGATAAGTCCTCTAGAGGAGGGTGAGAGAAAACTGAGGGGCAAGAAGAGCAGGCTTCTGTGGGGAGGCAGTGTGTTGAAGTGGAGAGAGCACTGAAGTGTCTCTGATCACTCACGTAGATGGTAGAAGACAGCAGGGAAGCCTGCCTGCCCAGGCAGAATGAATACCCAGCTTGAAAGCCCAATTTTTGGAGTGGTCAGCGACCCAGATGGTGTCCCCAAGGAAATTAAAGTTTAGTGTGGGAGTCTGATGGGCCTTTACTCTGGACACTTCACCCGGAGCTCTCAGCCTTTCACAGAGCAACTAACTCCCTTTCCACATCTCCAGTAGACAAGGACTCAGGCAGAGGGAGGAGCCTTGCTGAAGCTCACATCTTCCTAAGTGCTGCAGGTACTACCCACACCACCCCCTGCCTCTACAAATGCATCCAAGGCTCACCTGCACCTTCAAGACAAAGTCCTCACTTCTCAGCCTGAAATTCCAGGCTCTTCCCCATCTGGTCTGGTGGTAAGGAAGAATAAATCTGACTCCATATTAGACTGGTTTATTTATTACATTAACCTTTGTATTCTGTTGCTTTTGCTTTTAGTTAAGAATAGAATGATTTTTCCTTTTCTATTAAATATTTGTGCCAATTGCTGTTTATTGAGATTTCAAGTATCATCTGTATACTATTTCAAGAGCTCTACATATATTAACTCATCAAATTCTCATAGTAGCCCTATAAAACATTGGATAACTGCCCCATTTTGTAGATGAGGAAACTGAGACCAGAGAAGAAAGGTAAATCTTCCATGGTTACACAGCTGTAAGGACACGAGTTACAGCTTCCATCCATGATTAACGCTTTATTCAGTGTTCAACCCATCAAGCCATGTATCTTTGAACTGCCTTTTCACTTCTTTTCCCATATTTTACCTATCTGAAATTCTATAGGATCCAGGGCTTTGCTGGAAGGCTTTCCTGATCACCCCCATTCACAGTGCTGTGAACATAGCAGTTCAGTGAACAGGAACTTTCTTGTGACTCATGTAGCATCATGAACCAAGCTTAGCTTTCCAAGACAGACAGAGCTGTCTGTGATAGCTGTGGCCATGGGCAAGTCACTTCACCTTGCTGAGCTACCTCATCCCTAATATGCAGCTAATAATAACATTTGCCTCAAAGGCAGCTGGAGAGATTGAGTGAAGCAGTGGATAAAAACAAGGCCTCTGCAGAAAATAGAAAAACAATAGATTAAATAAGTCAATATCCTGGTTTTTTTGAACCAAATCAAGAAAGGAAATGAACCACTAGCAAATTTAATTAAAAAAAAATTAAAAGCACAAATAAAAGGACAGGAAAGAAATAACTAGTAATACACAGCAAATTTTTAAGAAGTAATAAAATACTACTTTGTATAAATATATATACATAAATTAGAAAACCTAGATGAAATGCATCATTTCATAGGAAAATACAATTTACCAAACTTTAACATGTTGATAGAAAGCATAAGCAGAGCAGTTATAACAGAATTAAAGCAAATTTTTAAGAAATTATCCCACAAAATCCAGTAGGCCCAGATGTTATCATAGGGGAATCCTGCAAGAGACACCAGATAGCCTTAATGCTATATAAATTGCTTCAGAGAAAATAAAGGAAAACGTTCACATTCTTCTTCCAAAGTGAGTATAACACTAACATCTAAATATGATATAATACATGCTATGATATGTTTCCTGGTGGCTCAGATGGTAAAGAATTCGCCTGCAATGTGGGAGACCAGGGTTCGATCCCCTGGTTGGGAAGATCCACTGGAGGAGGGCATGGCAACCTACTCCAGTATTCTTGTCTGGAGAATCCCCATGGACAGAGGAGCCTGGGGGGCTACAGTTCATGAGGTCGCAAAGAGTTGGACATGACTGAGCGACTAAGCACAGCACAGTACATGCTATAATATGATAAAGATAATTTTTAAAGGAATAAATTTCAGATGAATATCACTTATGAATACTGACACAAAAAAATCCAAAATTAAATTTTAGTGAGCAGATTTCAACAGCAAGTTAAGAAAACATCATGACCAAGAACAGTTTTTGAAGAAATGGGAAGTTGATTCAATAGCCAAAAATCTATTATATAAACAGCTATGTTAATACGTTAATAGTTCTGAAAAAACCTTTGAAAACATTCAACATTCATTCCTAAAAAAAAAAAAAACTCAGAAGAAAATTAAAAAAAAAATACAAGAACAATAAAACCAAGGCCTCTGGCAGTGGAAGTAAAATCTCTTGACCAAGACCTGACTGTGACTTGCTGGTTTCCTCACGCCATTTGGTTGGCTGTCTGAGAGAGTGAGGCTACAGGTCAGGGAGGCAAAGGCCCTCGAGTGGCTCTGTCCCTGGAGAAAGGTAAGGAAGTGGTCAATTATGGCAGCCTCTCCACAGGCAGCTCCATACTCTGTGTTCTAGATAGCTCTTCTTTCAGACCTTCCTAACTATCCTGTGGGGCAGTGTTACTATTTCCCTGTCCCAAATGAGAATGCCAAGGCCTTTAAAGTGGAAGGGAGGGCACACAATAGGAGACACCCTGAGGCTCAGGCTCCCACCCTGGGAATCAGGCCCCAGCACATTGTGGGAGAAGTGGTTCCATTATCACAGAAGGGCCTAAGCCCTCCCACCTGCCAGAGTCTTGGTCTAGAAGAGTCCCCTCTACTTGCATGGTGATGGTGCCCGCTGTGTCTGGTGAGTATTGCCCTAAAGGCTACATGTGCCTTTGAAGCACACCTGGGATTCAGCCACTTACCAAACACTCCCGAGGGGACACCACCTACAATATCACTGAAGATCCCTATGTAGACAAATAGTCATGAATGATAAAGATGTTTCAAAACAATTTATAAAGGAGTGGTGCATCCTGCCCAGGAGAAATGGGGCTGGCCTTGGGTGTAGGGCCCAGAGTGGGAACTACAAGTCTGGTGATTTAGTTGGACTGTGTATTCACCTCTCTGCAAGTATATAGACATTAATTTATATATAATTTATGCCTATATTTCCTGTAGCAGATACTTTCAGAATTCCAGAATGTCCCCAGCTTGTGGCAGCCATGACCATGGAAAGCTGAGACAGAAGCAAAGAAGAAACCAAGCAGAGACACAGCAAGTCTTCACCTACCACCTGATTTCTTTCGGATCCTGGACCTGTACCTGGTTCTTATGTTCATGAATGCAATCTGTTCTCACTAGCCACCTCTGCTCACTAGCTTCTTTCCTGGAATTATGTGTTCTTTGTATTTCTCTCTTACTCCAGAAAGTCTCACACAGCCTGGGCACTTGAAACATATACAGACTGTTAAGTCATCCAATTTCTATAATAACAATTATCTGTCAACCACATATATGTATTACATTTAATGGTTTGGGAAGTGCTTTCAGATAAATTATTTTTTTGCGTCCCAACCCCAGTTGTGTAGAGAAGTCCCATGAGCGGCAGATGGTAAGTGGAACACACATTGCATAGGGAGGCAGGAGTCTTGGGTACAAGTCCTGGTGTGACTACTTACTCATTCTGTGGTTTCAAGAAACTTTTCTCCTTAACTATAAAATGAGGGAATTAGATCAAATTGGAGATAAAAGGTTTTTTTTTTAATTGAAGTATAGTTACTGTATAATATTATATAAGTTACAAGTGCACAATGAAGTGATTCATAATGTTAAAGGTAATACTCCGCTTATGAAATATTTACTATATTCCTTATGATGTATAATATATTCTTGTAGTTTATTTTATACCTAATAGTTTGCACCTCTTTATCCCCTACCCTTATATTACCCTTCCTCACCCATTGGTACCCGCTAGTTTGTTCTCTATGTCTGTGAGTCTCCTTCCTTTTTGTTATATTCAAGAGTTTGTTGTATTTTTTAGATTCCACATATAAGTGATAGCATGAAGTTTTTGTCTTTGTCTATCTGACTTATTTCACTTAGCATAATGCCCTCCAAGTCCATCCATGTTGTTGAAAATGGTGAGATTTCATTTTTTAATGGCTAGGTAGTATTCCATTCTGTATAAATACCATATCTCCTTTATAGATTGAGAATAAAAATGTGCACAATAAGCACTGACTACCTGAAACACTGTCTGAGGAAGATTCTGAGGACATCTGGACTAAAGGATAAAGAGTTCCATGACTGGACAAGTGATATCTGCTGTGGATGAGTAGAGAGGGTATTTAACAGCCCATTTCAGATCTGAGTGTTTGGGATTTTCAAGTGCTTTCCCCCGAGATCACTCAGGGAGCTCAAGGCAGAGCTGGGACTGGGCTCATTCCTCTACCAAATCAGCTTTCCACTTCCCCTTCCAAGCTCCATTGGGGGCACTGGACTCATAATTTACTTCAGCCCTAGGTACCCAGTAGAGATTTGCTGAGTATTTACTTTGTAGTTTGCTGATAGCCACTCACCCAAATGTTGTTTTCAAGATACCTTCATATTGTAGCTTGGATTGGTACTTGAGTATTACGTATATTTAATTGATAAAATGTGGTGAGTAGACAGTTCAGGGAAGAAACTAAAAATCATATTTAACTCCACCATCCAGGGTTATCAGTGCAACACTTTAGTGTATTTCTTTTCAGGCTTTCATTCATATATTATACTATATATCAAATATATTATATATCACATATTACATCATGTAAGATATATATATACTGGAAAAGGTCAGTTTTCACTCCAGTCCCAAAGAAAGGCAATGCCAAAGAATGCTCAAACTACTGCACAATTGCACTCATCTCACAGACTAGCAAAGTAATGCTCAAAATTCTCCAAGACAGGCTTCAACAGTTCGTGAACTTTGAACTTCCAGATATTGAAGCTGGATATAGAAAAGGCAGAGGAACCAGAAATCAAATTGCCAGCATCCACTGGATTGTCAAAAAAGCAAGAGAGTTCCAGAAAAACATCTATTTCTGCTTCATTGACTCTGCCAAAGCATTTGACTGTGTGGATCACAACAAACTGGAAAATTCTTCAAGGTATGGGAATACCAGACCACCTGACCTGCCTCCTGAGAAATCTGTATGCAGGTCAAGAAGCAACAGTTAGAACCGGACATGGAACAACAGACTGGTTCCAAATAGGGAAAGGAGTACGTCAAGGCTGTATATTATCACCCTGCTTATTTAACTTCTTTGCAGAACACCTCATGAGAAACGCTGGGCTGGATGAAGCACAGCTGGAATCAAGATTGCCGGCAGAAATATCAATAACCTCAGATATGCAGATGACACCACTCTTGTGGCAGAAAGTGAAGAACCAAAGAGCCCCTTGAGGACAGTGAAAGAGGAGAGTGAAAAAGTTGGCTTAAAGCTCAACATTCAGAAAACTAACATCATGGCATCTGATCCCATCACTTCATGGGAAATAGATGGGAAAACAGTGAAACAGTGACAGACTTTATTTTGGGGGGGCTCGAAAATCACTGCAGATGGTGACTGCAGGCATGAAATTAAAAGAGGCTTGCCCCTTAGAAGAAAAGTTATGACCGACCTAGACAGCATATTCAAAAGCAGAGACATTACTTTGCCACCAAAGGTCCGTCTGGTCAAGGCTATGGTTTTTCCAGTGGTCATGTATGGATGTGAGAGTTGGACTACAAAGAAAGCTGAGCGCCGGTGAATTGATGCTTTTGAACTGTGGTGTTGGAGAAGACTCTTGAGAGTCCCTTGAACTGCAAGGAGGTCCAACCAGTCCATCCTAAAGGAAATCAGTCCTGAATATTCATTGGAAGGACTGATGCTGAAGCTGAAGCTCCAGTACTTTGGCCACCTGATGTGAAGAACTGACTCATTTGAAAAGACCCCGAAGCTGGGAAAGATTGAAGGCAGGAGGAGAAGGGGACGACAGAGGAAGAGATGGTTGGATGGCATCACCGACTCAATGGACATGAGTTTGAGTAAACTCTGGGAGCTGGTGATGGACAGGGAGGCCTGGCGTGCTGCAGTCCATGGAGTTGCAAAGAGTCGGACGCGGCCGAGCGACTGAACTGAACTGACCCGAATCCCATAAGGGAAGTAGGGCAGGGGCTTCATATTTCAGGGGGGCTCAGACAGGGAAATGTCCAGAGTCAATAAAGCTGCCCATGGAATCCCAACCGCAACACACACATGGGCACTATTTTTCCCATGTGTTGATTTTATGGCATGCACACACAAATAAGCTCAGTAAAATGTGTTGCTGTGATGTATAAGAAATGGACCCTCTTGTCAAAGACCTTATGAGACCAGTAGGGGGGTAGTTGAGTCAAGGGCTCACTTCTGTCCAAGAGATAAGAGTTCCAGTAGCTGCTGGGTCTTGACTGGGGCTTTGAAGGATGAGCGACATTAGAAAAAGCAGAGCACACTTGTGAGTACAGTAGCAGCGGCTTCACTCACACACATTCCTGCCATCCTAATAAGTGCAGGGATCTGAAATATCAGACATAATCTGCACTAGTTAATCAGACTTGTTAGACCACTGAAGAGCACCAGTCTCAGCTGAAAGGAAGCAAGCTGAAGCACGACACAGAAGCCACCAAGAAGCAGCTCTGGGACTGTGGCAGCGGATGTGCTATTTCTATGTGTGCATGTGGTGAGGGTGGGGGCTCAGTGGGACATGGGAAGAGATGCGACTGCAGGCACCATAAAATTCTAGGATCAACCCAAACTCCAGGGCGCCCGTTTGGTCACTTGCTCCTCATCATAGCCTCCCTCCACTTGCAAGTGTGGTTGGGAGCTTATCACTACCCACACTGCCAGTCCCCTCTACAATGTTCCCACCCTACAGAAAAGGCTTCTAAACTCCTGGAGTCCTGTGACTCCCCTATTTATAATTGACACATACATCCCTTCTAGCAACTTCTTAATTCCCTTCCCTCCTTGATTTTTCTCTATAGATTTACAACCATCTAGCATTCTATGAATTTTATTTGTTTCCCTTCAGTCTGTCTCCCTTCACTATAATCTGAGTTCCACGAAGGAAAGGATTTTTTTTTTTTTTTTTACAATTGAAGTATAGTTGGTTTACAATGTTGTGCTAGATTCTGGTGTATATATATATATATATATATATATATATATATATATACATATATATATATCTGATCCTCTTTCTAGTCTAGATTATTATAAGATATTGAATATAGTTCCCTGTGATATACACTAAATTCTTGTTTCTCTATTTTATGTATAGTAATTTTATATCCATTGATTCGAAGCTCCTCATCTATCTCTCCCCTCCTCTTTCCCCTTTGTGGCCATCAATCTGTTTTCTATGTCTGTCAATCTGTTTCCATTTTGTAAATAAATTCATTTGTAATATTTTTAAGATTCCACATATGATATATACTTGTCTCTCTCTGTCCGAATTTACTTAGTATGATGATTTCTAGGACAATCTATCTTATGTTGTTGCAAATAACATTATTTCACTCTTTTTTGGCTGAGTAATATTCCATTATATATATATGTGTGTGTGGGGGGGTGTATACATATACACACCCACACACACACACACATATATATATACCTTGTCTTCTTTGTCCATTCATCTGTCAATGGACATTTTCGTTGCTTCCATGTTTTGGCTATTGTAAATAGTGCTACTATGGACATTGGGGTGCATGTATCTTTTTAAATTACAGTTTTCCTCTTTTCTGGATATATACCCTGAAGTGGGATTGCTGGATCATATGGTAACTTTATTTTTAGTTTCCTAAGAAACGTCCATACTGTTTTCCATAGTGGCTACACCAGTTTACCCACCAACAGTATAGGAGGGCTCATGAGGGAAGGACTTTTTGTATGTGTTTGCCTCTTATAGTCATTGCTGAGTTCCTCAGTCTCTGTAACAGCGCTTGGCACAGCATGGGTGCTCAACTAATATTTGTGGAATGAATGAGGTCTCACAAATCTTCTGCCAACCATCAAGCCTGCAAAACCTCCCAGGACACACAAGCACACACCAAGCCCACAGAGTGGTGACTGAGCACTGTTGTTACAGAGAGCCACCTAGTTTGCTTGAACAGCTAAATCTGGTGTCCTTCCTCCAGTCTCTGTGTCGCATGTGCCCCACATCCACCCACACTTGTGACTTGGGCCAGCTTTCTCTTCTCTCAACTCACATAATCCTTCCTCAAAGGGACTTTAAATTCCAGCTGAAACTCTGCTCTACTACCTCAAACTTTTCCCTAGTCTCATCCAATTTCATTGACATCCCCATCTACTGCTTTTTTCCTGGATGATAACTCAGGCCAATAAACATTGGCTTACTGTAGCACAAGGTACAAAGCTGTTTCGACAGTCATTCAACACACAATTATTAAGCACCCATATATAAGATGCCATACAAGGACAAAAAAGACATGATTCCTGTCCTTAAGGAGCTCCCAGTCTAGTGTGGGAGTCTGGAATTTAACCAGATAAATACTAGTCTGTGGGACCAGTTCAGTGACAAAGAAACACCCAAGAGTTGTGGGAGCCCAGAAGAAGACCCTCAACCCAGGCTGGCTCCCAGAAGGAGAGGTTGTATGGGATGAGGTTTGAAGGATGGGAAGGAGTTTGCCAAGTGATGAAGTAGGAAGAAAAAAACAAATGTTTTAGGCAGAGGAGGCAGCATGTGCCAAAATCTGGAGATGGGCAAGAATTGTTTTGTAAGGTAGGAGTGTACCCACCTACATGGGGAGTGGAAGAGATGAGGCTGAAGAGGAAGGCAGACCCCAGAGCACGCAGGGCCTTGCAGACCATGGAGAAGAGTTTGGATTTTATCCAGGGGGCACTAGAGAGCTCCCTGAAGGGTCTTTCCAGGGGTGTGGAGCATGGGTTGGAGGAGTTAAGCATGAACTCAGGGAAACAAGAGTCATTGTGTTATTCCAAGTGAGGGGGTGGGGTGAGGTAAATTAGGACTTTGAGATTAACATATACACGCTACAATATATAAACCAGGGAAATAACAAGGATATACTTATAGCGTAAGAAACTATACTTAATATCTTGTAACAACTTATAATGAAAAAGAATATGAAAAAGAATATATGTATATATATATATATATATATATATATGTGAATCACTTTGCTATATGCCTGAAATTAGCACAACATTATGAATTAATTGGGCTTCCCTGGCGGCTTAGAGGGTAAAGCGTGTGCCTGCAATGCAGGAGACCCGGGTTATGAATTAATTATACCTCAATAAAAACTATGGACAAGTGAGTGGTGAAAGATGATGATGGTAGCAGTGTGAGTATGGAGGTGGGGACAGACTCAAACTTGAATGGTAAGGAGGAGAGAAAAATCCCTGGACTTGAGGACTGGTTGGCCAGAGGGGAGGGGAGGGGACGCTTCAGGAAAGGAGAGATGCTGAGCTGGGGTAGAACCATGGTGGCTTTGAGGTGCTTGTGGGATATCCAAGGGGAGATTCCATTAGACAGTGAGACTCCTGAGTGCCGACATTTCCCTCTAGTGGCTCTGCCCTGTCCATCTGCAGGTTCTCCCTCTCATTTCCACCCCTAAGCCCTGTCATTTCTACCAGATCTCTGTGTTCATACCTCTCTTCCCTCTTCTTTGTGAGGCCATCAGCTTGTCTGCCCACCTCCTTCCTATTACCTTATTCTCTGTTCCGCCCCAACTAAATATCCCTAAATATGTCTGAGTACAACTGCACATTTCTAATTAATACATACTCTCTTTCCTGTCAGTTTCTTTCTCATAGTGAATTTTTAACTGCGGGTATGCACATTAACTCTTGACATAGAAGCATCTGATCAGAGAATTTTATTTGAGGTACTATTAATAAATAGAAAGGTCCTTAGAATGTAAAGCCGGGAGAGGGGAAGCAAATTGTCAAGGTCACACACAGTGAGCTCAGCTCTAGCTGAGACAGACTAGAACCTGGTACTTCTGTATCCCAGGCTAGGGCTTTAGGGCATAGAGTGGATTCTTTCTAGCATAAAAAGGGTGCTGGGATACTGAGCAAACACCGAGGGTGGTCACTTGCCATGAAGACATAAAGATGAGTTAGGAAATCTTCTCTTCCAAACTCCTCCAGCAGAGAGTTGTTCTTCAGTTGACTCTAGCATTCCTGCTTCAAAACATGGGTTGTACTAAGCTGGCCTCTGTCCCTCACGTGTTCTCACTGGGGTGAATGCCACCTGGTGGCTGTTGGTGAGCTGTTGGTGGTATAGGTGAGCTGTTGGGACCAGCCCATTGGAGGAGAATGGAGACAGGCATCTTCTTCTTCAACAGTATCTCCTTCGAGCAGAGACATGGGTGCTTCATTGGCCAGTCCAGAGATCACCTAGGGTTTGACATTCTTGCTCAAACAGTAGTTTCTGAGAGCCAGGAGCCCGATGAAGAGCAATGAAGATTAATTACTCACAAGGACAGGGTCCATCTCTTCCAGACTTTCCCTAGGGAGAGGGAAGGCATCACAATGGGAGTGGGGGAACCCCTGGGGCCTCCAACCCACTTGGTGGCCTCTCTGAGACATAGAATCTGTTCCAGAGTTCATCCAATTCACACAAAATTGCCAGTAATTATCACCCAGGGCAGGACACTTGGAGTCAAATTTCTTCTACACAACTTAGTAGCTGTGTGATCTTGGACAGCTTATCTAACCTCTCTGAACCCCAATTGCCAACTCTGTAAAATAGAAGCAATTTGTATCCACCTTACATTGTTGTGAGATGCTTACAGAAGAGTACGGATGTGAAAGAGCTCTATAAACTATAAACCTCTGCAAAAATGAGACAAAATTTTATTGTCAGGAATTCTTCCTACTGTCTGACCTCTAGCATTGACTCCTCTTGCTGTAGTTTTAGTTCATAGTCTCTTAGTAATCCTTCTTCTTCAAAGTGGAATGAGGTGTCCTCCAAACAGTACCACTGCCTTCCTGAATCTTGTGAAGCTCCCATATTCCTTTTACTTAAAAACTGAGACTCAACTGGACATAGTCTCTGACTTCAGATCTTGAAGGTGTGGTCACAAGCAGAGGTTGTAGATGGGATCTGGGTGGCCTCCAGGGTGGGAGATGAAGGATGTGTGCTAAAAATTTGCTTCTTCCCCCAGCTGCCCTTCTTCCAATAGCAGAAAACCAGTCCCACAAGACCACCTCAGAAATTTGCATTTTGAACATGCACCCCATATAAGTCCAGTGAATAGTACCTCAGAACTGGGCTTCAAGGACAGCTGTCCAGATTTTACAACGTGGCTGGAGCCAGGAAGTAGCCCTCCTGTGTTCTTTGCAACTTAACACAAGGCAATATGCTTAGTCGCTCGGTCATTTCTGGCTCTTTGTGACACCATGGATTGTAGCCCACCGGGCTCCTCTGTTCATTTTGTACCTCTGCTCAACTTGATTGGTCAAGTTTTGATATTTTCCCGGTTGGGAGAATAATAATAAATCTTACCCTTATTGAAAATATTAATATTATAAGCCCCAAACTGTTCTATGCCCTCTATGTTTTGCTCCATTATTCTTTTTTTTATTGATTTATGTTTTAATTGAAGAAATATTGCTTTACAGAATTTTTTTTCCCAAACCTCAACTTGAATCAGCCATAGGTATACATATATCCCCTCCCTTTTGAACCTTCTTCTCTTCTCCTCTCCCTCCCCATTCTACCCCTCAAGTTTGATACAGAGCCTCTATTTGAGTTTCCTGAGCCATACAGAAAATTCCTGTTGGTTATCTATTTTACATATGGTAATACAAATTTCCATGTTACTCTTTCCATACATCTCACCCTCTCCTCCCCTCTCCCCATGTCCATATGTCTATTCTCTATGTCTGTTTCTCCATCGTTGCCCTGTAAATAAATTCTTCAGTACCGTGTTTCTAGATTTCATATATATGTGTTAGAATATGGTATTTATTTTGGTCTTTCTGACTCAATTCATTTTGTAAATAGGTTCTAGGTTCATCCACTTCATTAGAACTGACTCAAATGCGTTCCTTTTTATGGATGAGTAATATTCCATTGTGTATATGTACCACAACTTCTTTATTCATTCATCTGTCAGTGGACATCTAGGCTGCTTCCATGTTCTAGCTATTGTAAATAGTGCTGCAATGAACAATGGGACACATGTTTCCCTTTCAATTTTTGTTTCCTCAGGATATATGCCTAGGAGTGGGATTACTGTGTCATATGGTGGCTTTATTCCTAGTTTTTTAAGGAATCTCAATAACGTCTTCCATAGTGGCTGTATCAATGTACATTCCCGCCAGCAGTGCAAGAGTGTTCCCTTTTCTCCACACCCTCTCCAGCATTTAGTTTGTAGACTTTTCGATGAGGGCCATTCTGACTGGTGTGAAGTGATATCTCATTGTAGTTTTGATTTGCATTTCTCTAATAATGAGCGGTGTTAAGCATCTTTGCATGTGTTTGTTAGATATCTGTACATCTTCCCTGGAGAAATGTCTGTTTAGATCTTTTTCCCACTTTTTGATTGGGTTGTTGTTTTTCTGGTATTGAGTTGTATGAGCTGCTTATATATTTTGGAAAGTAATCCTTTGTCAGTTGTTTCATTTGCTATTGTTTTCTCCCATTCTGAGGGTTGTCTTTTCACCTTGCTTATAGTTTACTTTGCTGTGCAAAAACTTTTAGGTTTAATCAGGTCTCACTTGTTTACTTTTTTTTTCCATTGCTCTAGGAAGTGGATCAAAAAGTATCTTGCTTTGGTTTATGTCATCGAGTGTTCTGCCTATGTTTTCCTCCAAGAGTTTTATAGTTTCTGATCTTACATTTAGGCCTTTAATCCATTTTGAGTTTTTCTTTGTGTATGGTGTTAGGAAGTGTTCTGATTTCATTCTTTTATATGTAGCTGTCTAGTTTTCCCAGCACCATTTATTGAAGAAGCTGTCTTTGCCCCATTGTGCATTCTTGCTTCCTTTGTCAAAAATAAGGTACCCATAGGTGCATTGGTTTATTTCTGGAGTTTCTATGTTGTTCTGTTGGTCTATATTTTTGTTTTTGTGCCAATACCATACTGCCTTGATGACTGTAGCTTTGTAGTATAATCTGAGGTCAAGAAGGTTGAGTCCTTCAGCTCTATTCTTCTTTCTCAAGACTGCTTTGGCTATTCAGGGTCTTTTGTGTCTCCATATGAATTGTGAAATTTTTTGTTCTACTTCTGTGAAAAATGCCATTGGTAATTTGATTGGGATCACATTGAATCTGTAGATTGCATTTGGTAGTATAGTCATTTTCACAATATTGAGTCTTCCTACCCAGGAACATGGAATACCTCTCCATCTGTTTATGTCATCTTTGATTTCTTTCATTATTGTCTTATAATTTTCTGTGTACACTTCTTTTGTCTCCTTAGGTAGGTTTATTCCTAGATATTTAATTCTTTTGTTGCAATGGTGAACAGAATTGATTCCTAAATTTCTCTTTCTGATTTTTGATTGTTAGTATATAGAAATGCAAGTAATTTCTGTGTATTGATTTTGTATCCTGTAACTTTGCTCAATTCAATGATTTGCTCTAGTAATTTTCTGATACTGTGTTTAGGGTTTTCTACATACAGGATCATGTCATCTGCAAACAGTGAGAGCTTTACTGCTTCTTTTCTGATCTGGGTTCCTTTTATTTCTTTTTCTTCTCTGATTGCTGTAACTAGAACTTCCAGAACTATGTTGAATAATAGTGGTGAAAGTGGACACCCTTGTCTTGTTCCTGATCTTAGGGGGAATGCTTTTAGGTTTTCCACCATTGAGAATAATGTGTGCTGTAGGCTTATCATTTATGGTCTTTACTATGTTGAGGTAGGTTCCTTCTATGTCCATTTTTGGAAGAGTTTTAATCATAAATGGCTGCTGAACTTTGTCAAAGGCTTTTTCTGCATCTCTTGAGATTATCATATGGTTTTAATCTTTCAGTTTGTTAATATGGTGTATCACATTGATTGATTTCCTTATATTGAAGAATCCTTGCATCCCCAGAATAAACCCAACTTGACCATGGTGTATGAGGTTTTTGATGTGTTGCTGAATTCTGTTAGCTAAAATTTTGTTGAGGATTTTTACATCTATGCTCATCAGTGATATTGGCCTGTAGTTTTCTTTTCTTGTGTTGTGTTTTTCTGGTTTTCTGGTTTTGGCATCAGGGTGATGGTGGCCTCGTAGGATGAGTTTGGAGGTGTTCCTTCCTCTGCAATTTTTTTGAAAGACTTTTAGAAGGATAGGCATTAGCTCTTCTCTTTGAAGCCATCTGGTCCTGGGTTTTTGTTTCTTGGGAGATTTTTGACCACAACTTCAATTTCAGTGCTTGTAATTGGGTTGTTCATAATTTCTATTTCTTCTTGGTTCAGTCTTGGAAGATTAAGCTTTTCTAAGAATCTGTCCATTTCTTCCAGGTTGCCTATTTTATTGCCATATAGTTGTTCATAATAGTCTCTTATAATCCTTTGTATTTCTGCATTGTCTGTTGTAACCTCTCCTTTTTCATTTCTAATTTTGTTGATTTGATTCTTCTCTCTTTTCTTCTTGATGAGTCTGGCTAAAGGTTTGTCAATTTTGTTTCTCTTCTCAAAGAACCAGCTTTTAGTTTTATTAATCTTTACTGTTGTTTCTTTCATTTCACTTTCATTTATTTCTGCTCAGATCTTTATGATTTCTTTCCTTCTGATAATTTTGGGGTTTTTTTGTTCTTCTTTTTCCAGTTGCTTTAGGTGTAAACTTAGATTGTCTATTCGATGTTTTTCTTGTTTCTTGAGGTAAGATTGTTTTGCTATAAACCTCCCTCTTAGAATTGCTTTTGCTGCATCCCATAGGTTTTGAGTTGTGGTGTTTTCCTTGTCATTTGTTTCTAGAAATTTTTTGATTTCCCTTTTGATTTCTTCAGTAACCTGTTGGTTATTTAGAAACATGTTGTTTAATCTCCATGTGTTTGGGTTTCTTACCCTTTTTTTCTTGTAATTGATACCTAGTCTCATAGCATTGTGGTCGGAGAAGATGCTTGATACAATTTCAATTTTCTTAAATTTACTGAGGTTTGATTTGTGGCCCAAGATGTGGTCTATCCTGGAGAATGTCCCATGTGCACTTGAGAAGAAGGTGTATTCTTCTGCATTTGGATGGAATGTCTTGAAGATATCAATGAGGTCCAGCTCATCTAATGTATCATTTAAGACTTGTGTTTCCTTATTAATATTCTGTTTTGATGATCTGTTCATTGGTGTGAGTGGGATGTTAAAGTCTCCTAGTGTTATTGTATTACTGTCAATTTCTCCTTTTATCTCTGTTAGTGTTTGTCTTATGTATTGAGGTGTTCCTATGTTGGGTGCATAGATATTTACAATTGCTAAATCTTCCTCTTGGATTGATCCCTTGATCATTACATAGTGTCCTTCCTTATCTCTTGTAATCTTCTTTATTTTAAGGTCTATTTTGTCTGATATGAGGATTGCGACTCCAGCTTTCTTTTGCTTCCCATTTGCATGGAATATATTTTTCCATCCTCTCACTTTCAGTCTATATGTGTCTTGAGGTCTGAAGTGGGTTTCTTGTAGACAGCATATATATGGGTCTTGCTTTTGTATCCATTCAGCCAGTCTGTGTCTCTTGGTTAGAGCATTTAATCCATTTCCATTTAAAGTAATTATTGATATATATGTTCTTATTGCCATTTTCTTAATTGCTTGCAGTTGATTTTGTAGATCTTTTTTCTTCTCTTGTATTTCTTGACTATGTAAGTCCCTTTAACATTTGTTGTAAAGCAGGTTTGGTAGTACTGAATTCTCTTAACTTTTGCTTCTCTGAAAAGCTGTTTTATTTTTCCATCAATTTTGAATGAGATCATTGCCAGGTGCAGTAATCTTGGTTGTAGATTTTCCCCTTTCAGTACTTTAAATATATCCTGCCATTCCCTTCTGGCCTGCAGAGTTTCTGCTGAAAGGTCAGCTGTTAAGTGTATGGAGTTTCCCTTGTATGTTACTTGTTGCTTCTCCCTTGCTGCTTTTAATATTTTTTCTTTGTGTTTAGTCTTTGTTAGTTTGATTAATATGTGTCTTAATATGGTTTTCCCTGGGTTTATCCTGTATGGGACTCTTTGTGCCTCTTGGACTTCATTGACTATTTCCTTTTCCATGTTGGGGAAATTTTCAACTATAATCTCTTCAATAATTTCCTCATACCTTTTCTTTTTCTCTTCTTCTGGGACCACTATAATTCAAATGTTGGTGTTTTTGACATGGTGCCAGAGGTCTCTGAGACTGTTCTCAGCTCTTTTCATTCTTTTTACTGATCCTTTTATTCTTATATCCTCAGGAGGTTAAGGTTTTTATTACCCAAATTTTACAAACAAGGAAACTGAGACACAGAAAGATTAAGTAACTTGCCCATGATTTCTGTTTTACGTAACATAGGTCAGATTATGCTGCAGTAACAAATATCACCCAAATCTCTGTGACTTCAAAAGAAAGTTTACTCTCACTCATTTTATATGTCTACCATGGGTCAGCAGGAGGGTTCTATGACCCAGGCTGGGGGAACAGCTACCATCTTATAATACCACCATCTCTGCATGGACTTTCTCCATCACCAAGACTGTGGAAGAGAAAGATGGATAATTGAAGACCTGCAACTAAATGCTTAAATCCTGCCTATCACAGCCCACAGCTAGCAAAAATTCAACCCCAGGCTGCCCGGTTTGATGGTTTCTTCTTCGAGGAGTGGGGAGACAGGCATAAAGAAAGCATTGTCTTTGTCATCAGGAAATTCTCAGCATCTAAGTTTCATCTCTTCTCTTGTAGTTTGGGATGATGTCACCCCAGACTCCTTTATACCAGCCTCCCTCAGCTTCCTGACATCACCTCAGGAGGATGTGGTAGGAGCTGCAGACATCAAACTGAATCTCTGTTAATGTTCTCTGCTCACCAGGACCAAGATCTCCCAATTCCCTCTGGCTTTCCTGTCTATTCTGCTCTAACATTCTCAAAAATCAACAGAAAAGGATTTCTGTGACCCTGAGCTAGTGGCAGGAGTGGAGTGAAGTGCGCCTCACCAGAAGCATGTGTACTCCTACTCCTCCAAGCTCAGAGAATAGAAGAGGACACTGGACTGAGACTTCTTCAAGAAGTAGGGTAGAAAGCACCTTGGGAACTTGAGGGATTAGGTGGCAAGGGTCATGGGAGAGACACTGAACAGTCAAGGAGAGGCCCTACTCTCCCAACCCTTCCACTTTCCCCAAGCTATGCCCATTGCTGGCTGTCTCACGGGAGATGCTATTGGCCATTCATCCTGGGGGCGCAGGAGGAGAGTAGTGGAGCACTGATAAAGAGGGAGGCTTGGGAATCAGGCAGCCCGGGGTTGAATTTTTGCTAGCTGTGGGATTGTGATAGGCATCACCAAGGGTTCATCAATGTCAAGCTTTCTGTATTTCCAGGTACACAGAGATTATCTGTTTCCACTTGTTTAAAGTTAGATATGGCCACAGGTCCTGCCACAGACCAGGCAGATTGGACTGTACAGCCTGGTGCCTATAGATGCAAAAGCTTCTTGAGGGTGGTGACCATGCGCCTCTTGTTCACCATTCCTATCACATGGCTGTTGCCCAGTAAAGAGTAGGGGTCAGGCTGCATTCATCTTTGTGACCAGCACAGTGCCTGAGCTTGTTTGTCAAATGAATGGAAAGATGAGTCCTCCTCCTTGGGTAAGTTGCTTCATGTCTCTGAGATTCATTTTCCTTATTCAAATAGGCATCATAATCCTTGTCTCATCTAGCTCCTGAGGACAGTCATCGGAATAAGAAAGGCAAATCAGTTGGCATGCTTTGGAAAGGATCTGAAGAAACATTGGTATTATCTGTCCTTTTTGCCACCTTCTATTTACAGAGGGAATGTCAACCTCCCCTAACTGGTTCTCCTGTCTTTGACTCCACACCTCTCCTCAGCAGGATCTCCCTCCCCCTACTTTTGTCCGCCTGAAATTCATGGGGGTCCCTCAGCCATAAATAAAAGATACCCGCCTTAATGGCCCCTTTCCACCATTCTTGACCACATAGTCTGGCTTCAGTTGCCTTCGCCCCACTCCCACCTCCATCTCTGGAAGGATCAGGTTGCTCACTGGGCCGTGGAAGGTACATCTTGTGAGCTATGCTTGTTAGCCACAACAAAAAACACTTCTTGGCAGCTACCACAGTAGTGGATAATACAGGAATTGGAATTTGTCACCAAAAAGGCTAAAGCTATAAGCAGTCTGGATTTAGTTTAATAACTGCCTTAGAGCTGGGAGGAATAATGTGTCAGCTCAGAGATCAAACAAAAATAACCCTAGCTATTGCTGAAATAAACTTCTCAAGGAGAACAGAAGTCACCCCCTTGGAGAGAGCGTTTAGCACAAGAAGAACTTGAAGAGTGCATCTCGCCCATTCCCCTGCCTCTGTGTTGGGCTACCTTGAAACCACCTTAGACTAAGGAGACTCTCTGCACTGTTTAAAACTTGGCAGTTTAAGATAAATTGGAAACAACCTAAGCAGTCAACAACAGGGGATTGTTTAAATAACTACAGCTCACCCACAAGATGGAACACTGGATATTATTTTCTTGAAAGCTCCTTAATAGCATGTTGCTTAGTTGCCAAGTCATGTCCAACTCTTTTGCGATGCCATAGACTGTAGCCTACCAAGCTCCTCTGTCCATGGGATTTCCCATGTAAGAATGCTAGAGTGGGTTCCCATTTTCTTCTCTGGGGGATATTCCTGACCCAGGGATCAAACCCATGCCTGTGGAATTGGCAGGTGAATTCTTTACACTGAGCCACCAGGAAAGCCCCTTTAAGCCAGCTTTTTCACTCTCGTCATTCAGCTTCATCAAGAGGGCCTTTAGTTCTTCTTCACATTCTGCCATAAGGGTGGTGAAATCTGCATACCTGAGGTTGTTGATATTTCTCCTGGCAATCTTGATTCCAGCTTGTGCTTCATCCAGTGCTTCGCCATTTCACATGATGTACTCTGCATAGAAGTTAAATAAGCAGGGTGACAATATACAGCCTTGATGTACTCCTTTCCCCATTTGGAACCAGCCTGTTGTTCCATGTCCGGAATTAACTTGCTTTTTGACCTGCATACAGGTTTCACAGGAGGCAGGTCGGGTAGTCTGATAATCCCATCTCTTTAAGAATTTTCCACAGTTTGTTGTGATCTACTGTCAAAGCCTTTAGCATAGTCAATGATCTTTTGTGCAACACCACTGCCAAGTGCTATCCAGCTCTTCTGGAGGTCCTTGCACTGGCTGCAAATGCAGAGCTGGAACCTGTTCATAGATACCTTCCTTCTCTGTGTCCCAAGTGCATCTATAGTAGGAGTGGCACTCACACCTGATATTCCTTCCTCTCTGTCTGGTGTGCATCTGATGACACTGTTACCATGCATGGCACCAGTTCCTGCTGTCACTGATACAGTCATAGAGAGAAGGAACTGAGTGACTTCCCCTTCAAGCTGCTTGGAAATCATATTATGCCCTACCCTGACACAATCCGCTGCCCTGTGCTCCCATCTGTCTCCCCCCAAAGACACCTCCCTGAACATGAATCCTGGGCTCAGAGACCCTCTGACAATCTCCCTCAATTGCTCCATCTCTTTTACTCCTCTTCTGTCCTTTCTGAAAGGGGCTCACTGCTGTCTTCCCCCAAGTCACTCTGCTTATTCTTTCCAGACTTGGGAAAATTGACTCTTTGCCTCTCCATGATCTGTGCTGCCCAGGGTGGTCACAGCTCCCCCAGTCTGGGCTGTAGATGAGGCATCTATGGGCCTGTGTGGTCACATTCATGAGATATTACCTGAGAGAGGTGAATAGGCTGGATCTCAGATGTCACTCCCAGTCACTCACAGTGTATCACTACCACTATTTGCGGTAAGTTATTACCTTGTGAGGGCTTCCCTGGTAGCTCAGTTGGTAAAGAATCTGCGTGCAATGCAGGAGACCCTGTTTTGATTCCTGGGTTGGGAAGATCCCCAGAAGAAGGGATAGGCTATCTACTCCAGTATTCTTGGGCTTCCATGGTGGCTTAGATGGTAAAGAATCCACCTGCAATGCAAGAGACCTGGATTGGCTCCCTGGGTTGGGAAGATCGCCTGGAGGAGGGCATGCCAACACACTCTAGTTTTCTTGCCTGGAGAATCCTCATGGATAGAGGATCCTGGTGGGCTAACCATATTGACTTTTGTTAAGTTGCAAAGAACACAGGAGGGCTACTTCCTGGCTCCAGCCACGTTGTAAAATCTGGACAGCTGTCCTTGAAGCCCAGTTCTGAGGTACTATTCACTGGACTTATATGGGGTGCATGTTCAAAATGCAAATTTCTGAGGTGGTCTTGTGGGACTGGTTTTCTGCTATTGGAAGAAGGGCAGCTGAGGGAAGAAGCAAATTTTTAGCACACATCCTTCATCTCCCACCCTGGAGGCCACCCAGATCCCATCTACAACCTCTGCTTGTGACCACACCTTCAAGATCTGAAGTCAGAGACTATGTCCAGTTGAGTCTCAGTTTTTAAGTAAAAGGAATATGGGAGCTTCACAAGATTCAGGAAGGCAGTGGTACTGTTTGGAGGACACCTCATTCCACTTTGAAGAAGAAGGATTACTAAGAGACTATGAACTAAAACTACAGCAAGAGGAGTCAATGCTAGAGGTCAGACAGTAGGAAGAATTCCTGACAATAAAATTTTGTCTCATTTTTGCAGAGGTTTATAGTTTATAGAGCTCTTTCACATCCGTACTCTTCTGTAAGCATCTCACAACAATGTAAGGTGGATACAAATTGCTTCTATTTTACAGAGTTGGCAATTGGGGTTCAGAGAGGTTAGATAAGCTGTCCAAGATCACACAGCTACTAAGTTGTGTAGAAGAAATTTGACTCCAAGTGTCCTGCCCTGGGTGATAATTACTGGCAATTTTTGTGTGAATTGGATGAACTCTGGAACAGATTCTATGTCTCAGAGAGGCCACCAAGTGGGTTGGAGGCCCCAGGGGTTCCCCCACTCCCATTGTGATGCCTTCCCTCTCCCTAGGGAAAGTCTGGAAGAGATGGACCCTGTCCTTGTGAGTAATTAATCTTCATTGCTCTTCATCGGGCTCCTGGCTCTCAGAAACTACTGTTTGAGCAAGAATGTCAAACCCTAGGTGATCTCTGGACTGGCCAATGAAGCACCCATGTCTCTGCTCGAAGGAGATACTGTTGAAGAAGAAGATGCCTGTCTCCATTCTCCTCCAATGGGCTGGTCCCAACAGCTCACCTATACCACCAACAGCTCACCAACAGCCACCAGGTGGCATTCACCCCAGTGAGAACACGTGAGGGACAGAGGCCAGCTTAGTACAACCCATGTTTTGAAGCAGGAATGCTAGAGTCAACTGAAGAACAACTCTCTGCTGGAGGAGTTTGGAAGAGAAGATTTCCTAACTCATCTTTATGTCTTCATGGCAAGTGACCACCCTCGGTGTTTGCTCAGTATCCCAGCACCCTTTTTATGCTAGAAAGAATCCACTCTATGCCCTAAAGCCCTAGCCTGGGATACAGAAGTACCAGGTTCTAGTCTGTCTCAGCTAGAGCTGAGCTCACTGTGTGTGACCTTGACAATTTGCTTCCCCTCTCCCGGCTTTACATTCTAAGGACCTTTCTATTTATTAATAGTACCTCAAATAAAATTCTCTGATCAGATGCTTCTATGTCAAGAGTTAATGTGCATACCCGCAGTTAAAAATTCACTATGAGAAAGAAACTGACAGGAAAGAGAGTATGTATTAATTAGAAATGTGCAGTTGTACTCAGACATATTTAGGGATATTTAGTTGGGGCGGAACAGAGAATAAGGTAATAGGAAGGAGGTGGGCAGACAAGCTGATGGCCTCACAAAGAAGAGGGAAGAGAGGTATGAACACAGAGATCTGGTAGAAATGACAGGGCTTAGGGGTGGAAATGAGAGGGAGAACCTGCAGATGGACAGGGCAGAGCCACTAGAGGGAAATGTCGGCACTCAGGAGTCTCACTGTCTAATGGAATCTCCCCTTGGATATCCCACAAGCACCTCAAAGCCACCATGGTTCTACCCCAGCTCAGCATCTCTCCTTTCCTGAAGCGTCCCCTCCCCTCCCCTCTGGCCAACCAGTCCTCAAGTCCAGGGATTTTTCTCTCCTCCTTACCATTCAAGTTTGAGTCTGTCCCCACCTCCATACTCACACTGCTACCATCATCATCTTTCACCACTCACTTGTCCATAGTTTTTATTGAGGTATAATTAATTCATAACCCGGGTCTCCTGCATTGCAGGCACACGCTTTACCCTCTAAGCCGCCAGGGAAGCCCAATTAATTCATAATGTTGTGCTAATTTCAGGCATATAGCAAAGTGATTCACATATATATATATATATATATATATACATATATTCTTTTTCATATTCTTTTTCATTATAAGTTGTTACAAGATATTAAGTATAGTTTCTTACGCTATAAGTATATCCTTGTTATTTCCCTGGTTTATATATTGTAGCGTGTATATGTTAATCTCAAAGTCCTAATTTACCTCACCCCACCCCCTCACTTGGAATAACACAATGACTCTTGTTTCCCTGAGTTCATGCTTAACTCCTCCAACCCATGCTCCACACCCCTGGAAAGACCCTTCAGGGAGCTCTCTAGTGCCCCCTGGATAAAATCCAAACTCTTCTCCATGGTCTGCAAGGCCCTGCGTGCTCTGGGGTCTGCCTTCCTCTTCAGCCTCATCTCTTCCACTCCCCATGTAGGTGGGTACACTCCTACCTTACAAAACAATTCTTGCCCATCTCCAGATTTTGGCACATGCTGCCTCCTCTGCCTAAAACATTTGTTTTTTTCTTCCTACTTCATCACTTGGCAAACTCCTTCCCATCCTTCAAACCTCATCCCATACAACCTCTCCTTCTGGGAGCCAGCCTGGGTTGAGGGTCTTCTTCTGGGCTCCCACAACTCTTGGGTGTTTCTTTGTCACTGAACTGGTCCCACAGACTAGTATTTATCTGGTTAAATTCCAGACTCCCACACTAGACTGGGAGCTCCTTAAGGACAGGAATCATGTCTTTTTTGTCCTTGTATGGCATCTTATATATGGGTGCTTAATAATTGTGTGTTGAATGACTGTCGAAACAGCTTTGTACCTTGTGCTACAGTAAGCCAATGTTTATTGGCCTGAGTTATCATCCAGGAAAAAAGCAGTAGATGGGGATGTCAATGAAATTGGATGAGACTAGGGAAAAAGTTTGAGGTAGTAGAGCAGAGTTTCAGCTGGAATTTAAAGTCCCTTTGAGGAAGGATTATGTGAGTTGAGAGAAGAGAAAGCTGGCCCAAGTCACAAGTGTGGGTGGATGTGGGGCACATGCGACACAGAGACTGGAGGAAGGACACCAGATTTAGCTGTTCAAGCAAACTAGGTGGCTCTCTGTAACAACAGTGCTCAGTCACCACTCTGTGGGCTTGGTGTGTGCTTGTGTGTCCTGGGAGGTTTTGCAGGCTTGATGGTTGGCAGAAGATTTGTGAGACCTCATTCATTCCACAAATATTAGTTGAGCACCCATGCTGTGCCAAGCGCTGTTACAGAGACTGAGGAACTCAGCAATGACTATAAGAGGCAAACACATACAAAAAGTCCTTCCCTCATGAGCCCTCCTATACTGTTGGTGGGTAAACTGGTGTAGCCACTATGGAAAACAGTATGGACGTTTCTTAGGAAACTAAAAATAAAGTTACCATATGATCCAGCAATCCCACTTCAGGGTATATATCCAGAAAAGAGGAAAACTGTAATTTAAAAAGATACATGCACCCCAATGTCCATAGTAGCACTATTTACAATAGCCAAAACATGGAAGCAACGAAAATGTCCATTGACAGATGAATGGACAAAGAAGACAAGGTATATATATATGTGTGTGTGTGTGTGGGTGTGTATATGTATACACCCCCCCACACACACATATATATATAATGGAATATTACTCAGCCAAAAAAGAGTGAAATAATGTTATTTGCAACAACATAAGATAGATTGTCCTAGAAATCATCATACTAAGTAAATTCGGACAGAGAGAGACAAGTATATATCATATGTGGAATCTTAAAAATATTACAAATGAATTTATTTACAAAATGGAAACAGATTGACAGACATAGAAAACAGATTGATGGCCACAAAGGGGAAAGAGGAGGGGAGAGATAGATGAGGAGCTTCGAATCAATGGATATAAAATTACTATACATAAAATAGAGAAACAAGAATTTAGTGTATATCACAGGGAACTATATTCAATATCTTATAATAATCTAGACTAGAAAGAGGATCAGATATATATATATGTATATATATATATATATATATACACCAGAATCTAGCACAACATTGTAAACCAACTATACTTCAATTGTAAAAAAAAAAAAAAAAATCCTTTCCTTCGTGGAACTCAGATTATAGTGAAGGGAGACAGACTGAAGGGAAACAAATAAAATTCATAGAATGCTAGATGGTTGTAAATCTATAGAGAAAAATCAAGGAGGGAAGGGAATTAAGAAGTTGCTAGAAGGGATGTATGTGTCAATTATAAATAGGGGAGTCACAGGACTCCAGGAGTTTAGAAGCCTTTTCTGTAGGGTGGGAACATTGTAGAGGGGACTGGCAGTGTGGGTAGTGATAAGCTCCCAACCACACTTGCAAGTGGAGGGAGGCTATGATGAGGAGCAAGTGACCAAACGGGCGCCCTGGAGTTTGGGTTGATCCTAGAATTTTATGGTGCCTGCAGTCGCATCTCTTCCCATGTCCCACTGAGCCCCCACCCTCACCACATGCACACATAGAAATAGCACATCCGCTGCCACAGTCCCAGAGCTGCTTCTTGGTGGCTTCTGTGTCGTGCTTCAGCTTGCTTCCTTTCAGCTGAGACTGGTGCTCTTCAGTGGTCTAACAAGTCTGATTAACTAGTGCAGATTATGTCTGATATTTCAGATCCCTGCACTTATTAGGATGGCAGGAATGTGTGTGAGTGAAGCCGCTGCTACTGTACTCACAAGTGTGCTCTGCTTTTTCTAATGTCGCTCATCCTTCAAAGCCCCAGTCAAGACCCAGCAGCTACTGGAACTCTTATCTCTTGGACAGAAGTGAGCCCTTGACTCAACTACCCCCCTACTGGTCTCATAAGGTCTTTGACAAGAGGGTCCATTTCTTATACATCACAGCAACACATTTTACTGAGCTTATTTGTGTGTGCATGCCATAAAATCAACACATGGGAAAAATAGTGCCCATGTGTGTGTTGCGGTTGGGATTCCATGGGCAGCTTTATTGACTCTGGACATTTCCCTGTCTGAGCCCCCCTGAAATATGAAGCCCCTGCCCTACTTCCCTTATGGGATTCGGGTCAGTTCAGTTCAGTCGCTCGGCCGCGTCCGACTCTTTGCAACTCCATGGACTGCAGCACGCCAGGCCTCCCTGTCCATCACCAGCTCCCAGAGTTTACTCAAACTCATGTCCATTGAGTCGGTGATGCCATCCAACCATCTCTTCCTCTGTCGTCCCCTTCTCCTCCTGCCTTCAATCTTTCCCAGCTTCGGGGTCTTTTCAAATGAGTCAGTTCTTCACATCAGGTGGCCAAAGTACTGGAGCTTCAGCTTCAGCATCAGTCCTTCCAATGAATATTCAGGACTGATTTCCTTTAGGATGGACTGGTTGGACCTCCTTGCAGTTCAAGGGACTCTCAAGAGTCTTCTCCAACACCACAGTTCAAAAGCATCAATTCACCGGCGCTCAGCTTTCTTTGTAGTCCAACTCTCACATCCATACATGACCACTGGAAAAACCATAGCCTTGACCAGACGGACCTTTGGTGGCAAAGTAATGTCTCTGCTTTTGAATATGCTGTCTAGGTCGGTCATAACTTTTCTTCTAAGGGGCAAGCCTCTTTTAATTTCATGCCTGCAGTCACCATCTGCAGTGATTTTCGAGCCCCCCAAAATAAAGTCTGTCACTGTTTCACTGTTTTCCCATCTATTTCCCATGAAGTGATGGGATCAGATGCCATGATGTTAGTTTTCTGAATGTTGAGCTTTAAGCCAACTTTTTCACTCTCCTCTTTCACTGTCCTCAAGGGGCTCTTTGGTTCTTCACTTTCTGCCACAAGAGTGGTGTCATCTGCATATCTGAGGTTATTGATATTTCTGCCGGCAATCTTGATTCCAGCTGTGCTTCATCCAGCCCAGCGTTTCTCATGAGGTGTTCTGCAAAGAAGTTAAATAAGCAGGGTGATAATATACAGCCTTGACGTACTCCTTTCCCTATTTGGAACCAGTCTGTTGTTCCATGTCCGGTTCTAACTGTTGCTTCTTGACCTGCATACAGATTTCTCAGGAGGCAGGTCAGGTGGTCTGGTATTCCCATACCTTGAAGAATTTTCCAGTTTGTTGTGATCCACACAGTCAAATGCTTTGGCAGAGTCAATGAAGCAGAAATAGATGTTTTTCTGGAACTCTCTTGCTTTTTTGACAATCCAGTGGATGCTGGCAATTTGATTTCTGGTTCCTCTGCCTTTTCTATATCCAGCTTCAATATCTGGAAGTTCAAAGTTCACGAACTGTTGAAGCCTGTCTTGGAGAATTTTGAGCATTACTTTGCTAGTCTGTGAGATGAGTGCTATTGTGTGGTAGTTTGAGCATTCTTTGGCATTGCCTTTCTTTGGGATTGGAATGAAAACTGACCTTTTCCAGTCCTGTGGCCACTGCTGAGTTTTCCAAATTTGCTGACATATTGAGTGTAGCACTTTCACAGCATCATCTTTCAGGATTTGAAATAGCTCCACTGGAACGCCATCACCTCCACTAGCTTTGTTCGAAGTGATGCTTTCTAAGGCCCACTTGACTTCATATTCCAAGATGTCTGGTTCTAGATGAGTGATCACACCGTCATGATTATCTGGGTCGTGAAGATCCTTTTTGTACAGTTCTTCTGTGTATTCTTGCCACCTCTTCTTAATATCTTCTGCTTCTGTTAGGTCCATACCATTTCTGTCCTTTATCAAGCCCATCTTTGCATGAAATGTTCCCTTGGTATCTCTAATTTTCTTGAAGAGATCTCTAGTCTTTCCCATTCTATTGTTTTCCTCTATTTCTTTGCACTGATCACTGAGAAATGCTTTCTTATCTCTCCTTGCTATTTGTTTGAACTCTGCATTCAAATGGGCATATATTTCCTTTTTTCCTTTGCCTTTCACTTCTCTTCTTTTCACAGCTATTTGTAAGGCCTCTTCAGGCAACCATTTTCCCTTTTTGCATTTCTTCTTTTTGTGGATCATCTTGAGCACTGCCTCCTGTACAGTGTCATGAACCTCCATGCATAGTTCTTCAGGCACTCTGTCTATCAGATCTAATCCCGTTTGATTCTATTTGTTACTTCCACTCTGTAGCCATAGGGATTTGATTTACATCATACCTGAATTGTTTAGTGGTTTTCCCAACTTTCTTCAGTTTAAGTCTGAACCTGGCAATAAGGAGTTCATGATCTGAGCCACAGTCAGCTCCCAGTCTTGTTTTTGCTGGCTGTGTAGAGCTTCTCCATTTTTGGTTTCAAAGAATATAATCAATCTGATTTTAGTATTGACCATCTGGTGATGTCCATGTACAGAGTTTTCTTTTGTGTTGTTGGAAGAGGGTGTTTGCTATGGCCAGTGTGTTCTCTTGGCAGAACTCTATTAGCCTTTGCCCTGCTTCATTCTGTATTTCAAGGCCAAATTTTCCTGTTACTCCAGGTATTTCTTGATTTCCTACTTTTGCATTCAAGTCCCCTATTAATGAAAAGGACATCTTTGTTGAATGTTAGTTCTAGAAGGTCTTGTAAGTCTTCATAGAACCATTCAACTTCAACTTCTTCATCATTACTTGTCGGGGCATAGATTTGGATTACTGTGATATTGAATGGTTTGCCTTGGAAAGGAACAGAGATCATTCTGTCATTTTTGAGATTGCATCCAAGTACTGCATTTCGGACTCTTGTTGACTATAATGGCTACTCCATTTCTTCTAAGGGATTCCTGCCCGCAGTAGTAGATATAATGGTCATCTGAGTTAAATGCACCCTTTCCAGTCCATTTTAGTTCGCTGATTTCTAAAATGTCAATATTCACTCTTGCCATCTCCTGTTTGGCCACTTCCAATTTGCCTTGATTCATGGACCTAACATTCCAGGTTCCTATGCAATATTGCTCTTACAGCATTGGACTTTACTTCCATTATCAGTCACATCCACAGCTGGGTGTTGTTTTTACTTTGGTTCCTTCTCTTCATTCTTTCTGGAGTTATTTCTCCACTGACCTCCAGTAGCATATTGGGCACCTACTTACCTGGGGAGTTCATTTTTCAGTGTCCTCTCTTTTTGCCTTTTCATACTGTTCATGGGGTTCTCAAGGCAAGAATACTGAAATGGTTTGTCATTCCCTTCTCCAGTGGACCACATTTTGTCAAAACTCTGCACAATGACCTGTCCATCTTGGGTGGTCCTACACGGCATGGCTCATAGTTTCAGTGAGTTAGACAAGGCTGTGGTCCATGTGATCAGATTGGTTAATTTTCTGTGATTGTGGTTTTCAGGCTGTCTGGCCTCTGATGGAGGATAAGAGGCTTATGGAAGCTTCCTGATGGGAGAGACTGACTGAGGGGGAACTGGGTCTTATTCTGATGGGCGGGACCATGCTCAGTAAATCTTTAATCCAATTTTCTGTTGAAGGGCAGGGCTGTCTTCCCTCCCTGTTATTTGACCTGAGGCCAAACTATGATGGAGGCAGTGAAAGAGGAGAGCAAAAAGTTGGCTTAAAGCTCAACATTCAGAAAACGAAGATCATGGCATCCGGTCCCATCACTTCATGGCAAATAGATGGGGAAACAGTGGAAACAGTGTCAGACTTTACTATTTTGGGCTCCAAAATCACTGCAGATGGTGATTGCAGCCATGAAATTAAAAGACACTTACTCCTTGGAAGAAAAGTTATGACCAACCTAGATAGCATATTCAAAAGCAGAGATATTACTTTGCCGACTAAGGTCCATCTAGTCAAGGCTATGGTTTTTCCTGTGGTCATGTAGGGATGTGAGAGTTGGGCTTGAAGAAGGCTGAGCGCCGGTGAATTGATGCTTTTGAACTGTGGTGTTGGAGAAGACTCTTGAGACTCCCTTGGACTGCAAGGAGATCCAACCAGTCCATTTTGAAGGAGATCAACCCTGGGATTTCTTTGGAAGGAATCATGCTAAAGCTGAAACCCCAGTATTTTGACCACCTCATGCAAAGAGTTGACTCCTTGGAAAAGACTCTGATGCTGGGAGGGATTGGGGGCAGGAGGAGAAGGGGACGACAGAGGATGAGATGGCTGGATGGCATCACTGACGCATTGGACGTGAGTCTGAGTGAACTGCGGGAGATGGTGATGAACAGGGAGGCCTGGCGTGCTGCAATTCATGGGGTCGCAAAGAGTCGGACACGACTGAGTGACTGAACTGAATTGAACTGAACTGAATGAAGATAATGGTGACCTTCTTCAAAAGGTCCCATGCAGGCATTGATACACTCAGTGCCCCTAATCCTGCAGCAGGCCACCGCCGACCCACATCTCCGCCAGACTCCTGGACACTCACGGTCATGTCTGAGTCAGTCTCTTGTGGGGTCACTGATCCTTTCTCCTGGGTCCTGGTGTGCACAAGGTTCTGTTTTTACCCTCCAAGAATCTGTTTCCCCAGTCCTGTGTAAGTTCTGGTGGCTCTATGGTGGGTTAATGGTGACCAAGAGGGCTTATGCCATACCCAGGTCTCCTGCACCCAGAGCCCCTGCCCCCACAGCAGTCCACTGCTGACCCAAACACAGTTCTGTCTCAGTCTCTGTGGAGTCTCTGGGTCCTGGTGCACACAAGGTATGTTTGAGCCCTCTGAGTGTCTCTGGTGGGTATGGGGTTTGATTATAAATGTGATTTCACCCCTCCTACCATCTTGCTGAGGCTTCTTCTTTGCCTTTGGATGTGGGATATCTCCTGAAAGTCGCTCCAGTATCATGCAGCGCCTACTGTCTTGCTGGCTTAAGTATCCCAGATAAAAATGACATGGAAAGCCTACTACAGGGTATCATACCCTTGGTAGATGCCACTCTAGTGTAGTCTTTCTGGAGAGATGGAAACAATCTAGCTCTACTAACCCTCCAGGTGTCTGGCCTTTGGATAAACCTCTGAGTGGTTTCACTTAATTGATAATCAGATGGGTCAGGCAGAGCTGCTGGTGATCCAACACGAGGAGGGAAAGGATACTTCCCAATCAATTGGTAACAGCACTCAGGGTCATGGTTGATTGGGGACATAGTTTGCGGACACAGGGCTGGCATGTGGACGGTGATGGGCCAGATCTTTCTCCTACCATCCTCAGTGAGGAAATAGAAATATGCCCTCTTAAGTAGACCCATGAAACTTAAGAATCAATCATCACAGGTGACACAGCACTGAGCACACTGTATGTGTGTAAATTTGTGTGCATGTGGGTGTGTCTCTTTTTTTGTGGTAGTGGAGAGAAATAAAAAGATAAACAAGATTTGGTCTCTACCTCAAGGACTCACAATTTAGTAAGGGGAGATATAGGGATTCTTTAAGGGTAAGTGTGCCAAGTAAGGTTTTATAATCACCCTGGGTGTGGAGAAAGGGGTGGCTGGAGGCAATGTCACCTAGGAGACTTTTGCTATGGTCTAGGGAAGGGATGGTGGTGTCTTAGACTAGGGCAGAGTCAGTGAGAATGGAGAGTAGGGCAAAGATGGGGAAACTATCATGGAAGTGACTGCAACCTCATTTGGCAAATGGTTGATTGAAGAGGATGAGGGGAAGGGAAAAGTTCAACGGGTTTTCCAAATTTGCTGCTGCTAAGCCCCATCTTCCCCTTCCTAGACTTGTGCAGTTGGATTGAGGGTGAGAGGTGGGGCTAGAATATTTCATCCTGTCCATTTTAACTCATCATTTCAACCCATAGAGAGCTCTTCAAAGCCTGAGTCACTGTAATCCTAAGGATCTATTAGTCTTCAGAGAAGGCAGTGGCACCCCATTCCAGCACTCTTGCCTGGAAAATCCCATGGACAGAGGAGCCTGGTGGGCTGCAGCCCATGGGGTCTCTAAGAGTCGGACACGACTGAGCGACTTCACCTTCACTTTTCACTTTCATGCATTAGAGAAAGAAATGGCAACCCACTCCAGTGTTCTTGCCTGGAGAATCCCAGGGACGGGGGAGCCTGGTGAGCTGCTGTCTACGGGGTCGCACAGAGTCGGACATGACTGAAGTGACTTAGCAGCAGCAGCAGTATTAGTCCTCAGAGTTTCACATAATTTGCAAATTCTCGAGAGCTGAGTGCTTGTGCTTCATTCCATTCTTTACTAGCTGTGCGATTTGGGGCAAGCTACTTAACTTTTCTAAAGCCACAGTTTCCTTATCAGTATCGTGAAGATAATGACAGCATTTACCATATAGGGTTGATGTGAGGATTGAATGAATTAATTCATGCAAAGGGCTGTCACACTGTAAACACTTGATAAATGCTATTATCATTATTGTTGAATGCTTTTTACTTAGTACTTATATTGCACCTGGCTGTGCCAGCTGCCCTGGAGGAAGTAGAGAAAAATTAGGCCAGGTTTCTGGGAGAGAAATGCAGTTACTGGCCAGAATCCTAGAGCCTCAGGCATATAATAGAGAGAAGTTCAGAGTGCTGTGGGAGCAAGGGAGAGAAGAGGAAGTAATTGAATCCAGTGAGGTGGGGTAATGGTAAGCATGGTTAGTTGAATCAAGTTGTCCATCTGACCAAAGGTCAGTTGGCTTGGTGGAGCCTTGAAAGTGGTCTGGCAGGAAATTCTGTGCAGAAAGGATTCTGAACTGGAACTAGAGAAATCAAGAAGTCAAGAAGCTGACCCTGGGAGTTGAATCTGAAAAAAGGAAAAGAGAAGCTAAGAGTGAATATTTAAAATTCTGTTGCAGAGGTCTCCAGAATAGCTTAGGATCCACTTCCAACCTCCATGAGTCCAGATCATCCTAAGGTTCTATCTTTTCAAGTTCCATATTTCTTTCCTTATTTTCTGTATGTGAAATCTCCACTAGTTGAGGGCTTCCCTGGTGGCTCAGACTGTAAAGAACCCACCTGCAATGCTGGAGATCTGGGTTCGATCCCTGGGGGATCCCCAGGGGATCAGGAAGATCCTCTGGAGAAGGGAATGGTTACCCACTCCAGTATTCTTGCCTGGAAAATTCCATTAACAGAGTAGCCTGGTGGGCTAAAGTCCATGGGGTTGCAAAAAGTCAGGCACAACTGAGTGACTAAGTGCACATGCACAAGTGGATCACAGCTTTTTTTGAGTTGTTGGGTATTTTTTTCGTTTTCTTTTTTTTCCTATATTTAATTTTTTATTTCAACTTTGTAATAGCAGCATCTAAGAATTTGTAACCCTTAAAACTCTTCTCTTGAGGATAAAATATTAAGAGCAAGGAGTAAACTTTAATTTTAGGAATCTCAGTAAAGAATTAATTTGTGACTTTCACCTCATCTTTTTTTAATTTTTATTTTTTTTAATTATGAAAGGATGATAACACATTTTCAGGAGACTTGGAAAATACAAGGTTACATTTAGTTTCACTATCAGTTCAGTTCAGTTCAGTCTCTCAGTCGTGTCTGACTCTTTGTGACCCCATGAATCGCAGCATGCCAGACCTCCCTGTCCGTCACCAACTCCCGGAGTTCACTCAGACTCACGTCCATCGAGTCAGTGATGCCATCCAGCCATCTCACCCTCTGTCGTCCCCTTCTTCTCCTGCCCCCAATCCCTCCCAGCATCAGAGTCTTTTCCAAGGAGTCAACTCTTCGCATGAGGTGGCCAAAGTACTGGAGCTTCAGCTTTAGCATCATTCCTTCCAAAGAAATCCCAGGGCTGATTTCCTTCAGAATGGACTGGTTGGATCTCCTTGCAGTCCGAGGGACTCTCAAGAGTCTTCTCCAACACCACAGTTCAAAAGCATCAATTCTTTGGCGCTCAGCCTTCTTCACAGTCCAACTCTCGCATCCCTACATGACCACAGGAAAAACCATAGCCTTGACTAGACGGACCTTTGTTGGCAAAGTAATGTCTCTGCTTTTGAATATGCTATCTAGGTTGGTCATAACTTTTCTTCCAAAGAGTAAGTGTGTTTTAATTTCATGGCTACAGTCACCATCTGCAGTGATTTTGGAGCCCAAAATAGTAAAGTCTGACACTGTTTCCACTGTTTCCCCATCTATTTGCCATGAAGTGATGGGACCGGATGCCATGATCTTCGTTTTCTGAATGTTGAGCTTTAAGCCAACTTTTTCACTCTCCACTTAGTTTCCATTTAGTATAAATCAAGATTTTTATGGGAGTTTCAATATCAAACTCTCAAAAATTAATGGAATGAATATACAGGGAAGTAGAAGGATATAGTAGACCTGAAAATCACTGTGAACCAATTCAACATAATTAAGATTTATGCAATTTTCACACAACAGTAGGATACAAATTCTATTCAAGTTCCCACAGACTGTAAACTAGGAGACACTGGAACATATCCAGGGCCATATAACAAAGTGCAAAAATTTCATGGTCTAAAAGTATTCAAATCATAGTCTGTTCTCTTATCACTGTGGAATTATGTTAGAAATCAATATTAAAAGATATATGAAAATATCCCACATATTTTCAAGTGCAATATGACATTTACCAAGAGAGACTTAGCCATTGAGGGTCTCAATAAAATTAGAAGAATGAAAAAACACAAAGAGTAATTGCAGAGAAGAAAGCATTTAAATGAGAAATTAATATCAAAGATACTTTAAAAATATTATGTATTTGGAAATTAAATATCAACTTTTAAATGATGGATGTATCTAAGAAGCCATAACAAGGAAATAAAAATATTTATAACAGAATGAAAATCAAAAATTTTCCAAATTTACCAAAATTTGTTGCATGCAGCTGAGGTTGCTCAATGCAACTGAGCACAATGTGGAATCTTGAATAAGATATGAAAACAAATAATGAACACTAGCATAAAACTTTGTGAAATTTGAACAAAATCTGTACTTTAGTTAATAACACTATATTACCTGTTAATTTCTTGTTTTTTTACAATATAGTATTTCTTTATATTTTCAGAACCAAATTAGAAGGTTCAAGTCTCATTCAAATTTTTAAAAAATCACTAAGATAATAAACTTTCTAGTCTTTTAGCAGTAATATTAGAAGCCAAATTATTAGATGCAAATATTAGATGCCAAATTATTAGATGCCAATATTAGATGCCACTCAAAGTTTTCAGTGAATATAAATTTGAAATCTAGCATTCTATTCATACTAAGTCAAACAAGTGGCATCAAAATGTCATAAATTTTTTAGCTAGGCAAAAATCCATAAGTTTTCTAACATATATATTATATTATGCATACTATTTATATATGTGTGTGTACAAAGGCTTTTCTACTATGCTTGATAAAGGCTTGAGAAATAACAACAATAAAGAGATAGAGAAATTGGAAAACATAAACTAAATGAAATGGGAACACTGAATATGAAATACAAAAATTGTAACAAACTATATAAAATTAAAAAAAATCATATACTCCAGTTGTTTTTAAACACGGATGCTCATTAGAGACACATTTGGTACTATGGAGGGAAAAAAGCAATATCTGGGCATTTGTATTTTTCAAAAGTCTAAGATAATTTTGAAAATATATCTGGATTGTTAAGTGATTACAGGTTTTTCTATTAAGTGGTAGTTTTAGTGATATAGAATTTTATTAGTTTCTGTTAACCAATCATAATCAATGGTATTAAGTGAATGATAGTTACATAATCACAATAGTAAAAGATGTTTATCAGTTTTTACAATCAATAGACAGACAAAAAAGAAAAGATAATTACAATCACAAGCCATAATGGAAACATGATTAACCAAACAATATAAGATAATTTCATAAAATTTGGGGGTTAAGTAGAGTGTTGTAAGTGGAAGTGCATACATGAACAGGTTTTTTTTTATCTGCCCAGCCAGTCGATGTCTTCTGGTTGATGCACTTAATCCATTTACATTTAAGGTAATTATCAATATGTATGATCCTATTACCATTTTCTTAATTGTTTTGGGTTTATTTTCTGTAGGTCTTTTCCTTCTGTTGTGTTTCCTGCTTGGAGAAGGTCCTTTAGCATTTGTTGTGAAGCTGGTTTGGTGGTGCTGAATTCCCTTAACTTTTGCTTGTCTTTGAAGCTTTCGATTTCTCCATCAAATTTGAATGAGAGACCTGCTGGGTAGAGTATTCCTGGTTGTAGGTTCTTCCCTTTCATTGCTTTAAATATAAGGTGCTATTTCCTTCTGGCTTGTAGAGTTTCTGTTGAGAAATCAGCTGATAACTTTATGAGAGTTCTGTTGTATGTTATTTGCTGCTTTTCTATTGCTGCTTTTCATATTTTGTATTTGTCTTTGGTTTTTGTTAGCTTGAGTACTATGTCTCAGTGTGTTCCTCCTTGGGTTTATCCTTCCTGGGACTCTCTGCACTTCCTGGACTTGGTTGACCATTTCCTTTCCCATGTTAGGGAAATTTTCAGCTACTTCTCTTCAAATATTTTCTCGAGTCCTTTCTCTCTTTCTTCTGTCTCTCTGCTGCTGCTGCTGCTAAGTCATATCAGTCGTGTCCAACTCTCTGTGACCCCATAGAAGGCAGCCCACCAGGCTCCTCTGTCCCTGGGATTCTCCAGGCAAGAATACTGGATTGGGTTGCCATTTCCCTCTCCAATGCATGTGTGCATGCTAAGTCGCTTCAGTCGTGTCCTACTCTGTGCGACTCTATGGACAGCAGCCCACCAGGCTCCTCTGTCCACTGGATTCTCTAGGCAAGAATACTGGAGTGGGTAGCCATTTCCTTCTCCACTCCTGTCTCTCTCTGGACCCCTATAATGTGAATGTTGGTGGGTTTAATGTTGTCCCAGAGGTCTCTTAGGCAGTCTTCATTTTTTTCCCATTCTTTTTTCTATAGTCTATTCTGTGACAGTGATTTCCACCTTTTGGTCTTCTAGGTCAGTTATCTGTTCTTCTGCCTCAGTTGTTCTGCTATTAATTCCTTCTAGTGTATTGTTCATCTCTGTTTGTTTGTTCTTTAGTTCTTCTAGGTCTTTGGTAAACATTTCCTGAATCTTCTCTCTTCTTTTTCAGAGATTCTGGATTATCTTCACTATCACTCTTTCAAATTCTTTTTTCTGGAAAGTTGCCTATCTACACTTCATTTAGTTGTCTTTCTGGGGTTTTATCTTGTCACTTCATCTGGGACAAAACTCTCTGCTTTTTCATTCTGATTAACTTTCTGTGACATGGTTTTCATTCTGGCAACTGCATGATTGTGGTTCTTGCTTCTTTTATCTGCCCTCTGGTGGATGAGGCTAAGAGGCTTGTGTAAGCTTCCTGATGGGAGGGACCAGAAGAAAAAACTGAATCTTGCTCTGGTGGGCAGAGTCATGCTCAGTAAAACTTTAACCCAATTACCTGCTTATGGGTAGGGTTGCTCTTCCTCCCTGTTAATTATTTGGCCTGAGGTGACCCAGCCCTGGGGTCTACAGGATCTATGGTAGGGTTAATGGTGACCTCCAGGAGGGCTTACTCCATGGGGCACCTTCCAGGACACTGCTGCCAGTGCCCCCGTCCCTGTGGTGAGCCACTGCTGACCCACACTTCCACAGGAGACCCTCCAACACTAGCAGGTAGGTCTGGTTCAGTCTCCTGTGGGGTTACTGCTCCTTTCCCCTGCATCTTGGTGCACACTAGATTTTGTTTTTACCCTCCAAGAATAGAGTCTTTGTTTGCCCCAATCCTGCAGAAGTCCTGCAATCAAATACTGCTGGCCTTCAAAGTCAGATTCATTGAGGATTCCTAATCCCTTTGCTGGATTCCCAGGCTTGGAAGCCTGGTGTGGGGCTCAGAACTTTCACAGGAGTGGGAAAACTTCTTTGGTATTATTGTGCTTCAGTTTGCAGATTGCCTACCCAGCAGGTATGGGATTTGAATTGATTGTGATTGCACCCTTCTACCATCTTGTTGCAGCTTCTTTTTTGTCTTTGGACACAAGGTATCTTTTTTGGTGGGTTCTAGTGTCCTGTCAATGGTTGTTCAACAGCTAGTTGCAGTTTTGGTGCTCTTGCATGAGGAAATCACAGCTTCTTTTCTAAAAAAAATATTCTAAGTGTTGATTCCTTAAAAAGAACAACTTTATTGAGATATAATTCACATACAATATATCCATTTAAAGCATAAAATTCACTATTATTTAGTATATGTGTAACCACTATCACAGTCAACTTTTGAGCATCTCTTCACCTCAAAAAGATATCCTATACATGTTAGCAGGCATTCCCCTTCCCCGCTGTCTCCAACTCTTGGAAACCACTAATCAATTTTCTGTGTCTTTGGATTTGCCTACTGTGGACCTTTCATATAATTGGGATCATACTACACATGGCTTTGTATGACTGGCTTCTTTCACTTAATGTGATATTTTCAAGATGTATCCATGTTGTAGCATGTACTAGCACTTCATTTCCTTTTATTGTGGAATAAATTTTCACTGTACAGATATAGCATATTTAATTTATCTTTTCATCAGTTGGTAGATATTTGGGTTGTTTATAACTTTTGGCTGTTTTGATTAATGCTGCTGTGAGCATTCATGAACAAGTTTTTGTGTGTGCTGCTGCTGCTAAGTCACTTCAGTCGTGTCCGACTCTGTGAGACCCCATAGACAGCAGCCCACCAGGCTCCCCCGTCCCTGGGATTCTCCAGGCAAGAACACTGGAGTGGGCTGCCATTTCCTTCTCCAATGCATGAAAGTGAAAAGTGAAAGTGAAGTTACTCAGTCGTGTCCAGCTCTTAGCGAATCCATGGGCTGCAGCGTACCAGGCAAGAGTACTGGAGTGAGGTGCCATTGCTGTCTCCGAGTTTTTGTGTGTATCTGTGTTTTAACTTCTTTTGGGTATATGCCTAGGATTGGAATTGCTGGGTCATATGATGTGTGTGTGTGTGTGTGTGTGTGTGTGTGTGTGTGTGTACTCAGTCATGCCTGACTCTTTATAGCTCTATGTGTGAGGAACTGTCAAACTGTTTTCAAAGAGGCCACACCACTCCAGTAGTGTATAAGAGTTCCGATTTCTCCACACACTTGGCAACACTTGTTATTATATAGCTTTTTGTTTATAGTGATCCTACTAGATGTGAAGTGGACATTTCATTGGTTTTGATATGCATTCCCCTGAGAACCTTTTCATGTACTTATTTGTCGGGGAACATTTAATTTTAAGGAATCTTATATGTTGTTTTTTGTTTTTCAAGGGCCCTTTGTTTTTATCAGTTCCTGGAAAACAGGAACAAGCAGAGTTGTACCTAGTTCTCAGGACTGAGGTCATGAGATGGAACGCATATGTGGATTTTTTTCAGTAACCTTTTCAGTTCAGTTCAGTTCAGTCACTCAGTCGTGTCTGACTCTTTGCGACCCTGTGAATTGCAGCACACCAGGCCTCCCTGTCCATCACCAACTTCCAGAGCTCACCCAAACCCACGTCCATCGAGTCGATAATGCCATCCAGCCATCTCAACCTCTGTTATCCCCTTTTCCTCCTGCCCCCAATCCTTCCCAGCATCAGAGTCTTTTCCAATGAGTCAACTCTTCGCATGAGGTGGCCAAAGTACTGGAGTTTCCTTTTACTTTTTTATAAAACTACTTAGTCATGTTCTTATTTCTAATACATGGATTGTCTTCTGGCCCTATGACTATTGTTATTCCCTTAGTTACTGTTGTTATGTGTCTGGTTTTGGTGTTTTTTACTCAACTTTATTTTTCTGCCTAAAGCTTCCGTGTATAACAATATATAAGCACACACTGCCATGATTAAAGTACCCTTGTTCCATTAGAGACTTGGGTCCCCCGCGTCCTTCTTTTCTTCCCCTTCTTTTCGTCGACTCCTGTCCCCAGGTTCCAGTCTGTCAAAAAGACCATAACAAGTGGCGCCTGAACAGGAGGAGTGTAAACCTTATACATACTCTGAAAATTACAATATTTTGTTGGAAGAGATTAAAGATCCTTTTATTAGTTATTCTTAAATATTTTATTCTTTTTGCTGCTGTTATAAATGCAATTGTTTTCTTAATTTAGTTTTTAGATTGTTCATTGCAAGTATATAGAAATACCATTTATCTTTGTATATCCATCTTATATTTTACCTTACTGAATTTGTTTATTAATTCTAACAGGTATTTAGTGGATTTATTAGGATGATCTATGTATAAGATCTTGTCATCTATGAATAAAAATAGGTTTATTCTTCTTTCCATTTTGGATGCCTTTTATTGCTTTTTTGCTGCCCAATTACCCAGGCTGGAACCTTTAGTACCATGCTGAACAGAAGTGGTAAGAACAGATATCTTTGTCTTGTAACTGATCTTATGGATGTTAGATGTGAGTATATCTTGCTGTTGTTTAGTTGCTAAGTTGTGTTCAACTCTTTTGTGACCCCCTGGCCTGTAGCCCACCAAGTTCCTCTGTCCATGGGATTTCCCAGGCAAGAATACTGGAGTGGGTTGCCATTTCCTTTTCCAAGGGATCTTTTCAACAGGGGGATTGAATCCATGCCTCCTGCATTGGTAGGTGGGTATATCTTATATGTCTTCTATATAGTTAAGAAATTTATTTTGTATTCCTAATTCATTGAGTTGTTGTCATGAAAGGGTGTTATATTTTGTCAAATGGTTTTTTTCTGTACCCACTGAAATGACCTTGATTTTCATTTTTTATTCTATTGATGTGGTATATTAATTGTTTTTCAGATTTTAAACCATCCTTGCTTTTCTGTGATAAATCACACTTGGCCATGGAGTATAAATCATTTTATGTTGCTGAATTTGATTTGTTAGTATTTTCTTTTATGGCTTAACCTATGGTCTGTCCCAGAGAAAGTTCCATATGCTTTTGGAAAGAATGTATATTCTATTGTTGGATGGAATGTTCTATAGATGTCTGTTTTCTAATATCTTGTTGAGGATTTTTGCATCTTTATTTCTATGAGATGCTAGTCTTTAGGTTTCTTTTCCTGAGATATCTTTGTCTTATTTTAGTATCAGGGTAATACTGGCCTCAAAGAATGAGTTGGGAAATTGGGAAATATTGCTTCCTCTTCTATTTTTTGGAAGACTGTCTGAAGAAGTGGTATTAGTTCTGTTTTGAATGTTTGTGTGATTCACCAATGGATCCATCTGTGCTGATACTTTCTTTGTAGCATTTTTTTAAATACCAATTCAATTCATATTATAGATACATTCTTACTATCTATTTCTTATTTAATCAGTTTTGGTGGTCTGTATCTTTCTAGGAATTTTTCCATTTCATCTGAATTATCTAATTTATTGACACAATCATTCATAGTATTCCTTTTTGTACTTCTGTAATATCTGTATTAATGTCCTCTCTTTTAGTTTCTGATTTAGTAATTTGAGTCATCTATGTTTTTTTTTTCTTTGTGAATATAAGTTTGCCAATTTTGTTAATCATTTCAAAGATTCAGCTTTTGGTTTCATTGATTTTCTGTATTTTCTACTCTATTTGATTAATTTGCACTTCATTGCTTCTTTCCTTCTGGTTGTTTTACATTTAGTTTGTTTTTTTTTCCCCCCAGAGCTTTAAGGTGGATAGTAGGTTGTTGATTTGGAATATTTCCTCTTTTATAATGTAAGTATTTATAGCTATAAATTTCCCCCCAAATCACTGCTTTAGCCACTTCTTAACTTTTGCAGTGTTTTTTCTTCATCTTCAGTATTTTCTAATTTTTTCTTTGATTTTTTTTCTTTGGCCAAGTGGTTATTTAGGAGGTTTCATTTTTTTTTTAATTTCCACATATTGGTTAGTTCCCAAAATATCTTTCCATTTTGATTTCTTAATTCAGTGCATTGTGGTAAGTGAAAATAATTTCTGTGATTTCTATTCTTTAAAATGTGCTGAGGTTTGTTCAATGGCCTACTAAATAGTCTATCACAGAAACTGTTCCAGGTGCACTTGAGAAGAATATATATTTTCATAAAAAATCGTGGAAGCTTATAAATGGTAGAATGACATACTGAAAGTGTTGACAGAAAAAATGTCACCTCAAAATTCTCCAAGCCAGGCTTCAGCAATACATGAACTGTGAACTTCCAGATGTTCAAGCTGGTTTTAGAAAAGGCAGAGGAACCAGAGATCAAATTGCCAATATCCGCTGGATCATGGAAAAAGCAAGAGAGTTCCAGAAAAACATCTACTTCTGCTTTACTAACTATGTCACAGCCTTTGACTGTGTGGATCATGACAAACTGTGGAATATTCATCAAGAGATGGGAATACCAGACCACCTGAACTGCCTCTTGAGAAATCTGTATGCAGGTCAGGAAGCAACAGTTAGAACTGGACATGGAACAACAGAATGGTTCCAAATAGGAAAAGGAGTACGTCAAGGCTGTATATTGTCACCCTGCTTATTTAACTTATATGCAGAGTACATCAAGAGAAACGCTGGACTGGAAGAAACACAAGCTGGAATCAAGATTGCCGGGAGAAATATCAATAACCTCAGATATGCAGATGACACCACCCTTATGGCAGAAAGTGAAGAGGAGCTAAAAAGTCTCTTGATGAAAGTGAAAGAGGAGAGCGAAAAAGTTGGCTTAAAGCTCAACATTCAGAAAACGAAGATCATGGCATCTGGTCCCATCATTTCATGGCAAATAGATGGGGAAACAGAAACAGTGTCAGACTTTATTTTTTGGGGCTCCAAAATCACTGCAGATGGTGATTGCAGCCATGAAATTAAAAGATGGTTACTCCTTGGAAGAAAGGTTATGACCAACCCAGATAGTACATTCAAAAGCAGAGACATTACTTTGCCGACTAAGGTCCGTCTAGTCAAGGCTATGGTTTTTCCTGTGGTCATGTATGGATGTGAGAGTTGGACTGTGAAGAAGGCTGAGCACTAAAGAATTGATGCTTTTGAACTGTGGTGTTGGAGAAGACTCTTGAGAGTCCCTTGGACTGCAAGGAGATCCAACCAGTCCACCCTAAAGGAGATCAGCCCTGGGATTTCTTTGGAAGGAATGATGCTAAAGCTGAAGCTCCAGTACTTTGGCCACCTCATGCAAAGAGTTGACTCCTTGGAAAAGACTCTGATGCTGGGAGGGATTGGGAGCAGGAGGAGAAGGGGACGACAGAGGATGAGATGGCTGGATGGCATCACGGACTCGATGGACGTGAGTCTGAGTGAACTCCAGGAGATGGTGATGGACAGGGAGGCCTGGCATGCTACTGTTCATGGGGTCGCAAAGAGTCGGACACGACTGAGCGACTGAAATGAACTGAACTGAAGAATTTTATACTCAACAAAACTATTCAAAAATGAAGGAGAAATTAAGACATTCCCAGATAAACAAATGCTGAGAAAGTTTGTCACTGATAGACCTGTATTACAAGAAATGCTAATGGTAGTAATTCAGGCTGAAATAAAAGAACATTAGATAGTAAGTCAAAGCCATATAAAGTAATAAGAACAAAGCTGCATAGGTAAACATAAAAACCAGTGTTATTGATTTCTGGTTCATAAATCATTTTTTTCATATACAATTTAAAAGAAAAACACATAAAACAATCATTACAAATCTATGTTAATAGGTATACAATGTATAAACATGTTCTTTGTGAAAATAACATTATAAGCAAGACGGGCTGGATCTGCATAACAGCAATGTTTTTGTACACTAATAAGCTGGTATTACTTCAAACTAGTTGGTACAAATTTAAGATGTTAATTTATTTATTCTTTAGTCAGTTTTGGTAGTTTGCATGTATCTAAAAATTCATCTATTTCATCTAGGTTATCTAATTTATTGGCATACAATGTTTCATAGTATTTTCCTGAAAGTTTTTTTTTTTTTCTGTAAGGTATAACAGCAATGTCCCCACTTTCACTTATGATTTTAGAAATCTATGTCTTCCTCTCCTTCTTTCTCTCTCCCTCTCTTTGGTAAGTATAGATAAATGTTAGTCAGTTTTCATGATTTTTAAAAAGAAACAGCTTTTGGTTTCATTGACTGTCTCTATTATGCTTTTGTTTTCTATTTTATTTTCCTCAGTTCTAATCTTTGTTATTTATTCCTTTCTGATAGTTTTTGTTTAATTTGCTTTTCTTTTTTTTACTTCCTTAAGGTATGACAATAAGTTGTTTATTTACAGCTATAAAATTCCATCTGAGCATGGCTTTCATTTCATCTTATAAGTTTTGGTATATTGTGTTTTCATTTTAATTTGTATCAGAGTACTTTTTTGTCAGGGAACATTTAACAGGAGGATTCCTGCATGCTGTTTTCTATTTCTCAAGGATTCTCTGTTCCTTATCAGTTCCTGTTCCAAGAATGAGTAAAGCTGCACACAGTTCTCAGGACTGAGATCATAAGATGAGACATGCAATGACTCTTTTCAGTGTCAGCGACCTTGTATGTATTAGACTATCCATATTGTGGCTATTGATAAAATTTCATCCTGCGTAATAGCTGAGTAATCATCTTACTAAATGTAAGCTTACTATAAGCCTACCTTTCTGCTAATAAAGCACTCTTACTCCATCAGAGCTTAGGTCCCCATGTCTTTCTTTCTTTCTTTCTTTCTCTCTCTCTCTCTTTCTCTTTTTCACTTTCTTTTGGTTGACTCCAGACTACCAGGTTCTGGTCCAATAAAGGACCCCAACACTTTATGATTTCCTTTCTGATTTTTTTCTCTTTCACTCATTGGCTATTTAATGTATGGATTTATTTCCACATATTTGGAATTTTCCAGTTCTCCTAATGTTATTGATTTCTAGTTTCATTTCTTTGTGTTCAGAGCATATCTTTTGTATGGTTTTAAACTTTTTTGTAGTTATTAAGACCCAATTTGTGGCCTAACATATGTTCTATTATGGAGAATGTCCTATATGCAATTGGAAGAAAAATATGCATTCTGCTGTTGCTGAATTCTATGGCGAATTCTGCATATGTCTGTTAAGTCTGGTTGGTTTATAGTGTTATTTAAATTCTCTATCTTCTTAATGATCTTCTATCTAATTTTTCTCTCCATTATTAAAAGTAAGATATTGAAATCTCCAACTATTAGTATAGAATTATTTATTCCTCCCTTTGATTCTGTTAATTTTTGCTTCGTATCTATGGGAATCTGGTTGGGTGCATGTGTTCATAATTGTTATATCTTATTGAAAATGTGATTAGAGCAATAACAAGTAATGAGATTGTATCAGTAATTTAAAAATTTCCAGGCAAGAAAATGTCAGGATCAATTCTGCCAAACATCTAAAAATAAGTTAACACTAATTCTCAAAATCTTCCCAAAGAAGATGAGAGAACACTTTGTAAGTCATTCTGTGAGGTCACCAATACCCTGATACTAAAGGTAGACCAGTATGTCACATTAAAAGAAAGCCATAGATCAATATTATTTATGGATATATATCCCAAATTTCTCAACACAGTACCAGCACACTGAAATCAGCAGTATATTAGAAGTATTATAGACCAAGATCGAGTGATTTATGCCAAGTGTGCAAGGATGTTTCACCATATAAAAGGCAATCAATATGATAAATTATATTAATGGAACAAAGGAAAAAATCCACACGGTTATCTCAAATGATGCTGAGAAAGAATTTGACAAAATCCAGCACCCTTTCATGACAAAGAAAAAAAAAAAACCTTAACATACATACTCAGAATATCTATATATCAGGTATATATAGAATATTCCATCCAAAAGCAGCAATTACACATCATTGAAAGTTCACATAGAACATTCTTCAAGATTTTGTCACGTTAAGCCAAAAAACAAGTCTCAGTAAATTAAAGAAGGTGAAAATCATGTCAAGCATCTATTCTGACCAGAAAACTATAAGGCTAAAAATCAACTGCAAGAAAAAAGTGTATAAAACATAAAAGCATGGAGACTAAAAAATACAATGCTAAACAATCAATGAATCACTGAAGAAATCAAAAAAGAAATTAAACAATACCTGGAGACAAAGGAAACCAAAAATACAACAATTAAAAAATCTATGGGACACAGCAAAAGTAGTTCCAAGAACAAAGTTTTTAGCAATACAAGCCTATGTCAGTAATCAAGAGAAATCACATATCAACAACTTAACTTTATACTTAAAGAAAATAAAGAAATCAAAATACGTATAGAAACAAATGAAAGTGAAAACACGACACCCCAATACCTATGGGATTCAGTAAAAGCAGTGCTAAAGGGAAGGTTCAGAGCAATACAAGCTTACCTCAAGAAACAAGAGAAAAATCAAATAAATAACCCAACTTTACACCAAAACCAAGTAGAAAAGAGGAAATTAAGAACCCCAGGGTTAGTAGAAGGAAAGAAATAGTAAAAAGTAGGGCAGAAATAAATGAAAAAGAAACAAAGGAAACTATAGTAAAAATCAACAAAACTAAAAGCTGGTTATTTGAGAAGATAAATAAAATAGACAAACTATTAGCCAGACTCATCAAGAAAAAAAGGGATAAGAATCAAATCAATAAAATTAGAAATGAAAATGGAGAAATCACAACAGATAACACAAAAATACAAAGGATCATAAGAGACTACTATCATCAACTATATGACAATAAAATGGGCAAATTCTTAGAAAAGTATAACCTTCCAAAACTGAACCAGGAAGAAATAGAAAGTCTTAACAGACACATCACGAGCATGGAAATCAAAACTGTAATCAAAAATTTCCAACAAACAAAAGCCCAGGGCCAGATGGCTTCACAGGTGAGTTCTACCAAAAATTTAGAGAAGAGCTAACACCTATCCTACTCAAACTCTTCCAGAAAATTGCAGAGCAAGGTAAACTTCCAAACTCATTCTATGAGGCCACCATCACCCTAATACCAAAACCAGACAAAGATGCCACAAAAAGAAAACTACAGGCCAATATCATTGATGAACATTGATGCAAAAATCCTCAACTAAATTCTAGCAAACAGAATTTGACAGCATATTAAAAAGATCACACATCATGACCAAGTGGGCTTTATCCCAAGGATGCAAGGATTCTTCAATATTCATAAATCAATCAATGTGATACACCACATTAACAAATTGAAAGATAAAAACCATATGATTATCTCAATAGATGCAGAGAAGGCCTTTGAAAAAATTCAACATCCATTTATGATAAAAATCCTCCAGAAAGCAGGCATAGAAGGAACATACCTCAACATAATATAAGCCATATATGACAAACCCACAGCAAACATTGTCCTCAGTGGTGAAAAATTGAAAGCATTTCCCCTAAAGTCAGGAACAAGACAAGTGTTCCCACTCTCACCACTACTGTTCAACATAGTTTTGGAAGTTTTAGCCACAGCAATAAGATAAGAAAAAGAAGTAAAAGGAATCCAGACTGGAAAAGAAGAAGTAAAACTCTCACTGTTTGCAGATGACATGATCCTCTACATAGAAAACCCTAAAGACTCCACCAGAAAATTACTAGAGCTAATCAATGAATATAGTAAAGTTGCAGGATATAAAATTAACACAAAGAAATCCCTTGCATTCCTATACACTAACAATGAGAAAACAGAAAGAGAAATTAAGGAAAGAATTCCATTCACCATTGCAATGAAAAGAATAAAATACTTAGGAATATATCTACCTAAAGACACAAAAGACCTATATATAGAAAACTATAAAACACTGGTGAAAAAAATCAAAGAGGACACAAATAGATGGAGAAATACACCATGTTCATGGATCGGAAGAATCAACATAGTGAGAATGAGTATAGAAGCAATCTATAGATTCAATTCAATCCCTATCAAGCTACCAACAGTATTTTCACAGAACTAGAACAAATAATTTCACAATTTGTATGGAAATACAAAAAACCTCAACTAGCCAAAGCAATCTTGAGAAAGAAGAATGGAACTGGAGGAATCAACCTGCCTGACTTCAGATTATACTACAAAGCTACAGTCATGAAGACAGTATGGTACTGGAACAAAGACAGAAATATAGATCAATGGAACAAAATAGAAAGCCTAGAGATAAATCCATGCACCTATGGACACCTTATCTTTGACAAAGGAGGCAAGAATATACAATGAAGAAAAGACCATCTCTTTAATAAGTGGTGCTGGGAAAACTGGTCAACCACTTGTAAAAGAATGAAACTAGAACACTTTGTAACACCATACACAAAAATAAACTTAAAATGGATTAAAGATCTAAATGTAAGATGAGAAACTATAAAACTCCTAGAGGAAAACAGGCAGAACACTCTCTGACATAAATCACAGCAGGATCTGCTATGACGGATCTCCCAGAGTAATGGAAATAAAAGTAAAAATAAACAAATGGGACCTAATTAAACTTAAAAGCTTTTGCACAACGAAGGAAACTGTAAGCAAGGTGAAAAGACAGCCTTCAGAATGGGAGAAAATAATAACAAATGAAGCAACTGACAAAGAATTAATCTCAAAAATATAAAAGCAGTTCACCCAACTCAATACAAAAAAAAAAAATGACCCAATCAAAAAATGGGCCAAAGAACTAAACAGACATATCTGCAAAGAAGACATACAGATGGCTAACACATGAAACACATGAAAAGATGCTCAACATCACTCATTATCAGAGAAATGCAAATCAAAACCACAATGAGGTACCATCTCATGCTGGTCAGAATGGCTGCTATCAAAAAATCTACAAACAGTAAATGCTGGAGAGGGTGCAGAGAAAAGGGAACCCTCTTAAACTGTTGGTGGGAATGCAAACTAGTACAGCCACTCTGGAGAACACTGTGGAGATTCCTTAGAAAACTGGAAATAAGACTGCCATATGATCTAGCAATCCCACTGCTGAGCATACACACTGAGGAAACCAGAACTGAAAGAGACACGTGTACCCCAATGTTCATTGCAGCACTGTTTACAATAGCTAGGACATGGAAGCAACATAGATGTCCATCGACAGACTAATGGATAAGAAAGCTGTGGTACACAATGGAATATTACTCACCTATTAAAAAGAATGCATTTGAATCAGTTCTAATGAGGTGGATGAAACTGGAGCCTATTATACAGAGTGAAGTAAGTCAGAAAGAAAAACACCAATACAGTATATTAACGCATATCCATGGAATTTAGAAAGATGGTAATGATGGCCCTATATGTGAGACAGCTAAAGAGACACAGATGTAAAGAACAGACTTTTGGACTCTGTGGGAGAAGGCGAGGGTGGGATGAATTGAGAGAATAGCATTGAAACATGTATATTACCATATGTGAAATAGATCACCAATCCAAGTTTGATGCATGAAACAGGGCACTCAAAGCCGGTGCACTGGGACAACCCAAAGGGATGGGATGGGGAGGGAGGTGGGAGGAGGGTTTGGGATGGGTGACACATGTAAACCCATGGCTGATTCAAGTCAATGTATAGCAAAAACCACCACAATATTGTAAAGTAATTAGCCTTCGATTAAATAAATAAATAAAAAGAAAATTTAAAAAATAAAACCAAATTTAGTAGAAGGAAAGAAATAATAAAGATTAGAGCAAAAATAAATAAAATAGAGAATAAAAATATAAAAGATCAATGAAACTAAGAGTCAGTTTTTAAAAAAGATTTTTAAAATTCATAAACTTTTACCCAGAAACATCAAGAAAAAAAGAGAAGGCTCAAATAAATAAAAACATAAATGAAAAAGAGTTATACCTGACACCACAGAAATACAAAAGATCATAAGAGATTTCTATAAAAAATTATACACCAATAAAATGGACAGGGCTTCCCTGGTTGCTCAGACTGTAAAGAATGCACCTGCCAATGCAGGAGACGCGAGTTCATTCCCGGGTTGGGAAGATCCTCTGGCAAAGGAAATGGCAACCCACTCCATTATTCTTGCCTCAGTAGACTGGTGGGCTGCAGTCCATTGGGTTGCAAAAGAGTTGGACATGACTTAGTGACTAAACAACAACAAACAGCAACAAAATGGACAACCTAGAAGAAATGGGCAAATTTCTAGAAATGTATATTCCCTCAAGACTGAGTCAAGAAGAAATATAATATATGAACAGACTGATTCCCAGGAATGAAATTGAACCATTAAAAACAAACAAAACAACAGCAAAAAAAAAAAAAAAAATTACCAACAAAGAAGTCTATGAACAGATGGCTTCATAGGTGAATTCCACCAAACATTTAGAGAAGTGTTAATACCTGTCCTTCTCAAAATATTTCAAAAAATTGCAGAGGAAGGAACTCTTCTAAACTCATACTATGAGGCCAGCATCACCCTGATACCAAAACCTAACAAAGATACCACACACAAAAAGGAAAATTACAGACCACTGTTTCTGATGAAAACAGATACAAATATCCTCTACAAATTGTTACAAACCAAATTCAACAATACATTTAAATGATCATAAACCATGATCAAGTGGTATTTATCATAGGTTCAACATCCACAAATCAATCAATATGATATACCACATTAAAAATTGAAGAATAAAAATATATGATTATCTCAATAGGTGCAGAAAAAGTATTTCACAAAAGTCAACATCCATTTATGATAAAAACTCAACATAGTGGGTAAAAGAGGGAACACACATCAATATAATGAAAGCCATATATTACAAGTCTATAGGCAACAGCATACTCAATGATAAAAAGCTGAAAGCATTTCCTCTGTGATCCAGATCAAGACAAGGATGCCCACTGTCACCACTGTTTTGTTTGTTTATTTTTTAAATAATTAAAAATTTTTGATTCTACTCTCATCACTTTTATTCAACATAGTATTGGAAGTCCTAGCCACAGAAATCAGACAATAAAAATTAATAAAAGTGATTCAAATTGAAAAGGAAGAAGTAAAACAGTCGCTATTTGCAGATGACGATATTCTACATGAAAATCCTAAAGATGCCACCATAAACTACTAGAGCTCATCAATGAATTCATAAAGCTGTAGGATACAAAATTAACACATAGAATTCTGTAGCATTTCTATACACTAGCAATGAATCATCAGAAATAGAAATTGAGAAAACAATCCCATTCAAAACGAATAAAATACCTAGGAATAAATTTAACTAAAGAAGTGAAAAACCTGTACATATAACAATATAAAACATCAATGAAAGAAACTGAAGATGACACAGACAGATAGAGAGAGATATTGAGCTCACGGATTGGGAGAATTAATATTGTTAAAACGACCATACTCCCCAAGGAAATCTATAGATTCCATGCAATCTCTATCAAAATATCAGTGGCATTTTTCAGAGAGCTAGAAGAAATAATTCTAAAATTTGCATGGAAACACAAAAAACCCTGAAATAGGCAAAATAATCCTGGGAAAGAACAGAGCTGAAAGCGTCATGCTCCCTGACTTCAGACTCTGCTACAAAGCTATAGTAATCAAAACCAATATGATGCTGGCACAGAAATAGTTACATAGATAAATGGAATAGAATAGAATATGACCCCACATTTACAATCAATCTATGGCAAAGGAGGCAAGAATATACAATGGGGAAAAGACACCCTCTTTAATCAATGGTGCTGGGAAAACTGGACAACTACATGCAAAAGAATCAAACTGGACTACTTTTTCACACCATATACAAAAACTAACTCACAGTGGAGTCAAAGGATAAATTTAATGCTCAGCACCATGAAATTTCTAGAAGAAAACATAGGCAGTACACTCTTTGACATTGGTCTTAGCAATAATTTTTTGGATGTCTTCCGAAGCAAGGAAAATGAAAACAAAAATAAACCAATGGGACTTCATCAAACTAAAAAGCTTTTGCATGATGAAGGAAACTATCCACAAAGTGTAAAGGCCACCTACTTATACAATACTGTATGTCAGTTATATCTCAATAAAACTGGAAGAAAAGAGAAAAATAGTAGCTTACTACATAAATAAGAATAAATTCAGAAACTAATTACCAGGAGAAACCATTAAAGGAGAAGAAGGTCTGGCATGGGAAAGGATGGGGCAAGGGATGGTTGGTTATTATATTGACACTTCTGGTCTTTGATTTTAAACGTGTAGTATTTTGATTTCAAAAGTACTTTTTAAACTCTGCAATTCTAATCCTGTCCAATCCTGGCCTCAGATCCCCCTAGTGATACATGTTAAATTATAAATTCTTTACATATCATTCAAAACCTTTTAAGATCTGGCCCCAACCTACATTACCAGCATCATTACTGCTCTTTTTTAAAGTACCTGAGACTCTAGTCATGGCAATCTTTTTGCAGCATCTTGGGTGCCATATTCTTTCATGCTTCCATGATTTTGCATACTTTGTTGCTTCTGCTTGACTTTCCCCTCCTTCTTCTCTTCCCTCTCTACCTTCTCCTCATCTCCCTGATGAACCCACACTCACCTTCCCAGAGTCTGAAAATGTCATATTCCCTAGGAAGCCTTCCTTACTACCCCACAGTAAGAGTTTTGTCCTCTTTCCCCTGTGCTATCTCAGCATTTAGTACATTGCCCCACTATAGCACAGATCACATGGGATTTAACTTGATGAGTCTGCTTCTCCCAGTGGATTGTGGGATGCCTGATTGCAGTGAGCAGCTTTGCTTCATGTTTATAGTCAGGGCTTATCCCATGCTTTATTGAATTGAATGTATTTTTAAAGGGCATTTGAAAACATGCTTCACCAAGAAACTAGGGAAAATCAAAATAAGTCTCAGAAAGCTAGTACAGGTGATTGTGTTACAGCATCACCATAACTATGAAGAAAGAAACGTTGATGGTATGGTAGTTCTTCAAAATGTTAGTTACCATATGACCTAGCAGATCCACTCCTAGGTATATAACAAGAAGAATGAAAACACATATTCACAAAAAAATGGTATATGAATGTTCATAGCAACATTATTCATAATAGCCAAAAATGAAAATAACATAGGCACTTACCAACTGAAGACTGGATAAACAAAATGTAGCATATCCATATGAAGACTATTATCTGGCCATAAAAAAGAATGAAGTACTGATACATACTACAACTTGAATGAACATGAAATCATGCTAAATGAAGCCAGACACAAAAGGTTACAAATTGTATGACTTCATTTTTATGAAATGATCAGAGTAGGCAAATCTATAGAGACAGAAAGTATATTAATGGCTACTTGGGCCTGGAGGTGAGTTAGAGGTGAATGGGAGTGACTGCTAATGGGTACAAAGTTTCTTTTTTGGGTGATTAAATGTTCTAAAATTAGATAGTGATGATCACACAACGTTGGGAACTATGCTAAAAAACATATTGTGAACTTTAAAAGGGTGAACTTTATGGTTTAAATGATATCTCAAAAGAGTTGTCTTTAAAAAGAAGAAATCTAGAAAAGATCCTGGAAAGAAATACACCAAAAAGTCAACAAGCTGTTAACTGAGTCATGGGGTTTTGTAAAGGTGATTGTTATTATTTTTCTTTTCTTCTACTTTACAGTGTTTTCCATACATTCTACAATGAACATGTAATTAAGATCAGACACTTCATGCTTTAAAACATCAAGGAAGAAGAGAATTAACATGTACTGAGCACATGTTATGTACTAGGTAGGGTAACCCCCACAGTATTTCTGTCAGGTTGCTATTTCTTTTTTCAACTTCACCAAGGTGACGGGGGGGAAATGAGACTTAAGGATTCACAGTCTTTCCTCATTCTCTCCCCCTTTCTAAAAAACTTCTTGGGTTTTCTGGCTTCATTTGGGGCCTTTGGTTTGTTGAACTGGTAGTAATGACTAAAGGAAAATTGAAAGAGACTTTGAAATGGCAATGGCACCCCACTCCAGTACTCTTGCCTGGAAAATTCCATGGACAGAGGAGCCTGGCGGGCTGCAGTCCATGGGGTCGCACAGAGTCGGACACGACTGAATGACTTCACTTTCACTTTTCACTTTCATGCATTGGAGAAGGAAATGGCAACCCACTCCAGTGTTCTTGCCTGGAGAATCCCAGGGACGGGAGAGCCTGGTGGGCTGCCGTCTATGGGATCTCACAGAGTTGGACACAACTGAAGTGACTTAGCAGTTGAAAGTTAGGACTGATTTATAGTAGAGTAGAGAGTGACCAGAGAAAGCAAAGAAGACTCTGGGGAAAGATCAGAGGAGAACAGAGAAAGAGAAGATGTGTCAAGGGCTGAACATAGAGGGAATTACTGTGTGTAGAAGGATGGACTAGATTCTGGGTGCTTGGATTTTTTAATCATTCTGATCTCAGCTCAGACATGGCCTCCTCAAAAGCCCCATGATGTTGTGATGCCCACGTCTGAAGGAGCCGCTCTCACCTCTATCTCCATCTTGTTCCATCCCATTACCCTGTGTTATCTTCTCTATAGTACTGACTACTATCTGAACATGTCCTGTCTTCTTCCAATGAGATGTGAGCATTGTTCCAGAAGTAGAACCTCCTCTGGCTTGTTCAGTGGTCTGTTGCTGGAGTGGGAACCAGGTCTGGTAACGTGTGGTGCTCAGAATGTGAGAACTGTACTTTCTGTAGTCATTCATTGACTCCTCTCTCCTCACTTGTCTCCACTTTTTCTAATGTTCATCCTTCAAAGCCCTATTCAAGACCCAGCAACTACTGAAACTCATGTCTCTTGGCTACAAGTGAGCCCTTGACCTTGACACATGAGCCCTCAGCTACTCCCATACTGGTTTCATAAGCTCTTTGATGTCAGGGTTCATTTCTTATACATCACAGCAACACATTTTACTGAGCTTATTTGTGTGTGCATGCCATAAAATTAACACATGAGAAACATAGTCATTTTAGATTGATAACTTATGAAGAAAATTTAAAAAGGTAAGATGATGACAAGGTAAGATGATGAAAAGGGTTGGGGGAATGGCACTAATTTCATCTGAATGGTTGGAGAAATTTCTCTGAGGAAGTGACAACTGAGCTGAGATTTGACTTGAATCTTTCTGTATCTCCCACAATGCCCTATATATTGCATTTGCTGACTGACAGACCATGGATTGTCAGGAGTGGAAGTTTCCTAAAGATTCTCTAGTCCACGTCCAAGCTTACATAGGTTTCATCTCCTGATAGTAAGCTGCTGCTCCCAGGTAGGGCAACCTGCCTCAATGTCCCCAAAGTTTCCCGCTTCAGTTGGTTCTTCAGACACCCTTATGAATAGCTATAGAACCAACATTTTCTAGGCACCTTTTGTGTGCCAGATACTTCCATACCCAGTATCTTACTTACCTCTTACCTGGTAGTACTACTATTATTCCTATGTGAAAGATGAAGCAAACTCAGAGAGTTTATGTAACTTGCCCAAGGTCACACTGCCAGCAAGTGTGTAGTGAATGTGCCTAATGTCAAGACTGGTACACCTTGCTATTATCTCTTGCTCTCCCATTATTCTGAAGTTTAAACTATCTTGTTCAGGCTTTGAGATTCCTATACTTTGGGATTGGCTTGATTTCATTGGAGCTATCTCACTAGAGATATCAAGTTAACATTTTCCATCAACTGACCCTTTAGAGACACCAAGGTTTACTGTCTTTATTTTTTGTAATCATTACATGAGGACTGAGACCATGTCTGACCCCAAATGTTCCTGGCTGGACAGTCTCATGCCTCACTCAGGCTCCTTTCTCTATATCTGGTACTCCCTCATAACCCCTGTGTGTGTGTGTGTGTGTGTGTGTGTGTGTGTGTGTGTGTGTGAGAGAGAGAGAGAGAGAGAGAGAGAGAGAGAGAGAGAGAGAGAGAGAGAGAGACAGAGAGAGAGGAAGACAGAGAGAAACTGATGCTGTTTACTTGCCTGGTGCCCAGGCTAAGAGGTCATTCTGATCCCTATATTGTGACTTCTTCTACTCCCCCCCCCAACCCAATCCTCAAATCTGCTGAGTCTGTTCTATTTCCCCTTTTACTTTCTTCAGGAGATCGACACTGGTATCTGCTCTTTTGTGCCTCAGAGAGCAACCTGTTAATCTCCTATATCTCCTCCCTCCCTTAGCCTTGTGTTCAGTCTCAGCTAGGACCTAGAGGTGAAAACAGGGAGCAGGAGCCCAGGATTTGGGAATCTCTAAACCACCCCCATTATGAGGGGTGCACGCCCTCGTGTGTTCGCCTTACATAAATTCAGCCTGAGATTACAACTTCAGGCCCTGCTGGCAGAGCCTTCTTTGGCTGACCAGGCCAAGGATCCTAGCCTTTCTCTGGCCTGTCTATGCCAATGCCTCCCTGGCATTTGAATCAGTCTAGGTCTTGGGGACTTCATCTGGTCTCACTCCAAACGGAACACCTCCTGGTTGTTTTTCCCTTTCTCTCTCTCTAACAACTGTAATGTGCTGTGCTTAGTCGCTCAGTCATGTCTGACTCTTTGCCACCCCAGGCTCCTCTGTCCCTGGGGATTCTCCAGGCAAGAATACTGGAGTGGGTTGCCATGCCCTCCTCCGGGGGTCTTCCAAACCCAGAGATCCAACCCAGGTCTCCTCCAGGGGCTCTTCCCAACCCAGGGATCCAATCCAGCTCTCCCACAATGCAGGTGGATTATTTACCATCTGAGCCACCAGGGAAGCCCAAGAATACTGGAGTGGGTAGCCTATCCCTTCTCCAGGGGATCTTCCCGATCCAGGAATCAAACCAGGGTCTCCTGCATTGCAGGCAGATTCTTTACCAGCTGAGCTCCCCAGGAAGCCCAACAACTGCAACTACACAATAATTGCCACTTTCTGGCAAGCATGTAATATGGGCCAGGGGTTTATATTCATCAGCTAGTTCAAGCTGCACAGCACCCTGATAGGTAAGTGATATTTTCTCAGTACATGATAGGCCCTTGTGAACAAATTAATGGTTTCTCCCCAATTCATCATAGGGCCAACAGAAGCTTAGGGAAGTCACAGAAGTAATGGGTCAGAAACAGAATTGAAACCCAAGCCTAACTGACCTCAAAGCCTGGCTCCCAACAGTCATATCAGGATGCTTCTAAAACAACTGCAACACCATGAATTCCAGTTCCCAAGCCTGTTTGAGGGAGAAGCTGGTGGATGTGGTTAGGGATACTGTATTCAAAGTCACACAGCTAGTAAGCAAGCACCACCACTTCCTTGTTCTGTGAGTGTGGGCAAGTTGCTTGACTTCTCTGTACCGCAGCTTCCTTATTGGCAAATGGGGATAATAATAGTAACAACCAGAGGGTTGGGCCACTTTAATGAGATAATATACATAAAGGGCCTAGCATGAAGCTTGGTATATGGTAATTACTCAAAAAATGTTTATGATGGTGCCTGAGACAAACACAACATGACAGCCCCTTCTAACACCTTCTCTCTGTCTTGTTCCTTACTGCATTCCTTCCACCCCTTTATTCACTGTACTGGGCTGAATGTGGCCACCACCATGTCCACGCCCTAATAGTTAGAACCTATGAATATTGTCTTATTTGGAAAAAAGATCTATCTTTGTAGATGTGATTAACTTTAATGATCCTGAGATGAGGAGATCGTCCTGGATTATCTGTCTAAATTCAATGACAAATATTCTTATAAGAGGGAGGCAAAGGCAAATATGGGTATCAGTATTTAAGTATTGTTAACTTCCTATCATAGTATTCAATTTATGGGATATCAAGGAAAAGAGTAAATAGCTTTCAAGAACTTTATTTCCTCCTCTGCAGAAGGGGTCAGTGTGCTTTGGGTGGTAGGCAGGATAGTTGTATTATGTTGGCAGAAATATGACCTTGTTATTATCTTTATCTGGAGATTAAGTATGGTTTAGAGATGAATATGGGTGCCAAGCAGACAAGGGGTGTGTGGGTTGCCTTGCAAGGGCATGTCTAGAAGTGGGCCCTGGGAGGCTCTTCTGGTAGGGCTGAGATTTCCTGCAGGAAGCAGTTCTATTCTGCTCTAATGTGAGGAAAACAGGTAATCAGTCATAGAAGCCTGTACCTTATTGCCTGGCTCTAGTCATTTCAGTCTGGACCATTCTAAAAGCAGGTGTTGCCAATCCACTTTAGTCATAATCCCTTCATGAAGTGCCCTTGGAAGACACCAGCAAGCTCTGCACCCTGGAGAATGCGCCTGAGAAATGGAATAGGCTGTCTGCTTTCCAGGGCCTTGGGAGAACCCTAGTAGTGGATGCAGGTAAGGGAGGGGGGTTGGATCACCTCAGACTTCCACAACAGGTCCTTTTCCTTTTCAGTCTGGGCAGGTATTCTTTACACCAAGGACTACTAAGACCTAAGTGACTGAAAGAGAGTCTCAGGTGAGTAGCTTATGTGGGGAAGGGAAGAGGATAGAGTACCTTGATTTCCAACTTCACCAGGCTGGAGAAAGGCAAAATGGCTCAGGGAGGCCACAGACAAGAGTCAGGTTCAGGTTGATGGGCCCTCTGCTCAGTGGTGCATGTTGACCTGGGATGGTTTGCTATCAGATTCTAGCACCTTGTAGGCTCCCAGGGGAGGCCTAGCAGTGTGTGAACTGACTGACCCATGTTTGTTCCTGAGAAGGTCTATTTTACAGATAGCAACCTCTGATGGACCCTCCTTCTGCGGGCCTGGATTCTTAACTTTTCCAGGTGTCCATCATCTATAGGACTCTCCTAGTTGGCTCTAGCCTCCTTAGGTGACAGTAGCTGAGAGGCTGCCCATCTTGGCTGAGCTGTCTGTCCTTCTGCCAAATGAGCAAACTGGAGAAGTGCCCCAAGACAAGAGAAAGAACAAGGAGGATAGATGCAAAGCCAGTTTCTCCATGCTCCACAGAGTTACAATCTTTGCTCTGCCCACACCATGCCATGTTGTCAGGGACTGCATCATAGTCATCCCTGTGTCCCTTACAGGAGTAAAGGCAGTGTCTAGTGTGTAGGAGACGGAGGCACCTGTAGCTTTGAGCCAGAGAGATCTGCATCAAATTTCAGGGCCTGTCAAATACTAGACATAAGATGCTGTTTGGGTCACTTAACTTCTGAGAATGCCAGTTTTCTCATTGGAACATAAAATGACTTTGAATGAGAGAATAGATACAAAGTACTTGGAATGTAGTAGGTGCTCAGTAGATGGTACCTGTCACCACCATCCCCACCACTGTCATCACCAATACCATTAGCATTTATTGTGCGCCGACTGCATGGCAGTCCTGATGCTTGGCTTTGATGCAGAAGATAAAGGAAAAGCAGTCAGTGATTTCTGCCCCAGGTTAGAATATAGTGGGAGAGCTCAGATACACAGTAATATTGGAAATCCAAGTGCTGATCAGAGGCACACAATCAGGATATGGAGATCAAAGGAGAGAACAGATCTGCGGGCTTGGGGCTTCTAGGAAGGCTGCCCANCGTAAAACTAAATCTAAAGTAAGTTGAAAGAAAGAAATCATGAATGCTAGAGTTGAAATAAATAAAAGACAGTAGAAAATGGCAAAGAAAATAAAAGAAACCAAAAATTCATTCTTTGAAAAGATCAACAAAGTTGTACAAACTGTAGCTTGTCTGACCAAGAAAAAAAGATGGAACTGTCAAATTACTGAAATTGAGAATGAGAGAGGGTACATTACTACCAACCCTACAGAAATAAAAATGATTATATGGTAATACTATAGATAAGTGTACTATAACAAATTAGAAACCCTAGAGGACAAATTGAACAAATATCTACAAAGACACAAACTAGTGAAACTGATTCAAGAAAATCCTAAGAAACACACACACAAAAGCCACTAGAGCTAACAATTGAGGCAATTGTAGCATACAAAGTCAATATAAGAATGTCTTCTCTATATGTTTGGAATAAAATTTTCAAATGCAATTAAGAAAATGGTACTGCTCACAATGACATCAAAAATAATAAAATATTTAGTAATCAATTTAACAAAAGATGTTTAAGGTTGAACTCTCAGAATATTAAATGAAATCATGTCCTAAATAAATGGAAAGACATCTCATGTTCATGAATGAGAAGACTTCATATTGTTAAATGCTAATACTTACCAAATCGATCTTCAGATTCAACACAATCCCAACAAAATCCCAACTGTCTCTTTTGCAGAAATTGACAGGCTGATCCTAAAATTCAAATGGAAATACAAGGGCCAAGAATAGCTAAAACAATTGTGGCAGTTAATATTGTGTGTCAACTTAAGTGGTCAATAGGCTGTCCAGATAGCTGGGCAACATTATTTCTGGGTGTGTTTGTGAAGGTGTTTCTGGAAGACATTAGTGTTTGAAATGATGGACTGAATAAAGCAGAAAGCTCTAGCCAATGTGGGCGGGCATTATGCAATCTGCTGAGTTCCTGAACAGAATAACAAGACAAATGAAGGTCAAATTCACTTTCTGCTTGACTGCTGAGCATCAATTTCCTCCTACCTTCAGTGTTCCTGGTTCTCAGGCTTTTAGATTGGACTGCAATGGACACCACTCCAGCTCTCAGATCTTTGAACTCTACCACCAGCGATCCTGGGTATCCAGCTTGCAGATGGTAGATTGTGGGATTTAACCTCCACAATAATATAAGCCAATATTTACATCCTGTTAATTCTGTTTCTCTGAAGAAACCTGACCAATAAAACAATCTTGAAAAAAAAAAGTTAGTTCTTCAAAACTTCCCAATTTCAAAACTTACTACAAAGCTACATTAAATAATCTTTGAGTGACATATAGGTGAATAGAAAATAATAGAGAATATAGAAATAAACTCAAAATGTATGTTTAATTAATTTTCAATTAGCACATCAAGACCATTCAACAGGAAAAAATAGCCTTCTCAACAAATGGTTCTGGTACAAATGGATGTCTACTTGCAAAAAAAAAAAAAATGAATTTGGACTTCTACCTCATACCATATACAAACAATTTCTCAAAATGGACCAAAGACCTAAATTTAAGAACTAAAACAACAAAGCTTTTAGAAAAAAACATAAGTGTAAAATTTCTTGAGTTTCAATTGCACAGTGGTTTTTTTATATATAAAATGAAAAGGGCAAGCAACAAACAACAACAACAACAACCACAACAAAACATAAATTAGACTTTATCCAAATAAAGGTTTCTGTGTTTCAAAGGATACTATCAAGAAAGTGAAAAGACAGCCCACAGAATAGGAGAACATATTTGTAAATCATATATCTGATAAGAGACTATCATCCAAAGTATATAAAGAACATTTAAAAGTTAACAATAAAAAGAAAACACAATTTTAAGATGGGCAAAGTATTTGAACATCCATTTCTCCAAAGATGATATGTTGTTGCTGTTGTTTAGTCACTAACTCATGTCCAACTCTATTGCAACCCTGATTTGACTCCTGGGTCAGAAAGATCTGCTGGAGAAGGGATAGGCTACCCACTCCAGTATTCGTAGGCTTCCCTTGTGGCTCAGCTGGTAAAGAATCCACCTGCAATGTGGGAGACCTGGGTTCAATCTTTGGGTTGGGAAGATGCCCTGAAGAAGAGAAAGGCTACTCACTCCAGTATTCTGGCCTGGAGAATTCCATGAAGTGTATAGCCCATGGGGTCACAAAGAGTCAGACATGACAGAGCGACTTTCACGTCACTTCACTTATGGACTGTAGCCCACCAGGTTCCTCTGCCCATGGGATTTCCCAAGCAAGAATACTGGAGTGGGTTGCCATTTCCTTCTCCAGGGAATCTTCCCAATCCAGGGATTGAACATGAGTCTCCTGATTGGCACATGGATTCTTTACCACTGAGTCACCAGGGAAGCCTTAAAATTGATACACAGGTGGCCAATAAGACATGAAAAGATGCTCAGCATCGTTAGTCACTGTGTGTTGTGTCAAGTTGCTTCAGTCGTGTCCAACTCTTTGTGACCCTATGGACTGTGGCCCGCCAGGCTTCTCTGTCCATGAGATTCTCCAGGACCCCTCTCCAGGGGATCTTCCCTACCCAGGGATCAAGCCCGTGTATCCTATGTCTCCTACATTGGCAGGCAGGTTCTTTACCACTAGCACCACCCAGGAAGCCCATTAGTCATTCAGTTTAGTTCAGTCACTCAGTCAAGTCTGACTCTTTGTGATCCCATGGACTGCAGCATGCCAGGCTTCCCTGTCCATCATCAACTCCCAGAATTTGCTCAAACTCATGTATATCGAGTCGGTGATGCCATCCAACCATCTCATCCTCTGTCGTCCCCTTCTCCTCTGGCCTTCAATCTTTCCCAGCATCAGGGTCTCTTCCAATGAGTCAGTTCTTCACATCAGGTGGCCAAAGTATAGGAGCTTCAGCTTCATCATCAGTCCTTCCAATGAATATTCAGGACTGATTTCCTTTAGGATTGACTGGTTTCATCTCCTTGTAGTCCAAGGGACTCTCAAGAGTCTTCTCCAACACCACAGTTCAAAAGCATCATTCTTTTGTGTTCAGCCTTCTTTATGGTCCAAATCTCACATCCATACATGACTACTGGAAAAACCACAGCTCTGTCTAAATGGACCTTTGTCAGCAAGGTAATGTGTCTGCTTTTCAATGTGATGTCTAGGTTGGTCATAGCTTTTCTTCCAAGGAGCAAGCATCTTTTCATTTCATGGCTGCAGTCACCATCTGCAGTGATTCTGGAGCCCAAGAAAAGAAAGTCTGTCACTGTTTCCATTGTGTCCCCATCTATTTGCCATGAACTGATGTAACTGGATGCCACAATCTTCGTTTTTTGAATGTTGAGTTTTAAGCTGAGTTTTCACTCTCCTCTTTCACTTTCATCAAGAGGCTCTTTAGTTCCTCTTCACTTTCTGCCATAAGGGTGGTGTCTGCATATCTGAAGTTATTCATATTTCTGCCTGTAATCTTGATTCCAGCTTGTGCTTCATCCATTCTGGCATTTTTCATGGTGTACTCTGCATAGAAGTTAAATAAGCAGGGTGACAATATATAGCCTTGATGTACTCCTTTCTGGATTTGGAACCAGTCCATGCATTGAAGAAGGAAATGGCAACCCACTCCAGTGTTCTAGCCTGGAGAATCCCAGGGATGGGGGAGCCTGGTGGGCTGCCGTCTATGGGGTCGCACAGAGTCGGACATGACCGAAGCGACTTAGCAGCAGCAGCAGCGTTGTTACATGTCCATTTCTAACTGTTGCTTCTTGACCTGCATACAGATTTCTTAGGAGGCAGGTAATGTGGTCTGGTATTCCCATCTCTTGAAGAATTTTCCACAGTTTGTTGTGATCCACACAGTCAAAGGCTTTGGCATAGTCAATAAAGTAGAAGTAGATGGTTTTCTGGAACTCTCTTGCTTTCTCGATGACACAATGGATTTTGGCAATTTGATCTCTGGTTCCTCTGCCTTTTCTAAATCCAGCTTGAACATCTGGAAATTCTCAGTTCGCTTACTGTTTAAGCCTCATTTGGAGGATTTTGTGCATAACTTTGCTAGTGTGTGAAATGAGTGCAATTGTGTGGTAGTTTGTACATTCTTTGGCATTACCTTTCTTTGGGATTGGAATGAAAACTGACCTTTTCCAGTCTGGTGGCCACTGCTGAGTTTTCCAAATTTGCCAGCGTATTGAGTGTAGCACTTTGACAGCATCATCTTTTAGAATTTGAAATAGCTCAACTGGAATTCCATCAGTGAAATGCAAATCAAAACAGTGAGATACCAATTCACACCTACTAGGATGACTAGAATCAAAATTTCAGATAACAAATATTCAAGAGAATATGGAAAAATTGAAGCCCTCATACTTTGCTAATAGGAATGTAAAATGGTGCAGCCTCTTCAGAAAACAGCCTAGCCATTCCTCAAAAAGTTAAGTATAAGTGACCATTCTGCCCAACAATTCTACTCCTAGTGTAGATATCCAAGAAAATAGGAAACATATGTTCACACAAAAGCTTGTACATAAATGTTCATAGCAGTATTGTTTATAATAGCCAAAATGTGGAAACAGCCCATATGTCCATCGACTGATGAATGACTAGGAAAGAATGTGATATATACATCCAAGGGAATGTTATTCAGTCATTAAAAAGAATGAAGTACTGATATATGGTGCAACGTGGATGAACCTTAAAATAAGCTAAGTGAAAGAAGCCAGTCAAAAGGACCACAAACTATATGATTCCATTTATATAAAATGTCCAGAATAGGCAAATCTATAGAGACAGAAGGTAGATTAGCTATTGCTAGGCCCTGGGGTTTTGGGAGGAAATGAGGAGTGACTGCTAATGAGTACTGAGTTTCCTTTTGGGGTGATGGAAATGTTCTGGGATTAGATAGTGCCGATATTTCTGCAACATTGTGAATATACAAAAAACACTGAATTTCACACTTCAAAGGGTGAATGTTATGGTATATTAACCATATCACAATAAAAACTATAAGAAAAAGAGTATGGAGAGGTTCATGTAGCCTCCATTCAGTGGCTACATCTCACATAAATATAGTGCAATCTGAAATCCAGGAAACTGACATTGGTACAATGCACGCATATAGTTCTATGCTACTTTATCACACATAGATTTGTGTAACCACCACCATAATCAAGACACAGAACTCTTCTATCACCACAAACATCTTCATGCTCCCTCTTTAGAGTCACGCCCATCCTCCTTTATCCCACCTTCCCTAACCCCTGGCAGTCACTAATCTAACTCCCCAGCTCTATAATTTTGTAATTTTGAGAGTGTTATATAAATGGAATCACATAACATGAGACCTTTGGTATTGGATTTATCACCCAGCATAATTCCCTAGAAATTCGTCAGTGCATATATTAAGAATTTCTCACTTTTTTAAAAGAATTTGTTTCTTTTGATTGCCAAGTCATATTTAACGGTATAAATGTACCAGTTTGTTAAACCGTCTACCTATTTAGGGTCATTTTGGTTGTTTCCAGTTTTTTTGGCTATTACAAATAATGCGGCTGTGTATAGTAATGCAAAGGTTTTTGTGTGGACAAGTTTTCATTTCTTTGGCATAAATACCCAGGAATGCAATCAATAAGTTAGCTGATAAGTACATGTTGAGCTTATCAAGAAGCCACCGTAATATTTTCAGAGTGACTGTACCATTACATATTTCTACCAGCAATGTTTGAGATTTTGTTTATCTTCATCCTCTTCAGCATGTTATTGTCACTAATTTTTATCTTAGCCATTCTAATAGATATGGAGTAGCATCTCTTATGTCTTTGGCTTGTATTTCCTAATTCTTACTGATGTTGAACATCTTTTTATGTGTTTATTTGCCATCCACATATCTTCTTCAGTGAAATGTCTCTTGTCTTTTACTCAATTTCTAAATGGAACTTTTGAATTTTGCTATTGAGTTTTGAGACTTCTTTGTATATTCTAAATAAAAATTCTTTGTTAGATATGTGGTTTGCAAATATTTTCTCCCACAATGTAACTTGTCTTTTAATCCTCTTTACAGAGACTTTTGTAGAGCAAAAGATTTTAATTTTGATGAATTCCAAATTATCCATTTGTTTTCTATAATTCAACTGTGTTTTTGCTGTTTTGTCTAAGAACTCTTCACCAAGCCTTAAATATTGCAGATTATCTCCCAGGTTTTATTTTAAAAGTTTTCTAGTTTCACATTTTACATTTAAATCTATGGTGCATTTTGAGTTAATCTTTGTGTAAGGTGTGAGGTTTAATAAAGGCTCATCTTTTTGCCTATGAGTGTTCAATTACTCCAGCACTATTTGTTGAAAAGGTGAACTTTCTTCCATTGAACTGCTTTTGCATCTTTGTCAAAAATCACTGGCATATATTCACGGATCCAGTTCTCGGGTTTCTATTCTGTTCCGTAGATCTATGTGTCTATCCCTGCATCAACACCTCAGTCTTGATTACTGTTCATACATAAGTTTAAAATTAAGTAGAGTGAATCCTCCCACTATATTCTTCTTCTTCAAAATTGCTTCATCTATTCCAGTTCCTTGCCTTTCCATACAGATTTTAAGGGAATGTTTTCTATATCTACAAAAATGTCTTGCTGGTACTTTGATAGGAATTGCATCAAACCTATATTTCAGTTTGGAGAGAACTGACATCTTTACCATGTTGAGTCTTCCAATCTATGGACACGCTGTGACTGTCTGTTTATCTATATCTTCTTTGGTTTCTTTCATGAGCATTTTTTGTAGTTTTCAACATACAAGTACTATACATGCTTTCTTACATTTATACCTAGTATTTAATTTTTGAGTGATTATAAGTAGTACAATAATTTTAGTTTCTATGTCTGTATGTTCATGAATAGTTTATAGAAATGCAATTGGAATTTTTTATGCTGATTTTGTATCCTGAGCTTCCCTGGTAGTTCAGACAGTAAAGAGTCTGCCTGCAATGTGAGAGGCCCAGTTTCTATCCCTGGGTCAGGAATATACCCTGGAGAAGGAAGTGCCAATCCACTCCAGTATTCTTGCCTGGAGAATTTCATGGACACAAGTGTCTGTCGGGTTACAGTCCATGGGATCACAAAGAGTTGAACACGACTGAGCAACTTTCACTTTCACTTTTGTATCCTGAGACCTTGACAAAGTCACTTATTAGCTGTAGAAGTTTGTTTTTGTACTTTTGTTGTCCCTTGGCATTTTCTATGTCAACTGTAGTCTCTCTTGCAAATAGGGACAGTTTTATTTCTTCCTTTCTAATTGACATGCTTTTTAACAATGGGCATCCTTGCCTTGTTTTTGATCACAGGAGGGAAGCATTCAGCCTTTCACCATCAAGTATGATGTTAGCTGTAGGGTTTTGGTAGATGTTCCTTATCAAGTTGAAGACATTCTCCTCTACTTTTAACTGTCTGAGAGTGGTTGTCATGAATGAGCATTGAGTTTTTCCAGATGCTTTTCCTGTATCAATTGACGTCACTATGTGATTTTTCTCCTTTTGCAAATTTTGAGCCAGCCTTGCCTCCCTGGAATAAACCCCGCTTGGTCAAGTTATATAATGTTTAAAAACATTGCTGAATTCTATTTGCTAATATTTTGTTAAAGATTGTGTTTCCATAGTATGAAGGATACTGGTTTGTAGTTTTCTTTTTGTACTTTCTGTGTCTGGTTTTGGTATAAAGGCAATACGGGCCATGTAAAATGAGATGGGTATGAATCTTCTATTTTCAGGAATAAATGGTACAGAATTTGGTGTTGATTTTTCTTAAATGTTTGGTAGAACCCTCCAGTACAACCATTTTGATCTGGAGACTTCATTGGGGGAAATTCAATTTCTTTGATAAATTTGGAACTAATCAAATTATCTATTTCATATCATGTGTGTTGCTGTACTTTGTGCTTTGCTAAAAATTGGTCCATTTCATCTAAGTTGTCCGACTTATGAACTTAAAGTTGTTTAGAGTATTCTCTTTTTATTCTTTTGATTAGTTCAGAGTTTGCGGTAATATATTCCATATTTCATTCCTGATATAGGGTGAATGCAGAGTTCCAAAGAATAGCAAGGAGAGATAAGAAAATCTTCCTAGGTGAACAATGCATGGAAATAGAGGAAAACAATAGAATGGGAAAGACTAGAGATCTCTTCAAGAAAATTAGAGATATCAAGAGAACATTTCATGCAAAGATGGGCACAATAAAGGACAGAAATGGTATGGACCTTACAGAAACAGAAGATATTAAGAAGAGGTGGCAAGAATACACAGAAGAACTATATAAAAAAACATCTTACTGATAGTGTGATCACTCACCTAGAGCCAGACATCCTGGAGTGTGAAGTCAAGTGGACCATAGGAAGTATCACTATAAAGCTAGTGATAGGAAGTATCAGAACAAAGCTAGTGGAGGTGATGGAATTCCAGTTGAACTATTTCAAATTCTAAAAGATGATGCTTTTAAAGTGCTGTACTCAATATGTCAGCAAATTTGGAAAATTCAGCAGTGGCCACAGAAGTAGAAAAGGTCAGTTTTCATTTCACTCCCAAATGGTGTTGTTAAAGTGCTGCACTCAATATGCCAGCAAATTTGGAAAATTCAGCAGTGGCCACAGGACTGGAAAAGGTCAGTTTTCATTCCAATCCCAAAGAGAGGCAATGCCAAAGGATATTCAAACTACCACACAATTGCACTCATCTCACATACTAGCAAAGTAATGTTCAAAATTCCCCAAGCCAGGCTTCAACAGTACATGAACCAAGAACTTCCAGATGTTCAGGCTGGATTTAGAAAAGGCAGAGGAACCAGAGATCAAATTGCCAACATCTGTTGGATCATAGAAAAAGCAAGAGAGTTCCAGAAAAACATCTACTTCTGCTTCATTGACAACACCAAAGCCTTTGACTGGATCACAACAAATGTGGAAAAGTCTTAAAAGAGATGGGAATACCAGACCACCTTACCTGCCTCCTGAGAACCTGTATGCGGGTCAAGAAGCAACAGCTAGAACCGAACATGGAACAACGGACTGGTTCCAAATTGGGAAAGGAGTATGTCAAGGCTATATATTGTCACCCTGCTTATTTAACTTCTATGCAGAGTACACCATGAGAAATGCCAGAATGGATGAAGCACAAGCTGGAATCAAGATTACAGGCAGAAATATGAATAACTTCAGATACGCAGATGACACCACCCTTATGGCAGAAAGTGAAGAGGAACTAAAGAGCCTCTTGATGAAAGTGAAAGAGGAGAGTGAAAACTCTGGCTTAAAACTCAACATTCAAAAAACGAAGATTGTGGCATCCAGTTACATCAGTTCATGGCAAATAAATGGGGACGCAATGGAAACAGTGACAGACTTTCTTTTCTTGGGCTCCAGAATCACTGCAGATGGTGACTGCAGCCATGAAATTAGAAGACGCTTGCTCCTTGGAAGAAAATTTATCACAAACCTAGGCAACATATTGCCAAAAAATGTCTATTTAGTCAAAGCTGTGGTTTTTCCAGTAGTCATGTATGGATGTGAGAGTTGGACCATAAAGAAGGCTGAACATGAAAGAATGATGCTTTTGAACTGTGGTGTTGGAGAAGACTCTTGAGAGTCCCTTGGGCTACAAGGAGATGAAACCAGTCAATCCTAAAGGAAATCAGTCCCAAATATTCATTGGAAGAACTGATGCTGAAGCTGAAGCTCTGACACTTTGGCCACTTGATGTGAAGACTCATTGGAAAAGACCCTGATGCTGGGAAAGATTGAAAACGAGCGGAAAAGGGGACAACAGAGGACGAGATAGGTGGATGGCATCACCGACTCAGTGGACATGAGTTTCAACAAGCTTGGGGAGTTGGTGAAGGACAGGGAAGACTGGCCTGCTGCAATCCATGGGGAGCCACAAAGAGTTGAACACAGCTGAGTGACTGAAAAACAATAACAATGGGGGTGATTTATGTCTTTTCTCTTTTAATCATCAGTCTTGATTAGTCAATTTTATTGATCTTTTCAAGGAACCAGTTTTTTGTTCCATTATTTTTGTTTTTTTTTTTTAATTCTCAATTTTATTGTTTTCTGCTTATTTTATTATTTCTTTCCATCTGCTTGCTTTTGGATTTAGTTTGTTCTTTGTCTAATGTCTTACAGTGAGAGTTTAGATAATTGATTTTTTCTGTACTAATGTAAGTATTTAGTAGTATAACTTTCTCAGCGCTGCTTTCAGCAGCATATTATAGATTTTATATGTTATTTTTATTCAATTCAACCTATTGTATACTTACATAACCTCTCATCATCAACTGATGTGAACATTTTACCATTTGAGTAAAGTGTAGAAACCCTATCTCTTTTTATGCCCCTCAAAAATCCCCCATTTATCATGTTGCTTTCTTTAACCTTTCCTCTACCCACTTTGAGCACTACATTAGACATTGTTATAATGTTTGCTTTAACTATCAGACATAATTTAGAAAATTCAAGAGGAAAAAGAAAAGTCATTGTATTTACCCATATTTTTACCCTTTCAATCATTCTTTCTTCTTTCCTGATTTCAATATTCCTTTTAAAAGATCATTTCTTTTACATTTTAAAAGTTTCCTTTGGCCATTCTTTATTGTAGGCCAATTAGCAGCCAGTTCTCTTAGCTTCCCTTCATCTTCATTTCTGCACAATAATTTTGCCAGATATAGAACTCTGGGTTGACAGTTCTTTTCTTTCAGCTCTTGAAACTACTGCGCTACTTCCTCCTGGCTTTCATGGTTTCTGATGAGAAACTCACTTCCATTCGAGTTGTTTTCTCCTGTAACTAGTGCATCATTTCTCTCCTGCTGCTTTTAATATTTTTTCTTTGTCTTTAGTTTTCAGAAGTTTGACTAGATGTGTCTTGATGTGGGTTTCTTTGGGTTTATCCCATGTGGGATTTACCCAGCTTGTTGAATTTTTGTCTTATTTGGGGGATTTAGGGGGATTGCTTTTCTTAGTAGGTTTTCAGGCCCATCTGCATTCTCCTCTCCTTTCATGACATGAATTACAGTGACATCAACGTTAGATCTTTTGCTCTGGAATAGAGTACCTGTGCCTTTCTTCATTTTTCCCCCCAATATATTTTCTCTCCATTGTTCAGATTAGATAATTTCTATTGCTCTGTCTTCCAGTTCAATTATTTCCTTTGCCTCCTCCATTGTTTTTAAGCCCATCCATTGAATTTTTCATTTTAGTCATTGTGGTTTTCCACTGAAAAATTTCCATTTGGTTCTATTTTATATCTTCTATTTCTTTGCTGACTATTTTTTCATTTGTTTTAAGTATATTTGTAATTCCTTGTTGAGTGATTTTTATGAATACTGCTTTGAAACTATTGTCAGATAATTTGAGTATCTGTGTGAAGTCAGTTTTTGCATCCAAGTTTTTATTTTCTTTTCTTACTCAGGTCAAAATTCTCCTGGTTCTGGGTATGGCGGGTGATTTTTTAAAACCTGGACATTTTGTATATTATCCTATGGGACTCTGGATTTATTTCAATATTATTTTTTAGCAGGAGTCCTCTAACACTGCACTATCAGAGGAAGAAAAATCAACCTCCTTACTGCCAGGTTGGGGTAAAAATCCAGGTTTCCCATTCTGCTTCCTTTGATAACCCAAGGTGGGAAGGGGTGCCTCATTATTGCTAGATAGATAATAGGATTTTAGGCTCTCTACTAGACCTCTATTGATGGTAGGAGCAAGAAAGGCCTCATTACTGCCAGGTGGGGATAAAAGTCCTGGCTCCCCACTTGGCCTTCTCTGATACCATCCCAGCCAGAGGAAAGGGCAGATTAGGATATCTTGTTACAGTCTAGTAAGAGTGCATGTGGAGGCAGAGCCACAGTTTTTCTATAGTGTTAGGTTGTAGCAGAGTGGTTATTGTCTAAAAGTTTACTACTTGCTATCCTGTCCTTTTCTGGTCCCCCGGATAGAAGAGAAGAGGCTTTAGATGGGGCTGTTTTTAATTTTTGCTGTTGTTTTCATAGTTATGCCCATTGGTGTTTCTGATAGTTGACTTCCCTAGCACCCAGGAAACTCAACACCGTATTTTTCTTTGGTCCCTGAGTTCCTTAGCTGGCCTTCCTTCTTCTCTACATCTTTCAGAATCTTTTTATATTTGCTTTATATAGAACAACCGGAGTTTTTAGCTGTACTTAGCGGGAGCAATCAGGAGGAGGATTTCTTTTTCTGTCATCTGAAAGAAGTCCCCCTTTATATTTGCTTTAAGAAAGTACATGGGAAAAACGTGAATCTGCTCTAACTGACTTTTACAAAAGGAAAGAGGAAACAATTTACAGTCTTCCTTTCTTTAACAACAACTACTGAGTGATAAGCTTCCCTGGTAGCTCAAATGGCAAAAAATCTGCCTGCAATGCAGGAGACACGAGTTCAGTCCGTGGGTTGGGAAGATCCCCTGGAGAAGGGAATGGCAACCCATTCCAGTATTCTTGCCTGGAGAATTCCATGGGCAGACCATGGGGTCGCAAAGAGTCTGAGACAACTGAGCGTCTTACACTTTCACTTTCACTGAGTGATAAATAGCTTGTAACGCCCAGTGTCTTGACAATGAGACTGAGAAGGACTAGACTCTAATTCTCAGAAAGGAGGATGCTAGGACAGTGATTTCAATTTCTACAGAGATAAGTTTCCTCCCACCTTCTAAAGTTGCTTCCAGCCTTTCACCTTACCCCTGCCTATCCCATTTCTGGTTGGGGAGTCTCACGGGTGTGCCCACAGACCTGGTATCTTGGCTTCCTTTATCCTGTGAGTATAGGCACAAAGGACAGTGAAAAAGTCCAGCCTAATACATCCTTCCTGGCCTTGTCCCAGAGCTACTGCTTACGGACCCCCACCCCTAGAGGCTTTGGCTCTTGGGATCATCCTTCTTTTCCTTCTACAGCTTGTCTCTTTATTCTCAGCTCCTTTCCTGCAGGACCTCCCCCCACCTCATACTACCCACTCCCTAATGGCCCAGGGAAGCACATTCCACACTCCTTCTTGGGGCCGAGGCCAATGGAGTTGTGGCAGCTGTTCAAGAATGCAGGTTGTGTTTGTGTGTGTGTGTGTGAAGGGGAGGTCCTGCCTGCCTGATTGGCCTGGAACTGGTGGTGGAGGATGCCCCAAAGGTCCACAGTTTTGAGGGCTGTTGGGAGAGCTGGAGGCTGAGGCCAAAGAGAGGGCAGCAGCCTGTGGCATCTCTACCCCTAGAGCCTTTGGTCAAAGCACAGATATATATTCTCTGTCTACTTCAGTCCTTGAATTGCTGAGGCCACAACAGTCTGGAGGATGTTTGGCAAATGTCTTTTGGGGCAAGCCCTATGATAGGGCCCAGGTGACTAGGCTCACTGAGACCAGCTCTTTGAAGACACTGTGGCCTCAGTTTTTCCACTTGTAAAATGGGGGCAATGCTTGGAGCTTTTATGTTTTAGTTTCAGGGGCTTTTTTGGAGGCCTTTTCAAGTCTATCCTGGCACATTCCCAGTTACTAAATGGTCCAATGGCCCTTTCACTGGGTAAATAACTAGTATTGTGATTGTACAGAAAAGCTAGCCATTGCTGGTTTTTTAAATATGAATTTGAATCTGCCACAGAAAATATACTTTAAAAATTAACCAAACACCCCACCACACATTTTTGCATGCCTTGAATTTTGGACTTGTCCATGGACCACTTAAAGGTCCCACAGAACACCGCTATTCCCTGGACCACCCCTTGTGAACTGCTGTCCCAAAGGAGGTCTGTGAATGGGTGTTAGAGGGAGGTGGGGCCTGGAAAAATGGCTTGGGGAGTGTGTTTTCCTGGGACAAGGAAATGGGTCAGGGTGCAAAGAAGCAGAACTGTGGTAGAGAAAGGGTAATAGCCCTTAGGCCTGTTTAGATAAGCCTACTGGGAAATGGGCTGGGTAGTCCTGAATGGAGGTCAAACTCTGGGTGGAAGGTAGCAACAGCAATGAGGGCACCAGGTTAACCTGTCTGAGAGGTGGATCTCAAACAGAGGAAATCTCAACTGCAGAGCCTAGCTCCTCTGACAGTTGCCTATGGGAAAAATAAATACCTCAAAATCTGAGCTGTGGAGGAAGCCCAGAAAAGATTTGAGGTCAGAAATTCCCCACTCTTGGAGGAAGCTCTAGGTCTCCCAGAGGGGAACCAGTCACCCATCCATCCATTCATTCATTCACCAATAATTCTATGATGTGCTCAACCCTGTGCTAGATGCCAGGGATGCAAATGTGTGTAAAACATGGCCTACCCTCAAGAGACTCCCAATCTAAAGGGGAAGACAAGTAAATAATTCCAATACAGTTTTGTCAGAGAGCTGTGGGAGCTCAGTGGAGAAGATCTAACCCAGTTGTGAGGTCAAGAAGTCTTCCTGAAGGAGGTGATACATAAACTGGGAAAAGAAGGGTGAGATGGCATTATCCAGGAGAAGACAAAGCAGAAAGGAACAGTGGTCTCCACAGAGGGATGTGCACAAGTAAGTTCCATGGCTTATACATATTGGCTCAGCCTGGGAGGGTTTGTCATGCCCTATCCCCAGGCCTTTGGCTTACCTTATTACCTTATTGACTTACCTCTAATAACCTTATATTAGAGACCTTACCTACCCCTGATTGAACCTGATCCCACAGTAAAATAAGGCAGCACTGGGCCCAGGGACCTCTGGGTGCAGGTGGGATAGGGCAGAGTCTCAAAGAGAGCAGGGCCAGAGTATGCAGGGAACCATCCAAGGTGACCCTTGGCTGGGGGAAGATGTGGGCTAGAGAAAATGATATTGCCTACCCTGGGCCAGTGTCTGCTCCTGCAAAGGTGCTTTACAGTGTTCAAAGCCTGTAGCCAGTCCCACTGTCTGCGAAACCTCTAGTGGTTCTGGATGGGGCACCTAGAGCAGGACTTACTACAGCCAGGCATGCAGGGAGCATCACAAGATGGATAATGATTCCTCAGAGGGAAGTGATGGGGCAGGACTTGCCCCAGGCCTGCCTCTACCTTTCACTGGAAGCCATGGTTTATGTACTCAGGAAACTCAGGGCAAGAACTGGACATGCTGTGATCATGAGGCTATAAGGAAGAACATTTTGGCTGCCTCTGGAAGCTGTAGGGAAGCTTGTTCAACCTCCTCAGAGTATACCTGGGAGAAGGAGGCTCCGACAGAAGAAAGACCTTACCCAGGGTCATGCTGCAACCTCTGAGCTGGGGCTGGGAGTACATGCCCTGGGTTATCTGGTTGAGTGGCCAGCTGTGGGTTACAAATGGAAGGAAATAGCAGACCCTGGCTAAGCAGCAGCCTGGAAGGCAGAGAGACTTCAGCTCAATTTTTGTCTTGGCCACGCCCTCACTGTTTGACTATGGGCCTCAGTTTCCTATTCTGAAAAATGGGGATAATAAATAGAGCTAACATTGTGGGGCTAGGAAGTCCAAAGATACCAATGGGTAGGAGCTAGGTCAAGGAAGAGAGTGATGGGAGGGAGGCTGAGCAAGATCTGGAAGCTAGTCCTGGCAGGCACAACAGCTCCTCTGTGGGTGCCCTCTCTGCCTTCTTATCCCCACCACAGAGAGAGGACATCACAGCTTCCCTCTAGGCCTTGTTAGCAGCACTCTCGAGGCCCACATCAGTCCCTACTTTTTTTAACTAATCCCAAACCCCAAGTTGCACTGCTCCCCACCCCGGAGCTAGGGGACCTATCTGATGATACCAGGGCAGCTGGGACTGGTGCTACCCTAGGGATAGGTAAGTAGCGGCCACTGTCACCAACTTTCAGCTGCCCTGCTCCTTCCATCATCTCTGGGCACCTGCACCAGATACCTCTGCCTTCAGAGACTCTTGCTTTTTCTGGAATCCTGCTCCTGGATTTCTAGGGTAAGCCCCCCTCTCTCTCTGAATTTCAATCTCTGCTCTACAAACAGGGCCACTCTTTCCTGCATCCTCTGTGGTTTCCTTCTCATCTCAGTGCCTGCTGCTGCTAAGCCGCTTCAGTCGTGTCCGACTCGGTGTGACCCTATGGACAGCAACCCACCAGGCTTCCCCATCCCTGGGATTCTCTAGGGAAGAATACTGGAGTGGGTTGACATTGCCTTCTCCAGTGCATGAAAGTGAAAAGTGAAAGTGAAGTCACTCAGTCATGTCCAACTCCTAGCGACCCCATGGACTACAGCCTACCAGGCTCCTCCATCCATGGGATTTTCCAGGCAAGAGTACTGGAGTGGGGTGCCATTGCCTTCTCCGTCAGTGAACGTTTAATTGGAACAGCTATCATCATTTAAAGAGCCTTTTATTGGATTAGGTGGGCTTCCTGGTGGCTCAGATGGTAAGGAATCTGCCTGCAGTGCAAGAGGTCTGGGTTTGATCACTGGCTCAGGAAGATCACCTAGAGAAGGGCATGGCAACCCACTCCAGCATCCTTGCCTGGAGAATTCCATGGACAGAGGAGCCTGACGGGCTACAGTCCATAGGGTCACAAAGAGTCTGACACGATTGAGTGACTAACACTTTCATTTCACTTCGCTTTCGTTGGACCAGGCGTGGGACTGAGTGCTGTACATCTGCCACCTGGTTTGATCCTCATGGGGCACTGTAGTGCAGTCGCAGAGGACACAGACTCTGGAGTCAGACATCCAGGCTCAGCCTGAGCTGCTTCCTAGATGGATGACCTTGGGTCAAGTGACTTCACATCTCTGTCCTTCAGTGTCCCCATCTGCACAACAGAATACTGGTAATAATTACCTTGGTGGGTTGTTGAGAAAATTAATCCAAGTAAAGCAATTCAGTAAGTACTCAGCAAGTGAAGCTATTATTCCTGCCATTTCATATGTGGGGCAACACTGGTTCTAAAAGGTTAAAGGGGATAAAATGGGGACCAGAACTCCCAGAGTTCCTGCAACACTGTGCTCAGGCTAGGATGAGACTTAGCGTCTTCTTCCCCATCCTCCAACCATCTTCCCAGAAAATGGATATTAGTCTTGAGGCTTGTTGCTAAAGGTGAAGCTTGGCTCTGAACCCCACCAGAAGGGCCTTGCTCTCACCAGCTCCTTCCCCTTATCCCCTTCTCCCTAGTCCCCACAATGGCTCTTGTTCTTTCAGCAGAAGAACCATTTAGAATGGGTGCCAATGGCCTGACATGAAATGTCATCTCAGCCTCAAGGCCTCCACTCATCCGCTCAGCCTCTGCCTTGCCAACCCACCTTGCCTTCCCCTTCTGAACCACTATCATTCAATCAACTGTTTCTCTTCTCAGGAGATGTCCCTCAGTCACACGCAATTTTGGCTCTCCCATCAGCAAGAACCATTTTGCCCCCAGCCTGCTTTGAGTATCAGCTCACTGGTCATGACACCTTCCCCTCTCTTCCTTCTCATATTCTCTAGGTTTGAAATATCTCTCCACATCCTCATAGCTAAGTTCCTTCCTCCCCACTTCTAAACCCTTCTGGGTGGATCCTCTTTCAGGTAGCCCAGAGGTGTGAGGGGTCAAAAGATGAGATGATTTAAAAGGCATCATCGCTGGTTCACAAAGAGCTTCCCCCACAGCCAAAAACTGACTCAGCAAGGGCTTGCTTGGCATTTGACTCTTGCCCTCTGTTTCAGGGATTGTTTCAGAATGTCAGCTCCCCAAAGGTTGGGGCTTGGCTGGCTCCTAGGAGACATCCACAATGACAGCGCTGCTGTGTGTGTGCAGAGGCAGTGGCAATCTGGTGTCAGCTCCTGGGAATGACAGGGTCCACTCTCTGTGTCTTTGGGTGACTCAGTAGAGGTCAGGGGCATGAACTACTTGCCACTTTCAAATCTCTCATCTCCCCGAGTCATCAGAATGTGTGATTACTTATGAAAACTTATGATATAGCAGAAAGAAGACTAGACAGGGAGTCAGGCTGATCTGATTAAGACCTACGCCCCAGCTTACTTGGTACGTTATTTGGCCATTGGAAGCCTTGATGTGAGATCATGTGTGCAAAGCACCATGCCTGGTGCATTACCAGAATTACTCAATAGGTAGACTATTATTATTACTCTTCCCACCTCCATTTCCCCACATCTCCCCCACCCCATTTTGGCTTAGCCCAGATCTAGATCCCCTCAGAGCAGCCCAGATGCTCCTGGGCCTGGTGGGCAGAGGGGGTGGAGGGAGTCACCACCCCGGGGAAGCTGGGCCGGGACCGCAGGGCTCCATGTCACCCCCGGGCACTGAGTCAGGGACTGGGGCTTCAGCACCCGCAGTAGCCAGCTCTAGGAGCAGGAATGGCTTGGCCTGGGGTCTGATCACCAGGCTGCCAGTCCTGGATGTGCTGCAGACTCCGTGTGTCCTTGACTGAGTCCCTGATCTTGTCTATAGTGTGGAAGTGGGGCTGGAGGTGGCTGTGCTAATGGTCTTTGAGGCACCTTTCAGCTTGGCTACTTGGTGAGTGCAAGAAGATGGAGAAACAGTAGGTGGGGGAACAAGAGCCTCCAGAGTTGACACTCCAGCAGAGGGCGATGCAGCTAGAGCCTGGCTCTGGGCCCTAGAGGGAATGAGTTACCACAGTGACCTCGCAGGTGGGGCAAGTGTGGAAGCTGCCCTGTTGGCTGGCAGACCAGAGTGGGAGCCAGGGACATCCAGTGACAAATCACTCTCTTGTGTCTCTATCCAGAACAGCTTCCCCTTGGCACGAGTGAGAGTCAACAAACAAGGCCAGGGCAGCCCCAGCCCTGTGCAGGCTGCCAGGGCCAGGGAGTGCCCCTGGGGACCCTGGGTGAACCTAGGTAGATTCTGGGCAACTGCTGAGGCACCGTGCCCCCAACTTTGTCCTTCTCCCTTTAAGACCTGGCCTTCATATAAGGAAAAGCCATGCTGGGGTCTACCTCCGGTCTCTGGGCCAGGCCTGGGGATGAAGCCCATCTCTAGTCAGTGCAGACAGGGCCCAGTCCTTGTCCTCTCTCTCTTCGATGACCCTTCCAGCCAGGATCCAGAACCTGACTTTTCCTGACATTTCTGAGCCTGGATGACTCCAACCTACTGTCTGACCCCCTTGCCTTCTCTGGGCCTCCCTTTTCTCACCAATAATCTGCTGGAGGATGGTCTTGTTGAACTGCAAGGATGCTTCCAAATGTGAAATTCCAGAAGTTGGAGATTATATTCCAGGTCCTGGTTTTCTTTGCCCAGATGCCAGGAGAACACTGATCCTAAGTCGCTCTTCCACCTCTGGACTCTCAGGATAATTGCTTTGCTGCTTGCACTGGCCTCCCTCTCCAGGAAGGAGCCCTCTTTGGTCGTGAAAATTCAAACTGTCTCTCACCTTTCCTAGAACCTCCTCCGCTTCTGGGGGAGCCTGGGCCACTTAAGCATGTGTGTGTGCAAGCATGTGCACATCCACGTGTATTTCTACCCCTACCCATATTTGTATCTGTGCCAGGCAAGGGGAAAGTCACTTCCAAACCCGCTTCTCCCACACGGTTTGTACAAAGCAGTGACTGAAATCCACAGGCATCAGGCTGACTTTGAAACTTACCTTGCTCAGCCTTAGTTTCCCAATGTGTAAAAATCCTCACTTCATAGGGTTTTATAAGGCTTCATTTATCCTCTTAGGGAATATGTATGAAAGAATCATTATGGGCTAGGCACAGTTTTAAGTGCTAGAACTAAATGAGGTAATCAGGTGAAGTGCTAACTTCATGTGGGGCCTATAGCAAGAGCCTGGTCAGTGTGAATTTTCTCCCTCATCCGTGTAGTAATAGCTAACAACTTTAGATCACCTACAATGTGCCAGAAGCATTTGTATTCTTATATTTCTCACAACTAGCCTTTGATGGAGGCATTATCATTACCACCTCCATATTACAGACGAGGAAACTGAAGCACAGAAAGGTGAAGTTATTGTTTCACCGTCATGCAGCTACTAAATGGCCATCCAGCCTAAAGTTCATACTCTGGACCCCTCTAACATACTGCCTCTCCAATGAGAGCTTGAAACGTCTTCTGCCATCAGGGCTAAACTCACAGCCCCACAGCCACGAGAGAGATGTATGCACTTATCCCCACATCAGGCACACACACACTTAGGCCACACATCAGTGCTCATGTTCAGTAACCCAGGCCCCATCAATGTGAAAGGACACCCCCTCCACATATTTACAATTTACAATGCTTCCTCCCCACCAGAGCCCAGATACACATTCCCCACTCCACGTAACTCTGCCTGAGCCCTGCTGGACACACAAGCACACAGACACAGTCTCACACACACACACACACACACACGCATACACACAAACACACACACACACCCCTTCCTCAGTGTTCATGGCCAAGATGAGGGGGAAGAGAGGAGAAAGAACTTTATCTGCAGTTTGAGCCTGTGCAGTGGGTTCAACTGAGGTAGGCAAGGTCAGTAGGCAGAGAAGGGGGAGCTAAGGGGAATTGCCTTGACCAGAGACGAGGGGCTGGGGGAGGGAGGCAGCAGCAGCAAGAGGGAGGAGAAGGCAGAGGGGGACCAGTATCTCGATAAACCATGCAAGGTCAGAATGTGGGGGGGTACTATAGGGATTGAATTTGCAAGAACTTTCTCAAGCCATAAATTTTCGCTAGCTGCCTGAAGTCCAGAGTCTGGAGGCCAGAGGCCGGAAACCTGAGCAAGTGAGTCCCAAGACAGCCAATCTCAGGAGCAGCAGGGTCAGGGCCTGGGCCTTGGGTAGGGGGAAGGGCATGGCGCTACCCAACCTCTGGGCTCCAGCCCTGTTTCCTTCTGTGCTCGTGGGTGAGGGTGGTGCCCTGATTCAGAGGTTGCTTCTAGGTTATTCGTGAGGGCCAGTTCCCTATGTGGCTCCATGTGCATTGCAGGATGTGGCCTCTTGTGCGTTTGTGTTGATGTGGGTGCTTGCCTATGTGCGTGGAGTAGCAGAGTGGTTAAGGAACACGAGCTTCAAAGTCAGATGGGACAAGTGTCCAAGTCTGAGCTCCACAGCCTGCCAACTGCCTGACCTTGGGCACTTGAGTCATTCTCTCAGAGCCTCTGTTTCCTCATCTATAAATGGAGATCATTGTGGCTACCTTACACAATGGAAGGGTTGGAAGGATGAACTGATACAGTGCAGGTGACAGGCTGATTGCAGGGCCTGATACATAGTATGTGCCCAATAACTTTAAGAGCTATTATTATATTGGATCCACCAAACCCAGCTCTGCCCGTCCCTCCCCCCGACAATTCAGCCCCCGGGGCCATGGATCCTCAACTCCCAGTGAAGGTGGTTGCAACACCCAGATCCTTTCATGTTCCTATGTCTTCATCAGTGGGCATGGCTGGCCATGCCCTTCTTGCACACTCTGCCTCCCAATAGTCCACTGAGGGCCCAGTTTGTAGCTCAAGAGCCAACCTAAGGTAGTGGACACACAAGATGCATGTACACACCTGCACGCACATCTGTCCACACAAACCTGTGCACCTCCTGGTGCAGGCATGTTTTCACGTGTCATTGCATGGGTGCAGATACCCACACATGCTCTTAGGAATACATGCATTAGCTGGAACACACACAATGGTAATTGTGATCTTGAACAAACTGCTGTGCCTCACTTTTCTTACTTTTAGAACAGGGGCACTTGACAGGGACCTTAAGTGCCCTTAAGGAAATAATGTGGAAGTGTGTGGTAACCTAGAAAGTGCTATTATTATTATCCATGCTGTCAACTGTAAAATCACTCCCAAATCCATCTTCCTGGTCCCCATTCTGCTGCCACTACTCAAGCCCAAGCCACATCCACATTTCTTCTGGATCATTGCATTGGCCTCCTCACTGGGCGCCCCATTTGCCCTCCTGTCACCCTGCAGGACACTGCCAGGTGTGCTTCTATCAACACATCGCTGATGAGACCTCCACCCCTGCTTAAAGCCTTCAGTGGTATCCATTGTTTCTAGCTCCCCTGTGTTCCAGGAAGTATTTGGCACAGAGATCCAGGCTGCCTGGTCTCCTGCTTCTGTATCTACTGTGACCTTGCACCATGATGTTGGGTAAGCCATTTTACTTTTCTGAGCCTCGGTGTCCTCATCTGAGAAATGGGGCTAATAATATGGTAGTTGAGAACATTAAGTAAGCTGTAAGGCACTGAATTGGGGTTTGGCACAAAACTGTACTATTAGGACACAGGACTGATTCTAGAACCCTTCTCAGTTTGACCTCTGCTGGCTTTGATAGCCTCAGTTTGTATAACACCTCCTCTAGGAGGCCACCCCTGGATTGTAGACTAGGATAGGCCTCTCAGTTCCAATCTGGGTGTAACTTACTGTTCAGTATCTGACTCTCTCACTGTTCAGGAAGCTCCGAGAGGGCAGCGCATGTGTACTTGGTCGTGTCCAACTCTTTCTGACGCCATGGGCTACAGCCCACCAGGCTCCTCTGCCCATGGAATTTTCCAGGCAAGAATACTGGAGTGGGTTGCTATTTCCTACTCCAGAGGATCTTCCCAACCCAGCAATTGAACCCATATCTCTTGAGTCAGGCAGATTTTTTTTACCACTAGCACCATCTGGGAAGGTAGAGTCATGGTTATTTCTGCCCATGGGTCCTGACGCATAGTGGATGCCCCTTAAATCCCTATGGAATGGATGAACTTTCTAATGTGTGTTCTGCACCCTTAAAAGAGGGCGAGGGCTTCCAAGGAATAAGAGGGGGATAGGTCAAGTAGAGGCTGGAGATCTGTGTTCAGGGATGGTCACATGCAAAAGGAAGCCAGGAGTTTGGTGAAGAGAGCAAGGGGTCTGGACTCACTCCCCATCTTGACTCAAAGCTGAGATTTTTTTTAAAAAATCATGACTTTCTGCCATCCATCTCATCCCACCTTCTGCAGGGAGAGGCTGGATGGCAGCTGATTAGACAAGTTCAAAGAGTCTGATGCCCTGCCTGACCCTGAAATTTTTGACTAAAGGTGAGTCCTCAGATTTGCCAACCCTGAGCCTGGTTTACGGACCAAAATACCAGAAAAGGAAGTCTTCAGAAGGAAGATAGGAGTGGAACTCACATCTCTTGAGCCTGCACTCTGTACCATGAAGAAAGCTGTGTGTGTTTGTTTTTCTCATATTGTCCTCTGGAGTTTGTGGGCCCTAAAACTCCTGCTATGCAGGCCCAGCATCTGGCATTGGTCCTGTGGCCCGGAGCAGGACTGGCTCCGCTTTCCATGCATTTCCTCCAAGGGAAGGTCAAGCACAGATGTGGAAGACTAGAGGTTGAAGAAAACCCAGACAGACTGAAGTGAAGACAAAGACACTCGGGTACAAATCGTGCAGAGAAGGGAAACTGACAGCAGAGAAAAAAGACAGATGGGAGAGGAAGAAAGAATAAAAAGGAGAAAGGAGGGTGAGGGAATGAGAGTGAACAAGAGAGAAGGAAGTGAGAGGAAGAATCGTGTCTGCACATGGCCATTGCCCTCAGTCCCCTCTGGCCCCGTCTCTGCTTGTGTCCATGATGGTGATGAGATGGCAAGGCTGAAACTTGCTCCCTCCAAACCACGGGCGATCTGTATGCAGAGTGAAAAGAGAGGGCCAGGAATCTGAGGCCTGCAATGTCATTTCCTTTGGTCCCAGGCCTGGTGAGGCAGGCCTGTGGGCACTGGCTCAAGGCCACTTGGGGGCAGGCCCTCGTCCTCCGGCCAGCAGCAGGAGACAGACAATGCTGCCTGGGGGAGGGCTTGCTGCCTTTACACTTTCTGCAAAAAGGAGCTCTTTTCAAGGCTTGACACAGGGCTGCCCCATGCTTCAGGATGGTGGGGGATAACATCCCCTAAGCTCCTGCTTCCAGGAGAGGGGCTGTCCAGAATGCTCAGTGATGGAAACTGGCTCCCTGATCCTCTGAGCACCTTGGAGTGTCTTCTTTCCACACACTTCCTGAGCCCCTGCTCTGGGCTCAGCACTGATTTAACTGCTCTACATATAGCTCCCTTTCATTCTCAAAACCACTCATGAGAGCTTCGGTGGCTTCATTTTAGTGTTGAGGAAGTGATGCTCAGAGAGGAAAAATGACTTTCCCACAGTCACACCTCCAGGAAACTGCTGGTGGGGCTTCAGTCAAGTTCTGTCTGGTCACAGGGCTGATGACTCTAGTCCCTGACCTCCTGGAGAGGAAGGGCTGAGGGGTCAGAGGTCCCATGCCTGGCAAGTCCCAAGTAATGTCTGAAAGAGTGTCACAGCCAGAAGTGGCCTCAAGGGCAATAGGGTTCTAACCTAGTTCCTCATTTGGAAGATGAGGAAAATGGCGTATGAGAGGGGAAAAGGCTTGACTTGTTAAGGGCCACAAAGCCTCATAAGTGACAGGACAGAAACTGGAACAGAGAAATAACTCAGATAGGGGCTCCACAGAGTGAGCTCAGGGATACCAGAAAAGTCTTCAACATTTTAATTTCCCAAACCCTGGCATCTGAGGCTCATGTTGATGCATTTGTGGAAGTTAATGGAACCACACATTGGGATTTGGGATTGACCCAGAATATTCCTCCTATATAACTGCTGCATTGACCCTTGAAGCCTGCCAGTCCTAGGTCCTAAGAATGAAGGGGGATCAGGTACCTGGGTCACTCATCTCAGGCTTAAAGTGGCTTCCCAATCTTCATCCAAGAGCAGTCACAGGGGAGCAGGAAGACCAGTTTCATCCCATGCCTCTCACCAAGGAGACAAAGGGGTGTCTGAGCATGCCTCGGTCCCCTGCCTCAGCCAGCAGTACAGTCCAGTGCTTGGTCCCCAATGACAGGGGCAGATGAACCCAAGATGGCAGTTCTAGTTGGGGCAATCCCTGCCTTATGCCTCTGGACTTGTGAGTGCTGGGTCTCCTGGGAAATTTCCTTTGAACTCCACTGATAAGGCCAAGCTGTCCTGAAGCCCCCGCAAATTTTTGTCAGATGTCCCCAGTTGACCTCCCACACCCAGGGAGAGACCTGCCCCACTGGGTGCTGGGAAAAGAGTGGGCATCGGGGCTTGCCCAGCTAAGCATCTCCCATCTCTCAGGGTCTGCCGAGGGGGAAGTTGGCACTCACAGCCACTCTGCCCCAGAGCAGAGCCCAACCAGGAGATTTTCCTGGTTAGGCCAGTCCAAGCTCACTCCGACTCTACACAGGCCTGAGGAGGTGACAACCCTATCGACCAGCTCCTCCTGGCCCCCCATTTACATCTTAATTACATTCCTTGGGAAACCGTCCAGGCCGCATTCCGCCTGGCAGGCTGCTGGGAAGACCCACAGAGCACTATGGTAACGCCCAGGCTTGTTGGTCAAGCAGCAGCCGCCAGGCTGAGGAACCTCCCTTCCAGGGCCAGCCTGGATTCCTCAACCCCGCCAGCTCCCGACCGCTCCCACTTATCCATGTGCTCCTACCCCAGCCCCCCCATTCCCCTCCCATCTCCAGCCAAGCGCACAAATGTCCAATGTCCAGCTCCCTTCCTCAAAGCCTCAGACAGGGCTGCTGTATTTCTCCAAAGCCACTTCCCAGGCACCACCATTCAGGGCCCAAGTAGAGGAAGGGATGGTGGAGGGTGCAGAGTCCAGTGCAACCTTGGTGCTGCCTCTTGTGAGCTGTTCACCAAGGGTGCTGGGCCACAGCTGTAGCTTTCAAACCTTTTCCTTTCTTCTTTCCCTTTTTTAAAAACACAGCTCTGAATTAGGACCCTAGTAAGTCAAAGAGGGTAAAAATTAAAACAAAACAACTGATCAGTTCCTCAGACTGTTTACATCTTCATAGCTTGGTAGAAAATATTTCATTTTTGGTGGAACCCAAGAAGCATCTCCATAGACCCTCCAGAGCTCCTTAGAAAATCAAGTAAAGCTTCCTTCTTCAGCATCCCTTCCCAAACCCTCCCCTAGAGAAGCAATGTGCCTTCTTTTCACCTGTTCCTTTGGCTGCTCGCAATCCTTTAGGAGAGATCACAGCTGGAAGGGAGAGGAGTAGAGGCTCCCCCTCTCCAGCCCCTCACCCAGCTTCATTTTGGGGCACAGAAGATGGACATACCCTAGTCTTCCTCCTTTCCCTTTTTCTATTCTACTTTCCTCCCCTCTTCCCTCTTTTTCCTCCCTTCCTCCCTTGCTTCCTATATTCATAATAAAAACTTTTCAGCAAGCAAAACCTTCTGTGAAAGCCCAATGATGGACTAGGTAATGGAGGCCTTGTTTTGGTTAGAGGCAATAGAACTCTATAGTCCCACCCGCTGGGCTCCCACTGGTGCCCTAGAAGCCCTGGAGGCATCTTGGAGCCTCCAACGAACAGAGTTTGAAAGCCATTGGCTTGTCAGGCCTGGCAGTCTCTGAATAGATGCCTCTGCTTTCTCTTCTCATGTCTCACTTTCTTCCTCTCCTTGCTCCCACTCCTACTTTCCTTCTCCCTCTCTTTTGCCTTCTCATCTCTCCTTTCCTCCCTGCCTGGCAGAGCCCCGGGTCCAATCTGGCCCCGTTTTTCCTGCCTGGGGCAAGTGGACCCAGGCTCCATTCCAACACTGGGCAGTAATTTTGGGTCCCTAACTTGGCCAGACGTGCTTTCCAGTCATGTGAGCAGAGGCTCTGGAGCCAGGCATTCCTACTCAGCCCTTTCAACTGTAATCAAGGCGGGGGTGGCGGCACCAACACCAAAGGGTAGCTGGAGACATTTTGTTTGTTGTCTGGAGAGGACGAGGGAAGATCAGGAACAATATCAGGTGCAGACACATCCTGGGATAGGAAAGCCCTCCCCTCCCACTGAAGGGTGTGGGACCAGACAGTTGACGCTTCTGTGGGTTAGGATCCTGCTTTAGAAGACAGAGCCCTTCTACAGTGCCATCTTACCATGGAACTCTCCAGAAAGGACTCATGAAAAGGCCCTGTTCAGCCACAGACAGGAAAAGCAAGGACAGTTAGGGGCTGGGTGCCAAGCCTACTCTCAACTGGATTCCAATCACCTGGATCATTGCACTTGAGGGGTTACTCTGTTCCAGGAACTGGGGGTGTGGCTGCAAACAAATAGATACAAATCTCTACCCTCATGGAGCTGATATCCTAGTCAGGGGAGACAGATAATAAACAAAAGTGTTAGATAGAATTGACAGAGAGTGAGAAGGACAGAGGAGGAAAATAAATCAGGGAAGGGGAATAGTGAAAGCAGGGATAGAGGAGGAGAGAGATTTGAAATAGAGTAGTCAAAGGTTTCATGAAGGTGGTAACACTGAAGGACTGAAGGGAGTAAGGGAGTGACTGATGCAGATATCTGGTGGAAGAACATTCCAGGCAGAGGGAACTTCAAGTGCAAAGGCCCTGAGGTGGTGACACATTGGCATGTTTGAGGAGTAGCAAGAAGGTGGAACTAGCTGGATAGAGCAATGGGGAGCGTGTGTGCATACTCAATGACTTCAATTGTGTCTGACTCTTTGGGACCCTATGGACTGTAACCTGCGAGGCTTCTCCATCCATGGGATTCTCCAGGCAAGAATAATGGAATGGGTTGCCACTTCCTTCTCCAGGGGGATCTTCCCAACCCAGGGATCAAACCCACATCTCTTATGTTTCCTGCACTGACCAGCAAGTTCTTTACCATTAGCACTACCTATGGTAGGCTATTCTAAGAACTTTAGCTTTTTCTCTGAGTAAGATGGGGACCAGTGCAGGATCTGGAGAAAGGAAAGGAACATGATCTGAAGAAATCACATTAGGACATCACCTTGGCTGCTGAGCTGAGAATAGACTAGGGGCAAAGGAGAAATCTGAGATGGTGACTCAGGGGAGGGATAGTGGATGAACCAGGGAGAAAGGCTTCTGGATATGCTTGGAAAATAGATCTAACAGGACTAGATGTGGGAGTGAGAGCCCTCTGCGTGCCAGATCCTAGATCCAGGGCATGCCCCTTCATGACCTCAACATTGAGGGTGGGGTGGGGTGGAGGCTGTGGATCCCACAGGGTGTCCCTGTGTGCAGGCGATTCCGGGGGTTACAGAAGCACACGGTGCAGGGGAGGTTCTCACCCTTAAATGCTAAAGGGAAAGAGACACTGATCTGCAGAGGTTGGGAAATAGGTAAAATATGGTCAGAGCCCTAAAGAATCGCAGATAAAAGCAAAAGCGGAAAAGGGCCTGGGCTGTGGGGAGCAGCCTGATTTTTGTGTCAAGGTCATACACTCCTCTTCTCTCAGGGCTGCAGGAAAACTGGAGGCTTTCAGAGCTGCTCTCTGGTAGGACTCCCTTGTGGCGAAGTCCCCCAGCCACTCCCTTATTTGTTGAGTCAGTTGAGGATCATGGATTAGCCACTCCCTGAGCTGTGCCAGGCCAGCCAGCTGGTCTCTTTTATCCCAGAGGGCTTACAAGACTTCCTGGGTAGCAAGACAAAAGAGAACTTACATCCCCAGGTGAGTTAGACCCTGGGGGTATGGAGTAGACTGGGACCTGGGCTGCCACCAAAGGCGTGGCTAGTTTTCGCATCAAACCCATTCCCCAAACCAGGCTCCTCCTTCCCTTTGCCCTGGTTACCTCGGGAGCTTGAGCGCCCCAATTCCTGGTTCTCTGGAAGGCGGGAGTGCAGGGTAGGGGTCTATGTCAAGCCAAGCCAGGGCTCGTAAGCTCCAGGGTGGCTGGAGCCTGAGCTAAGCTACCCCAGCTGAGGGACATGGGCCCCTGAGCCCTGAAAGAGGAAAGGTCCAAAGTTCCCTATCTAATGTCTGATGTAGAGCTCTATGCTTCTCAAGCCAGAGAGATACGGATGGTTCATGAGTCATACACTATTTAATCTACTGACACAGACAGCCCATGGAACACTGCCCACTACCCCTGTCATCTCACTTCACATCCTTGTCAATGAAGCAAATCAGTTATTTCAGATTCCAGAAGGTCCAGTAACAACAAAACAATAGGTGTTGTTAAGTGAGTCTCTCTGCAGAGTAAAGTGCTGGACACTTTACACACACATATTATCTCATTTAAAACCTTACTGTCAATCAATGAGGTGTGTGCTATTAGTGTGCCCATTTTAGAGATGAGAAGACACAAACTCAGAAAAGTCGAGTTCTCTGTCCAACACACAGCTTGGAAGAAGCAGAGCTGGCATTCAAAACAATCCAGGAACACATGCTCATTCTGGTTAAGGGTGAGCCCAGAGTCACAAAACCAAAGTTCCCTGGCTGCTCCTGGTGGGTAATAGTAGAGGAGGATGTCTCCAGCTTCTTACTGGAGCTGTCTTCCCCTCTACTCTCCCACCCACCTCACCCAGCTTCCCTCATCCTTATTTTTCCCCTCTCCCATTACTGGTTATACTGAGGTTGTAAAGGCTGAGGCAAGGGGCCCTCAGTCTTTCAGATCAAGAGATGTAAGACCTGGAGCTGAGGATCCTGGAGGGGAAATATTTTGGCTTGAAGATCCAGGGCAGACTGGGGGATTGGAGGAGTGGTGGTGTCCCAGGGAAGGAGGATCATGCTACAGGCTTGAGTGAAGCCCCCCGAAGCTACAATGAGGATCTGACCTGGCTCCAAACCACTGTGGTCTGGCTCCTTCTTGTTAGTAAGAAATGATGAATTTGAGAAATTACTGGAACGATTGGGGGAAACAATGAATTTCCTCATCCACACTTTGGGCAGGTTTGGGGAGTAAGGAAGTCTTTTGAAGGCCCTACGCCCCATTCCTCAAAATTCTTCTCAAAAGCTTTATGACGTAGGTACTATCACTGTTTTGTGTTTTAAAGAAGAGGAAACTGAGGCATAGTGATGTTTAAGAGCTTGCCCAAAGTTCTGCCATATGTAGAAGGCAATGACAACCCACTCTGGTACTCTTGCCTGGAAAATCCCATGGACAGAGGAGCCTGGTGGGCTGCAGTCCATGGGGTCGCTAGGAGTCGGACACAACTGAGCGACTTCACTTTCACTTTTCACTTTCATGCATTGGAGCAAGAAATGGCAACCCACTCCAGTGTTCTTGCCTGGAGAATCCCAGGGACAGGGGAGCCTGGTGGGCTTCCGTCTATGGGGTTGCACAGAGTTGGACACGACTGAAGCGACTTAGCAGCAGCAGCAGCAGCAGCAGCAGATCCAGAGAACCCATATAATTTTGCTCTTGGGTTTTGCTGGTAGCTTCGACAGCAAAGAATCTGCCTGCCAATGCAGGAGACTCAGGTTCAATCCCTGGGTTGGGACGATCCCCTAGAGTAATAAATGGCAACCCATTCCAGTATTCTTGCCTGGGAAACCCCATGGACAGAGGAACCTGGCAGGTTACGGTCTGTGGGGTCACAAAGAGTCAAATACAACTTAGCGATTAAACAAAAACACTTCTTTTGCTCTACAGCCATCTGCTCAACCCCTTACTCTGGGGCCCAGTGAGTGACTAGCTAAAGTGCTTCCTGAGTTCCGCTGGTGGACTGAGGAATAGCAGAGTTCCATGAAACCCAGCTCTGCCACTCACTATTTGTAGGTGGAATGCTGGCAAGTTATTTCATCCCTCTGAGCTTCAATTTCCCCATCTATAAAATGGGGCAATAGGACAACTCCAGCAGGGTTGTATATGAAAGTACCTCTTACTTACAACCCAGGAACAAACATTGGCTCAGTCTCAAACTGCTGGGCATTGACTGGGCTGGACTGCAAGAGCTGTTTTGTGAACTCTCCAGAGGTCTTGGTTCTCCTGTGGCCAGCACCGCACGTTGGCTGGACTGGGAGAGGTGAGGCTAGCGGCTGTGGGGCTGAGGTCTGGCCTCAATCTCCTGCGCTGATTCTGAGCTCTGAGTGGTAACAGTGCCACAGTCGCAACATTGCTCACCCCTGCTCTGGTCTCTGGGTACCCTTTCTAGTGCCTTAGTGACCTGCCCAGTCCTCTGAAGCCCTGAGGAAGCTCCACCTTGCCTTGGCTGCTCCCCTCAATGACTAGAGTTCAGTCTCCCACCCCCTCCTGGAGTCCTGCTGCCCCCTCCTCACCTACCCCTGGACTCTGCCATTGGTGTGTCCTCCCTCCAACTTCCTGTGGGACGGCAGACTCCATGGCTCCCTGCAGATCCCCGAATACTGACTGAGACCACATCCTTCAGAGAGCCTATTGGGCTCAGGAAGGACCTGGTTCTTCTCAATATGGCACCACACCATGAGAATAAAGAAAGAGTTTCCTACACCCAAGTACAATGGAGTGCTTAGGCCGAGCTAGGAAAGCCTTCTGCCTACCACTGGCATGCCCTCCAACGTCCCCTTCCAGACCCAGGGGGCGGTGGCGGTGGTAGTGGCGGAAGCAGTGTGTGCGGGGAGAGCTGGGAGCTGCTCCTTGACTCTGCAGACCTGATCTAGTTCGTGCCTGGCTCCAGGAGGTAGAGGTCAAATCGCAGCCACAAAGGAGCAGAAGAGAGGAGAGAAGAGAGAGAGGAGGAAATACGATGAGTCCAGCGGTGGAAAGCTGGGGCCAGGGCGGGCCGGGAAGGGAGGGGGAGCTGAGCCCAGGGCTATTTCTGTACAATAATACAGGGGAAGAGGGCCAAGCTGACAGGACAGTGATTAGTCTTCAGGGAGCAAAGGCGAAGACTCTGCCGGCGAGCCTGGGGCTGGAGGAGCTGGCCTGGGGCCCAGCTTGGTGGGCTGGAGCGATGATTTCAGAGGCCCGGAATCTGAGGCGAGCTGGACCCAAGGACTAGGGAGCAGGGAAGGTGGGAGCAGGGAGAGGGGGCCAGCCATCCCCCGAGCCCCACCTCCAAGGTAGGAGGTTGGGAAGAGGGTGGGAGCTGGCCTGCTCTGACAGCCGTCTGCCACTGAGGGGTTATCTGGCTGCTGGTGGGGGCAGAGTTTCTGCAATGCACGCTTCCTGGGCTCTGGCCTGTGGGGGAGATGTCGTGAGAAAGAGCCAGGAACACAAGGCTCGGAAACCTCAGGGGAAAAGTCAAGCGTGCTCTTTCTTTCCCACGGGATTTCCAATCATGGGGCCAGGAGAGGAGGTGTGAGAGGTCAGGGAGTAGGGAGGGCTTGCAACTCATTTTTGCAGCACTGACTCTGTGATGTGCCTCTTGTTGTACATTTGCACACTGACTCCTCCTGCACACCAGGTGAGGTGGGAACGCTCACACTTGGTTGATAGTGAGAAAGCTGAGGCTCAGAGAAGTGAAGTGCTTTGCCTAACATCACGCAGCTAAGAAGCCCAGAGCCATATTTAGACCCAGGCCCATCATACTCCAAAGCCCTGGCTTTGGAGACAGTAGAGCAAAGTGAGGGGTTTTGCTATAAAGTAAGTAAGCCCTCTGTGGCAACTGGCTTTGAATCTCTCCCCTGTTCCCTGCCATCCATGTGAGCTTGGTCAAGTTGCTTCTCCTCTCTTAACCTCAGTTTGCTCATCTGTGAAGTGGAGCTATGAACAGTAAATACCTCGTGATTGTTTTGAGGATTCAAGGAGCCGATATGCGTGAAGTGTCTAGAACAGTACATGGTACACAGTAACTCATCTGAAAGAAGCACTATGTGAGTATTCAGCACTGCCCTCCATGGGCACCCTTAGAGGAAGGAGTGTGAGAGAGGTGAGGGTATTGTGTGGGGGAAATACAGGGCAGAGGGTAACCCAAGTCCCTTTAGAACTGGAGTCCTCCCACATTTGGACAATAGTATCAGGAATCTTCCAATGGGGAGCCCTTGTGACCCAGCAATTCCACTTCTGGGAATTCATCCTAAGGAAATAATGGGTCAAGAGAGCAAAGATGTATGTACCAGGATGTTCATTTCCAGGTTGCTCATTATAGTGAAAAACAGGGGCTTGCTTAAATGAATTATGGCATATTCATACACAGCAGCCATTAAAAACAATGATGTCACTCTTTAGGTATTGATATGGAAAGAGATTCCTGATACAGTTGTTAAGGGAATCAAAGCAGTTTGCCACACTGCAGGTACATGAGTTTTGGGAAAGGAGGTATTGGAGGGTCAGGGTTAGGGATGGGAACTCATTCATATTTGAAATTTGTTTACTGTGAACACTTGTTACTGTAATAATTAGAAGAAAACAAGCAATGAAACTATTTACATTTTTTAAAATAACCGCAAAGATTCAGAGACTTCAAGTCTCTGGGCATTCCTCTGGGCATTAAGATGAGAGGTTCCCTGGGCATGAGTGATCTCCCTGCCCAGGAGCAGACCTTATGTTTCACCTGCTCCCAGTTCTCCCCATCAAGTGGAGGGGCATAGCAAAAGGGCCTGGTGAGATCAGACAACCCTGGCATCTGTTGCTGAAACAAATTTTCAAAACTAACATGACCAACCAAGGCCAACATGACCAACCAAGGCCAACAAGACCTTGCACCTCAATTCATTCATTCATTCATTCACTCATTTTTTATTGGATAAATATCTATAAAGCACCTACTATGTGGCTGGCTTAAGTGATGAAGACACAGAAGTGAATAAAATAGACAAAAATCCTTGCTCTCACAGAGCTGCTGAAGGCAAACAGACAATAAAGACAGATAAGATAGAGAGTCTATTGGATGACAATAAGTGCTCTGGAGAAAAATAAAATAGCAAATGAGAAACGAAAACATAAGATGGGGTTGTAATTTAAAAATAGAGTAGTAAGGGAAGACTTCCTTGAAAAAGTGACATTTAAGCAAACATCTCAAGAAGACGAAGGAGCAAAGCCTATGGATAGCTGGAGGAAGAGCATATCAGGCGGAAGGAACAGCCCTGGGACTGGGGGTGGGCAGGGGGAGTGTTTGGTGTGTTGAAGTATGGAAAGGAGGCCAAGCAAAGATAGCACAGGGAATAATAGGAGTGGTACATGAATCTGAAGAGGGAACTAGCAGGAAAGCAGGCAGGGCTGTGCCAAGCCAAGCTAAGGCTTTGGGTTTTACTGTGAGTGAAAGGGGAGCCAGTGCAGGGTTTTGAACAGAGTAGTGCTAACTGTTTTAACGGGATCACTTTGGCTGTTGCCAGGCAAAGTGATCCCATTAAAATAGTTAGGAGGGAAACAGGGAGACCAGTGAGGACATTGTTCTGAGCAACTACGGCAGTCATCAAGGCAAGAGGTGATGGTAGCTCAGACCATGGCAATGGAGGTTGTGAGGAGTGATTGGGATCAGGGTCCCTTTCCACTCTGACAATCTAGGTCCAGATTCCCCACCAAACCCAGAATGAGCTGTGACTACCTTTCCTCTTTAGTGAGGATACACACAGTGTGTCCCAGTATCAGAACATTCTTCTTAGTTTAACCTCTCAACACCCACTTGCTCTCAGGACCTTGCCTGCCCCTCTGGCCAAGCTCCAGGAAGGTAGGGGCTTTTGCCTGTTTGGTTCACAGCTGTACCTCCAGGGCCTACAGTAGTGTTTGGCACTCATCTGGCACTGAATGAACAAGTGAGGAAACAAAGCGTGGTGTGGCAATCTGGAGGAGGGAGTACGGAATTGAGTTGGAGGCTGGGAGGGGGAGAGGGGTGGGGATGGGTAGGCACATCTGATCTGCCTACTCAACCAGATCCCTGGAGAGTAACCCAGGATCCCGGAACATACACACAGGTGCAGGTGGGCCCTTCCCTTCTCAGCCTGTGATAAACTGTGAATGTTGGCCATCCCATTGTTTGGCCACTGGAACAAGAGAACTGGCCACTTCACCTTCCTACTCAGACAGGATCACTGCCATCTTAGAAGTAGGGAAGCAAGTTTAAGGGAATGTATAGAGTCAGGGTCTTAAGTGAGGAACAGGAATTAGAGACAGAGTCCAAAGCTTGGATCCATCTCAGTTGTGGAAAACCAGGAGAAACCATTTTACCATTTTTCACCCTGCCTCTCTCTGCTCCACACTCCCCTTCTCTACCTTTCTGGCACAATTCTCCCCCAAAAGCCTCATTCCCATTGAGCAATATGCCTTCTCAACCTCTCTGTCTCCCCTCTTGCTGATTCTTCACCAGACTCTCCACCAGCCCCTCACTCCATTCAGTGGAGATTTCCCTTAATCTTGAAACTACCTCTAACCTTCTTTCTTTGCAACCACCTGCCTCTGCAGATACCATCACCCTCATCTCTGCAATCTTCAGAGGGAAGGTCAGATTGGCTGTCTTTGTCAGACCATGGGCACACCATTTTCTGAGTATGGTTACACTGTGAGCCATTTATGTGATCTGGGGCAGGTCTTACAAAGACTTATCAAGCATATTACCAATAAGTTAGGTAAGAAATTGTATCTCACTATTGTTTTATTTTGCACTCTCCTGGTCATCAGTCATTCAGGACTTTTAGTTAAACATGGCAGGTTGAATAAGTACGTTTAGTACTGTTCCCTTCCTAAGTCCCACTAAAATGACAGTAAATGTATTTTGAAGAGACATTAAATTAAAAGACTAGAGAATATCAGAGGAGACAGACAACCACAACAAAATATTAGAAATTGGCAAGCCAGATAGAAGAGAATAAGAGAAAGTGGAAACCCAACTTGGCAGTGTGGGAAGCCCAGAAATAGATTGATTCGTTCCATAAAACTCTAGAACTTTAGAAATGAGGCTCACCAGATACATCTGAAAGTCGCAGTGTATTGGGACTGAAAATAAGTGGATTGGGTGTAGGTCTGTGTAAGAAAAATTAGAATTCCAAATCCCTTCTTCCACATTGGCAGAACACTAGAAGTCTACTCTCCATAGAGACTGGATGTGGAGGTGCTGGCCTTGGCTGAAGATAGGGATGCATCACTGAAATGGAAAAATAAGATGATCACATACAGTGAACAGTGAGGTCTTCCTCACTCAGCTCCGAGAACACTGGCGGCCACGATACTACATCATTTCCCCTCCCCTGCAACAGATTACAGGCTTTTTCTCTGGGGAATCTGATATTTGAATGTTCCTTAAAAAGCCCAAATAACTCAGTCTACTGTGATCAGTTGAAAAACCCTACATTATGCACACTGGGTTGCCATTTCCTACTGCAGGGGATCTTCCTGACCCAGGGATCAAACCCTCATCTCTTTCATTTTGTGCATTTGCAGGCAGATTCTTTACCACTTGTTCCACATTGTGCACACAGAATAGCAATAAACTTTTTAATTCCTCACTCTTAAAAAATGAGCTGGTAATCAGGGATCACAAGACATTTGAGGAAATCTTTAAAGGTAGAAGACAGAAGCCAAAATGAACAGGTGATGAATTCAGAGAAATTAGAAGCAATCCAGGGAGCAGAAAAAAGCTAAACACAAACAACCACAACAATTCAGTGTCATGTAACAACAAATGAACTTTTGCTCAAGTCATATATTATCTTCTTCTTGACTACAGTTCTGCTCTATGTTGTCTTCATTTCAGTATCTGAATCGAAGGAGCAGCTGCTATTTAGGGTGTCATCAGGCTCATAGCAGGGAGGAAAGCAAGATGGTAGAATCACACAGTACCTCGAAAAACTTTTGCTGAAAAGTGGGACATGTCGATTTTACTCACATTGTATTGAACAAAAGAAGTAACATGCCTAAATCTGATGTCAAAAATGCAAGAAGAACAGATAGGCATGATGGACATGAGTAACAAATATTTTGTCAATACCAGAATCTATCAGAATTCATGAAACAAAAACAATTCAGTTCAGTTCAGTTTCTCAGCTGTGTCCATGGACTTTGGAACCCCAAGTACCGCAGCATGCCAGGCTTCCCTGTCCATCACCAACTCCCAGAGCTTGCTCAAACTCACGCCCATCAAATCGGTGAGGCCATCCTACCACTTCATCCTGTCATCTGCTTCTCCTCCTGCCTTCAATATTTCCCAGTATCAGGGTATTTTTCAATGAGTCAGTTCTTCGCATCAGGTGGCCAAAACATTAGAGCTTCAGCTTCATCATCAGTCCTTCCAAGGAATATTCAGGACTGATTTCCTATAGGATTGACTGGTTTGATCTCCTTGCAGTTCAAGGGACTCTCAAGAGTATTCTGCAACACCACAGTTCAAGAGCATCAGTTCTTCAGTGCTCAGCCTTCTTTATGGTCCAACTCTCACATCCATACATAGTGATACAAAGGTATATTCTTTGTGAAATTTTAGTATACTTAACAAAGAGATCTTAAGAACTTTCAGGAAGAAAAAAATAGGTGCATACAAAGTCTCAAGAATCAGAACAGTATCAAACTCCTCAACCACACACCAAAAGCTAGAAATAATGGATTAAGGTCTTTGAATTTTTTAGGGAAAATGATTTCTAACTTAGAACTTTATACTTGAACTATCAATCAAATGTGAGGCTGAAAGAAACCGCTATTCAGAACAATAAGTTGTCAAAACATATACTTTGCATTCACCCCTTCTCAGGAAGCTAATGGATGGTCTGATCCAAACCAAGGAAGAATAAAGCAAAAAAAGGTGGATCAGGAACCCAGGACACAGGGAAGTTAACATAATAGGAAAGTACAGGTAATCCCCAGGATGGTGGTAAAAGGGAAGTAAGTCCATGGATAACAGGCAGCCAAGCAAACAATGCCAGTACCACAGCAGGCTGGCTGGAATAGATCATGGAGGGTTCTGGGAGAGGTACTTCTAAGGGAAAGATGTTTGGACAGGTTGAGATGAGATTTACTCTTCTGGCAGCAGTTTACCAATGTATTAGTTATAGGTACACAGAAAAATCAACCAAATACACACTGAAATTGAGACAATTATTAATTCTGGGGAAATACAAAAATTATTCGATAAAGGGCATGTAATCATATGAGACCTCTGGGCTTATAGTTACGTTAATGTCAGCCCTGAATATTGATATAGCTACATCGGGATGATGGGAAGAAAGGAAGTGCTTATGTGTAGCCAGGCAGATGAGAAGAGAGAGAAATCCTGTCTTCTAGAATGAGAAGTCAATAGATGATATCTAAATCTGAAAAATGGACATGTCAGAATATAATTTAAAAATAATGGAGAAAATCGGAAAAATATTTTTCAGCTAAAAGAGATATTTGTCTCTAAAGAGTGAGAATTGGGTGTAGAAAGTACTAGGGCAGAGACATTGTAGTTTTTGTTACAAATCTTCCAAACTATGTACATTCACAAAGTATTTTTTTATATTTTATTTTCTTGATTCATTGTGAAGTTGAATATCTTTTAACATGTTTATTGGTCATATTTGTAATCCCTCTTTTATAAATTCTCTGATTGTATCTTTGCCTATTTTTCTTTTGGGTGGCTTACCTTTTTAAACATTCTAAGAGTTCATTATAAATTATAGATCCATATATTAGTTTATTTAACAAATATGAATTGAACACCTATTGTATTCCACACGTAGTGGTAGGTGCTGGGGATACAGCTGACAACAAGACAGGCCAAGTCTCTCATGGAGCACACATCTTAGTGGGATCAGAGAACAAGTGAACAAACACACAGACACGCTGCTTTCTGATAAGAGAAAGTGCTCTGAGGAAAATGGAAGAAGGTGACAAAATGGATTATGAAAGTTGGGTGTGGTTTCTTTGGATTGGTTGGTCTGAGAAGGTGAAATTTGAGTCATTCAGGCTTCAGGAGGATTTGCGGATAGATGTACCATTTCAGCGGACAATGGCAACCCGTTCCAGTGTTCTTGCCTGCAGAATCCCAGGGATGGGGGAGCCTGGTGGGCTGCCATCTATGAGGTCGCACAGAGTCAGACACGACTGAAGTGACTTAGCAGCAGCAGTACCATTTCAGACACCAGAAATAGCAATTGTAGATGTGCTAAAGCAGAAAGAAAAAAAAAAAAAAAAAGCAGGAGTGACAGAGAAACAGGGGGAAGACCACCGTGAATAAATGTTGCCAGTCATTCCTCCAAATCTGTCACTTGTGTTTTAACTTTGTTTATATTGCCTATTGTCATCAGACAGACATCTCAGAAATCTGATGCAATCAAATGTATCAATCCTTTTCATTTACAGCTTCTGCTTTTTGTGGTTTCTTTAGAAGAAAATTTTTTCACATGTCAATATTATAACCACACTTTTCAATATTTTTATAATAGCTTTATAGTTTGTGTTTTACACTTTTGCTTTTAATTTGTCTGTAATCTAATTTTTAAGTGGTGTGAAGAAAGGATTCAATTTTTTTTTTCTTAAATGGATAGCCAATTGCCTCAATACCATTGATTGAATAGACCATTCTTTCCCTATTGATTTGAAAGGCCACCTTCATTAAATACCAGATTACCACATACCCATGGTCGTGTTTCTGGTCTCTATTGAGTTGCTTTGTTCTACATCTCTCTCCCTGCGCTAGGTCTGATTATTAGGCCAGTAATCCTGCCTGAGGCTAAATTGGCTATTCAGGGCCGTTTTCCATCCTGATTGGTCTGAGGTTATGCCACACCTATTGTTATCCATCTTGAACTAGAGCCTATGACACACTTTTCAATCCTCAAAATGCATAAAATATTTTGATATGTGGCAAAGCAAGTCCCCCTTTTCATTGTTCTTTCCTTTCAAAATTGTCTTAGCTATTCTTGTACGTTTTCTCTAACATGTGAATTTTCTAATCTATTTGTCAAGTTCTGTGAGAATTCCTGCTGGGGATTTGACTGTGATTGAATTAAATTTATGGATTAGACTGGAAAGAATTGATATCTTTACATCTAGGAACATGTATATATTTTCCATTTATTTAGATCTCTTTAATGTTCTTCAGTAAAATTTTATAGTATTATTTTATACATCTGGCATGCTTCTTATTTGGTTTTTCCCTAGAGATTTTATAGTTTTGTTGCTTTTGTGAAAGAAGCCCATTTATCTCTTTTATTTCTAATTGGTGATTGCCAGGCACTATTGATTTCTTTTTAAATTAACTTCATTTTAAAACAGCTTTAGATTCATAGAAAAATTCCAAAGATACTAAAGAGAGTCTTCACATACCCCACACCTTATTTTCCTTATTTTTAACAACTTAACATGACTACAGTACATTTGTTACAATTAATGAACCAATATTAGTACATTATTATTACCTGAAGTTCAGAGTTTATTCATAATTCCTTCAGTTCAGTTCAGTTGCTCAGGATGACTCTTTGTGACCCCATGGACTGCAGCACACCAGGCTTCCCTGTCCATCACCAACTCCCAGAGCTTGCTCAAACTCATGTCCATCGAGTTGGTGATGCCACCCAACCATCTTATCTTTCGTCGACCCCTTTTCCTCCTGCCTTCAACCATTCTCAGCATCAGGGTCTTTTCTAACGAGTCAGTTCTTCACATGAGGTGGCCAAAAGATTGGAGCCTCAGCTTCATCATCAGTCCTTTCAATAAATATTCAAGAGTGATTTCCTTTAGGATTGACTGATTTGATCTCCTTTCAGTCCAAGGGATTCTCAGGAGTCTTCTGCAACACCACAGTTCAAAAGCACTAATTCTTCAGTGCTCAGCCTTCTTTATGGTCCAACTCTCACATCCATACATGACTACTGGAAAAACCATAGCTTTGACTAGACGGACCTTTGTCGGCAAAGTAATGTCTCTGCTTTTTAATATGATGTCTAGGTTGGTCATGGCTTTTCTTCCAAGGAGCAAGCATCTTTTGATTTCATGGCTGCAGTCACCAACTGCAGTGATTTTGGAGCCCCCCAAAATAAAGTCTCTCACTGTTTCCATTGTTTCCCCATCTATTTGCCATGAAGTGATGGGACCAGATGCCATGATCTTAGTTTTTTCAATGCTGAGTTTTAAGCCAGCTTTTTCACTCTTCTCTTTCAGTTTCATCAAAGGGCTCTTTAGTTTTTCTTCGCTTTCTGCCATATGGGTGGTATCATCTGTATATCTGAGGTTATTGGTATTTCTCCTGGCAATCTTGATTCCAGCTTGTGCTTCATCCAGCCCAGCATTTCTCATGATGTACTCTTCATAGAAGTTAAATAAACAGGGTGACAATATACAGCCTTGATGTACTCCTTTCCTGATTTGAAACCAGTCTGTTGTTTCATGTCCAGTTCTAACTGTTGCTTCTTGATGTGCATACAGGTTTCTCAGGAGGCATGTAAAGTGACCTGGTATTCCCATCTCTTTAAGAATTTTCCACAGTTTGTTGTGATCCACACAGTCAAAGGCTTTGACATAGTCAATAAACAGAAGTAGATGTTTTTCTCGAACCTTCTTGCTTTTTTGATGATCCAACGGATGTTGGCAATTTGATCTCTGGTTCCTCTGCCTTTTCTAAATCCAGCTTGAACATCTGGAAGTTCTCAGTGCTTGTACTGTTGAAGCCTGGCTTGGAGAATTTTGAGCATTACTTTGGTAGTGTGTGAGATGAGTGCAATTGTGCAGTAGTATGAACATTCTTTGGCATTGCCTTTCTTTGGGATTGGAATGAAAACTGACCTTTTCCAGTCCTGTGGCCACTGCTGAGTTTTCCCAATTTGCTGGCATATTGAGTGTAGCACTTTTAACAGCATCATCTTTTAGGATTTGAAATAGTTCAACTGGAATTCCATCACCTCCACTAGCTTTGTTCGTAGTGATGCTTGCTAAGGCCCACCTCACTTCGCATTCCAGGATGTTTGGCTCTAGGTGAGTGAGCACACCACTGTGGTTATCTGGGTCATGAAGATCTTTTTTGATAGTTCTTCTGTGTATTCTTGCCACCTGTTCATAATCTCTTCTGCTTCTGTTAGGTCCATATCATTTCTGTCCTTTATTGTGTCCATCTTTGCATGAAATGCTCCCTTGGTATCTCTAATTTTCTTGAAGAGATCTCTAGTCTTTCCCATTTTATTGTTTTCCTCTATTTCTTTGCATTGATCACTGAGGAAGGCTTTCTTATCTCCTTGCTATTCTTTGGAACTTTGCATTCAAATGGGTATATCTTTCCTCCTTTGGGAGGAATAGGGCAGCCTACAGTTTAAAAGTGGGCAGCTATACTCCACTTCCTGAGGGCAGAGTATTTATGTAAAATATTTAGAATTCTTGTGCGCAAGAGATTTCTCTCCTCTCCATTTATTAATTTATTCAGTCATTTTCTCTATCAGTGTGGATTCATGATATTTATTTTATGTTATACTTTGAGTTATAATCTAATACTCTTTGTTTTGTTTTATAGTGGTGTATTTTTTTAAATTAAATTAAATTTAATTATTTATTTTGGCTGCACTGGGTCTTCTTTGCTGCACGTGGGCTTCCTCTAGCTGTGGAGTGTGGGGGCTACTCTTCATTGCAGTGGTGGGCTTCTCATTGTGGTGGCATCTCTTGTTGCAGAGCAGGGGCTTGCAGGCTTCAGTAGTAGTAGCTCCTGGGCTCTAGAGCACAGTCTCAACAGTTGTGGCACCTGGGCTTATTTGCTCTGCAGCATGTGAGATTTTTCCAGATCAGAAATTAGAAGCGTGTCTCCTGCATTGGCAGGCAGATTCTTTACCACAGAGCCACCAGTGAAGCCCTCACTTTCTTTGCCTTGTTACTTACATTTTTACTTTGACCATTGGGCACTCTTATAGTTGGCTCCTGTTCTCCCCTGACATTCCCCCCAGAATGTGTGGCTTATTGTCTCCTTTATTTTTTTGATACTATCTTACTTTCTGATACTATAAGATGATCTAGGTTTATCTTATATAATTCCTGCCCCTGCCCTAAAATCAGCCATTTTTGCAAGGATCCCTGGTTCCTTTTATTGGCACTAGGTGGGCTTGCTGCTAGGGTTTCATTTCCCAGGTGGCGCTAGTGGTAAAGAACCTGCCTGCCAATGCAGGAGACATAAGAGATGTGAGTTCGATCCCTGGGTTGGGAAGATCCCCTGGAGGAGGGCATGGCTACCCACTCCAGTATTCTTACCTGGAGAATCCCATGGACAGAGAAGCCTGGCGGGCTACAGTCCATAGGGTCGCACACAGTTGGACACGACTGAAACAACTTAGCAAGCACACATGTGCTTGCTGCTACCAAGGTGTCATTGCTTCTACGCTCTCTAAGCTTAATCAACTGGAGTGTAGTACTTATGTACAGATTTTTTTTGGTTTGTTTTGTTTGTTTACCTTTAGTCTTACACGCTATGCTGATTTCCAAAGTTATTTTAGTCAATACCTTTTCCCCTCACTGTCCTTCAGTGAGATTGTTTCATACATTTGCAATATGGTTAGATTCTGCTGTAACATTCTGCATTCCATCCTGGGATCCTCAGTCTCCTAAATGATTTCTAAATTTGCATACATTAATGTTCCCTCTTTGTGCTGTAAAGCTCTATGGGTTTTGAAAAATGTAGTTACATATCCACCACTACATATCATACAGATATTTTTACCACCCTAGAAGTCTCCTGGCTTCACTTACTCAATTCTTACCTTCTCCCTTTTGAGTCCCTGCCAACCACTGATCTTTTTACTCTAAGACAGTCACTATACCTTGGCCTTTTCCAGAATGTTATATAATTGTAATCATATGTATGTAGTCTTTTCAGACTGGCTCCTTTCCCTTAACAATATGCATTTAAGCTTTACTCATGTGTTTCTGTGGCTTGATAGTTCATTTCTTTTTAGCAAAATAATATTCCATTGTCTGGATGTACCACAGTTTGTTTGTTCATTCAGCTATTGAAGAACAACTTTGTTGTTTCCAGTTTGGGGCAGTTATAAATAAAGCTGCTATAAACCTCTATGTGCAAGTTTTGTGTGGGTGTAAGTTTCCAAATCAGTTAATATCTAGGAGTGCAATTGCTGGATTATACACTAAGACCACGTTTAGCTTTGTAAGAAACTGCCAAGCTATGCATTCCCAACAGCAGTATGAGTTCTTATTGTTTCACATGCTCAACAGCAATTGGTAGAGTCAGTTGGAAAATTTTAGCTTTTCTAATAGGGGTATACTATTGTTTTAAGCAACTCCCTAATGATCAATGATGCTAAAGATGTTTTCATATGATTATTTACCATCTTTAGATCTTCTTTAATGAGGGTGTGTATTCAAATTGTTCACCCATTTTTAATTGGTTTCTTTTATTTTTGCATTTTGAGCTGTTTGTGTATTTTGGATACAAGCTCTTTATCAGATATGTGTTTTGCAGATGTTTTCTCCCAACCTATGACTTATCTTTGGGTTCTTCTAAAAGTGTCTTTCACAGAGTACATGTTTTTAATTTTAATAAAGCATAACACATTAATTTTTTCTTTCATGGATCATGTTGTTGGTTTGTGATTGTATCTATAATAAAAACTCACCACAAACTGAAGGTCACCTGGATATTCTCCTATGTTTTCTTCTAGAGGTTTTAGTTTTGTGTTTTACGTTTAGGTCTAGGACCCATTTTGAATTAATTTTTGTGAAAGGCGTAAGGTCTGTGTTGAGACTTTTTGTTGCTATTATTGCTGTTTGTTTTTATTTCTTTTGTTTTATTGCTTTTGGCTGTCCAATGGTTCTAAGAGCATTTATTGAGAAGACTACCATTTATTCATTGAATTGTTTTGTTCCTTTGTCAAAGATCAACTTACAATGTCTGCTTTAGTCTATAACCTGACTCCCTATTCTATTCATCTGTGTATCTATTCTTTTACCAATATCATACTATCTTCATCACTGTAGCTTTATATAGTCAGTGTTAAAGCTGGGCTGTGTGAGACTTCCAGCTTAGCTCTTCTTCAATATTGTCTTGGCCATGGCAGGTCTTTGCCTTTCCACATAAACATTAGAATCAGCTTGTCAATACAAAATATTTTGCAGGGATTTTTGAGACTATGTTAAATTTATAGATCAGATTAGGAAGAATTCACATTTTATAATATTGAGTCTTCCAATCAACAAACGCAGAGTATCTCTTTAAGATCTTTGATGTCTTTCATCAGTTTTATAATTTTTCACATATAGATCCCATACATGTTATATTTCTAAGTATTTCATTTTTTGGATGATATTGTAAATAATATTTTTTACTTCAAATTCCATGAAAGCAATTGACATTTGTATATTCACTTTGTATCCCCAAATTTTACCATACTTGGTAGTTTTGGGAGGGTTTTTTTTTTGCCTATTCTTTGGGAAGTTTTACACAGACAATTATGTCATCTGTGAACAAGGGCAGTTTTATTTCTTCCTTCTCAATCTTTATACATATTTCTTTTTCATGTGTTATTGTACAAGCTAGAACTTCCAGTATGATGTTGAATAAAAAGTAGTGACAGAGAATATCCTTGTCTTATTCCCAGTCTTAAGGGGAAAGCATCTATAGTTGACCCTTAAACAATGTGGGGTTTAGGGGCACTGACCCCATACAGTTGAAAGTTTGCATGTAACTTTATAATCAGCCTTCCAGACTCACAGTTCTGTACCCATAGAATCAACTGGTCCCAGATTGTGTAGTATTGTAGTAATATTTACTGAAAAAAACCCACATATAAGTGCATCTGCACAGTTCAAACCCATGTTGTTCAAGGGTCAACTATAGTTTTTCACCATTAGATATAATGCTTACTATAGGTATTTGAAGATATGCTTTATCAAGTTAGGGAGTTCACCTCTATTCCTGGTTTATTGACAGTTTTTTTTTTAATTTTTATTTTTACTTTATTTTACTTTACAATACTGTGTTGGTTTTGCCATACATTGACTTGAATCCACCACGGGTGTACATGCGATCCCAAACATGAACCCCCCTCCCACCTCCCTCCCCACAACATCCCTCTGGGTCATCCCCGTGCACCAGCCCCAAGCATGCTGTATCCTGCATCGGACATAGACTGGTGATTCGATTCTTACATGATAGTATACATGTTTCAATGCCATTCTCCCAAATCATCCCACCCTCTCCCTCTCCCTCTGAGTCCATTCCTTAAAAAATCGCAAATAGAACTGCCATATGACCCAGCAATCCCACTGCTGGGCATACACACTGAGGAAACCAGAATTGAAAGAGACACATGTACCCCAATGTTCATTGCAGCACTGTTTATAATAGCCAGGACATGGAAACAACCTAGATGTCCATCAGCAGATGAATGGATAAGAAAGCTGTGGTACATATACACAATGGAGTATTACTCAGCAGTTGTTTTTTTTTTTTTTAATCCCAAATGAGCATTGGATTTTGTCAGCTATTTTTTCTGAATCAATTGATACAATCATTTTTTTTCTTTAGTTTGAATTTTGAACCAGATTGCATAACTGAAGTAAATCACATTTGATCATGTGTTGAGGTCACAAAGAGTTGGACACAACTGCATGACTGAGCAAAAATAATTTCTTTTATATACTATTAGATTCAATTTGCTAATATTTAGGATTTTTGCATCTTGTTTATGATAGACATTGTTCTTAAGTTTCCCTTTCTTGTAATGCTTTATCCAGTTTTGGTCTTAGATAGCATATGCTTCATTGAATGAGAATAGAATGTACCCTTTGCTTCTATTTTCTGGGAGATATTGTAGAGAATTAGTATAATTTCTCCCTTAAATATTTGGTGGAATTCACCAGTGAAACCATTTGGGCTGGATGCTTTCTTTTGGGGAAGGTTATTAATTACAGATTCAATTTTAAAAATAAATATAGGGCCATTCAGATGAACTATTTCTCCTCGTGTAAGTTTTGGTAGCTTGTATTTTTCAAGGAATTGTTCTATTTCACCCAAGTCATCAAATTTGTGGACATAGAGTTCTTCAAAGTATTTCTTTTTTATACTTTTAATTTCCATGAGATCAGCAATGATAACCCCTCTTTAAACTCTGATATTTGTAACTTTGTGTTTTCTCTCTGTTTTTCATGTTAGCCTGACTAGACATTTAACAATTTGATTGATATTTTCAAAGGACCAATTATTGTTTTCTCTATTGTCTTCTATTTTTCAATTTCATTAATTTCTGCTCCAATTTTTATTATTTCTATTCTGCTGTCTAGAATTGTTCCTCTTTTTTTTCTAGTTTCTAAGGTGAAAGCTTAGATTCTAAATTTTAGAATTTTTTTCTTTTCTACTATATGCATTGAAAGCTGTACATTTTCCTGTAACCAAAAATGATGATGATGGTACCCTTGTCTTATTCTTGATTTTGATAAGAAAGCTTCTAATAATTAACCACTATGTGTGATTGTTGCTATAAATTTTTGGTTTCATATAGTTTTCTGAGAGTTTTGCTTTATTTTAATAAGAAATGAGTATTCAATTTTATAACTTAAAAAATCTATTAAAATAATGGTATAATTAATTACCTTTTAATATGACAATATACTGAATTACTTGATACATATTTCTCATGTTGATCAGCATTGGGAGATGGGTTCAAAGTCTAGCTTTTCCTCAACTTACTAGCTGTAGATTAACATAATCTCTATATTCCTCAGTTTTCCAGATGATAGATGCTACTTCATACATTTATTATGCAGAAAATATAAATATACGAATTTATTTCTCATAAGATATATTATATAAGGAAACTAGAACCCAGAACAGATCTTAGTACATATTAAGTACTACATATTATTAAAAATTAGTACTTTCTTGGTGGTAAATCTTATATGCTTATGATTCATTTAACATGCTGTTAGATTTTGTTTGTTAAATATTTATTTATGACTTCTTCATTGGTGTGATTAGCCATAATATTCTTTGCACATCTTGTTTTGTCCACCTTCAGTTATCAGCATTATGCTAACTGCCTATAGTGAATTGGATAGCTATCCATCTTTTTCTAGCTCAGAAACAGTTTATATAATAAAGAATATCATCTGGGCCCATTGTCTTTATTTGTATTAGCTATATATTGCTGTATAATAAATTATCTCAAAACTTAGTGGCTCAAAACAACAGACATCTATCATTTCACAGTTTTTATACATCAGGAAATCAGATACAGCTTCGCTAGATACCTATGGTTCAGGGTTTCTCATAATGTGCAGTCAAGATATTGACTGTATGTTCCTCACTGATATTGGCTAGAGGATTTCTTCAGTTTTTTGTCATGTGAACCTCTCCATAGGGCAGCTTGCCCCATAGCAACTTGCTTCATTAAGGCCAGGAAGGAAAAACCAGAGAGTGCCAGCAAGATAGAAGTGATCTAATGTTTTTCTAACTTAATCCTGGAGGTGACACCCCCATCACTTTTGCCACAATCTATTTACTAAAAACAAGTCACAAGGTCCAGCCAACACTCAAGGAAAGGAATTTCAGCAAAGGTGTGAATAGGAGCACGTAGAGATTATTGTGGGCCATTTTAGAAGCAATCCACCACTTTTACAGGTAGATCTTTGACTGTCTTTTTAATTCCTTCTATGGTTGTCAGTTTTATTTATGATTTCTTAGCAAGTGATTTCATCTAGGTTTTCAAAATTTATTTGTAAAATAAAACAGTTTTCTCTGGAGCTGAAGTTCATTCCTATTATTACTTATGTCTTCCCTCTTTTATTGTTATCAGAAAGAACATATATCTATTTCATTGATCATTTCAAAGAACCAATTTTTATTAATTGTTCAACTATTATTTGTATTTTGTACAAATTGATTTCTACTTTTATCTTTATTAATTCCTACTTTTTACTTTTGTTTAGCTTATCTGTATTTTTTCCTAGCTCTTAAAAGCTTAATTTACTTATCTTCATTATTTCTTGTTCTTTAAATAAATGCATTTAAGACCTTGCATTTTCCTCCGAGTACTACTTTGGTTACACCTCACTGGTTTTTATATACTTTCATATTGTATTAATTTGTAATTTTCAATCTGATTTTATCTTTGACCAGATTCAGTTCAGTTCAGTCCCTCAGTCATGTCCGACTCTTTGTGACCCCATGGACTACAGTATGCCAGGCTTCCCTGTCCATCACCAGCTCCCAGAGCTTGCTCAAACTCATGTCCATCAAGTCGGTGATGCCATCCAACCATCTCATCCTCTGTTGGCCCCTTCTCCTCCCACCTTCAATCTTTCCCAGCATCAGGGTCTTTTTCAACGAGTCAGTTCTTCACATCAGGTGGCCAAAGTATTGGAGTTTCAGCTTCAGCATCAGTCCTCCCAATGAATATTCACGACTGATTTCCTTTAGGATTGACTGAATTGATCTCCTTGTAGTCCAAGGGACTCTCAAGAGTCTTCTCCAACACCACAGTTAAAAAGCATCAATTCTTTGGTGCTCAACTTTTTTTATAGTCCCACTCTCACATCCATATACCTTTGACTAGATGGACTTTTGTTGGCAAAGCAACGTCTCTGCTTTTTAATATACTGTCTAGGTTGGTCTTCATGGCTTTTCTTCCAAGGAGCAAGCATCTTTTAATTTCATGGTGGCAGTCACCATCTGCAGTGATTTTGGAGCCCCCCAAAATAAAGTCTCTCACTGTTTCCATTGACCAGATTAGAAGTGTGATTTTCCCCTTTTATTTCCAAGGGCATAGATTTCAAAACCATTATTTTGTTGTTAAGCATAATTTTAGGACTTCCTAGATGGTGCTAGTGATAAAGAATTCGCCTGCCAATGCAGAAGACTTAAGAGACTCGGGTTCAGTCCCTGGGCTGGGAAGATCTCCTGGAGAAGGGCATGGCAACCCACTCCAGTTCTCTTGTCTTGAGAATCCCATGAACAGAGGAACCTGGCTGGCTACACATCCATAGCATCACAAAGAGTCGGTCAAGACTGAAGGGACTTAGCACACACACATGTGTATTTTTATTGCCTCTGTGATTAATATGATTTTTATTACTTGGAATTTGTTGGGATTTCCCTTTGGGCTTAATCATACATTTTTAAAGTTTTCAATATGCATTTGAAGAGTGTGTGCATTTTGTTCATTAGAACAAGCATATATATGTTCAAGTTGACTCATTGTATTATTTAAATCTTGGACGGCCTTATTCAGTTATTCAGTTAGTAAGTCAGTTAGCACCCAATGTGACAATTTCTGCAGAAGTTGGGTTTTTTACACTACAATTGTGGACTTGCTGATCTCCATTTTAAACCTATATTGTAAAGTCTTGCTGTTAAATCTTCATGGTAGCCTGTACCTATCATCAATAAAATATCCTTTACCTTTTAAAGTGCTTTTTGCATTGAATTTTGTTTTGTCTGATGTTAATATTGGAACATCTGTATTACTTTTAATGTCTCTTGAGTATAGTTTTCAGTTGTTTTACTTTCAAACTTTTTGTGTTAATTTTTTTACGTATGTCTTATAGATGGTTTAAAATGTATACATTATTAATACACATACTAAAACAAACACATTTTCTGTCAACATTTTGCATTAATCTGTCTCTCTAGTCTCTAAACAAGGTGAGAAATACAGTATACATTTTCTTACCTCTACTCCCTCTTTGCCATCCACTGCCCATCAATTCAGTTCAGTCGCTCAGTGGTGTCCGACTCTTCGCAACCCCATGAATCACAGCACGCCAGGCCTCCCTGTCCATCACCAACTCCTGGAGTTCACTCAGACTCACTTCTTGCATTGATATCTTCTCTTACAGATCGACTGATTTCTTTGCTCATTACTTCTTACACCCTACTTGTGTAGATGTCTCATAGTGATATATATCCACTATTGATTATTTCAGAGAGGATTTGTGACTAAAAATTTCTGAGTGCTTAATCAAGAAAATGCCTTTATTTCACCTTCTTCATGGTCTCTTTGTATTGGTCAAGTATGTTCCAAATGCAAACATTTCTTAAAATACATAGTATATTTCATTTCTGGGTTTCCCTGGTGGCTCAGTGGAGAAGAATCTGCCTGCTAATGTAGAAGATGTAGGTTCGATCCCTGGGGCAGGAAGATCCCCTGGAAAAGGAAATGCAACCCACTACAGTGTTCTTGTCTGGGAAATCCCATGGACAGAAGAGCCTGGTGAGCTACAATCCATGGGGTTACAAAAGAGTTGGACATGACTTAGTGAATAGAGAACAACAATATTTCATTTCTAGAGGTATGGGGTATGAGAAGGAGTCCATTAAGTATACTCAGTCCACCATTTTACTCTCTCCATTACCCCAGGTCCCTGTGGACCAAGGCTGGGAAAACTACCCTTCTACCATCTCTTTCTTTGCTTCCCTGTCCCCACCAGGAAGATTGATCAATTATTAGGACATTGACTGGGCAACCAATCAATGGGTCATGTCACTATGCAGTACAGTAGGAATAAAGATGTCAGTTACTCTTCTTTTTCTCTTTTGCCCATGTGGTTGGAGCCATGTGCTAGCTCAGGGACAGCTTTTGATCGGATATTACTTTTTGTCTCTTTCCTGAAGCCGATAGGAGTGAGCTAAGAGCTGAGATTCAGGTTTGGCCTTGCAGTAGGAAGAGCTCTCTCAGGACTCTAGCACAGAGTCCATATGATCCAACCCATGCACCAGGGCTTGTATTGAGGTTTGAGGCCCAAAGCCCAGCTAACCATGAAGTGCTACTTTGTTTTTCTTTGTTATTGTTCTATGTGGATATATCTCCCCCTGGAAACCTTGTGGGGAGGGCTGGCTTTAGTCTGGGATAATATTTTGGTGTTCTCAAGTCTCTTGACCACAAGAGAATATTAATTGCTCTATATTTCCAATAATAGCTTCATGGTACTATTATTACAGTTCCATTCTTTAAAAATATAAAGAGTAAAACTGAGTATGCCTTCAGTGAAGAAGACATAGGTGTCAATTTCAGTGTGCCACAGCCCCAGGGTTACCGTGTCAATTTGTAGAGGCTATGGACTACACGGCTGCGGGGCACTCCCTTATTGTCATAGACTGTATGAATGGCACCTCCTGGAATTGTGCACCACCACCCTATGAGGTGTCCTCACTCAGCCCTGCCCCAGCTGCCTTTAATGATGTTTGCCAACTCCTTTGCTCTTAATAATCATCCAGTAAATGTCTGCTCTCCTATCATTCCAAGTCTTGTCTTGTCATGGTGCCTTATCCCACACTCATTGGATTACACCTATCAGCAATTTGACACCTGTTTCAGTTAAACCTGAGGTCTAGGTGGCAATCATGCCCCAAACTATATAGATGGAAAATGGGGAAACCAGTGTTCAAAGCCAGGTCTATCTGATTCCAAAGCTTATACTCTGCTACTACTGGCAAAGGGCCGGAGGAATGCTTCTGGCAAAATGGCTGAGGTGGTATACTAGCCTGTAAAGGGCATGCTTATCCCAGACTCATTTGTTCATTCATCTCATTTTCCCTAAATCTCTACCTGGCAATCACTTAAGATCACTTCCAAATCCACCATTTGGTGATATAGGATATTCTAATCTCTCTTATATTAGTGAGGTCCTTTTTGGTTGCAAATGGGTCAGAGAAGGCGACCCATTTTCCAGTACTCTTGCCTGGAAAACCCCATGGATGAAGGAGCCTGGTAGGCTGCAGTCCATGGGGTCGCTAAGAGTCGGACACGACTGAGCGACTTCACTTTCACTTTTCACTTTCATGCATTGGAGAAGGAAATGGCAACCTACTGCAGTATTCTTGCCTGGAGAATCCCAGGGATGGGGGAGCCTGGTGGGCTGCCGTCCATGGGGTTGCACAGAGTCGGACACGACTGAAGCGACTTAGTAGCAGTAGCAAGGATTATGCTAGTTCACATAAATGAAAAGTATAAGAATAGTCTGGTGTCTGGTCAGTCAATGCTAGATCCCAGGCTCAAATGAAGCCTTATCCATGTCTTGGAATCCCATTTCTCCCCATAGGTATCATTCGCAGGCAGACTCTTCTCAAAAGGGCCCCTGAAACTCTAGGCTTATGTCCTCTAGTTGATCAATTTCCAGTCTCTTTCCTTATATTTTCATCAAAGGTTCCAGGGAAGATTTGTATTGGCCAAGTTTGGGTCACATAACTGCATAAATCAATCACTTTGTTCAGTGTAATGAAATGCTCTGATTGGCTAGGGCTGGGTCATCTGTCAACCTTTGAAGATGACTCACATGAACTTACTATGTGGGAGGGGTGGGTTTCCTAAGGAATGTGATGTGCTGTTTTTAGAAGAGAAGGAATGGATGCTGAGCAGGTAGAGACAACGGTCTTCTGAATTTCTCATGTTACAGATAAAAAAATTGAGACTCAGAGAAGGGTGGGCACTAAGCCATGATTCAGTAGCCTTTCTATCAAGCAAGTGATAAGTGACTTTAGCAGGCCAGGAGTTATGAGAAGCTGCCTCCTGCTTCTGTCCTTGCATAAGAGATGTTAAGACATCTCTGGTGGCAATTTTGAAGCTTTCAAAGTCAATGGAAGTTATAGGTCTGGCAGGGTTGCCAATGTGGACTGTAGAAAAACACTGGTGGTTGGAAATCAAAATACCTGGATTCTAGTCCTAGCCCTACCACTAATTTGCTGAGTGAACTTGAGCGAGTCCATTACTCACTCTAGGCCTCAGTTTCTCCATCTGTAAACTGAGAAGTTTAGATTGAGTGGTCTGAAAAACATATTGTAAATTGATGCTTTTGTTCCAATATTGAGGAGTGGGGGAGAGAAGGCAGAAGGCCGAGAGGGAGTCCCTCCTCTCCATCCGGAACCATGTGGAATTTCTGCAGTGGAGACATTTAACCTGACTTTAATTTGAGTTGAAATGTCTGATATTTTTGATAGTAATAACATGCCCTGGATGGGACAGGGGGAGCAAGGCCCCCTGAAAAGAACACCAAAAATCCTTCTAGTTTCCTCCTCTTAAAGCACTGCCTCTCAATGAAATAGGTGTTCCTGTGGAGCTGGGGTCAGAGGAATCCATCCTTTACTGGCAGGCAGCCATGCTGGCTGCATGGCAGGCTTTTGGCACCTCCTCCCTTCTGCCTGCCCTGTCCTGCCCTACTAGGCCTGTTGGCTGGCTTCAGGCTGGGCCAGGAGCAGTAGAACGCTAGGGTGAGAGCCAGATAGTGGGTGGTGCGTGAGGTGCCACCTGAGGTGTCAGGCACATGTTCTGGCAGAGTAGAAGAGAGAGGCAGTGTGACCACGTGTGTGTGTAGGGATGGGGAGCAGGGCGGGGAGTGTCGGTAGGACAATAGCCATGATGGCCTCTACTAGATGTGATGGTCTTTGCCTAGATATCCACCCCTTGCCCTGAACTGGATCCATCTTTCCACACAAGCGTCTCCTCCCCAGTGGGAGGTCCCAGCAGTCTCCATGTCATCCTCTCCTGCTGTGACACAGATATTTCAGTTCCCTCTGCCACAAAATAAGTCCTAGCCCAGTGAAGTGTGGGGAGGGAGGGGTGTCACTCCTTCAGCAGAGGATGCAGCTAAAATTTCTCAACTCTTCACTACAGGGCCAAGCTCACTGCGTGTTAAGCAACGAAAGTGGCAGTCCTGCCTTGTGTCTAACTTTGTGCCCTCATACTGTCTTTATTCACCACTGGAGCAAGCTGCTGGTCATGAGCCACTACATACATAGTGCCCGGAGTCAGTGACTGGCACCCTTGCTGCCCCTCGTCTAGGTTTCCCATCTCACCCCCAGCCTGTTTTCCCGCCTTAATGATGCTTCTGTGATGGGGTGATGAGTGGGCACCAGAGAGCCCATGCTGACTGACCAGCCCAGAGCAGGCAGCCTTCCAATTACCCACAGCACTCAGGCGAGGGGCAGGCGAGGGCTGGGGAGAGAGGGCTTTCTTCCCCCCTTTAAATATATAAATTTAAGCAAGGAAACAGATTTCACTTTCAATCTTCCTTCCAAGAGATTGTTATAAACAAAAGCAGGTCTGGGGGAGGAGGAGGAGGGGAAGAGAGGAAAATGATTTGGGAGATTAAGGAGGCGGCCACGACAGCGTCCCCTTTTAAACCTCAATAAGGTTGTTTTTCTTGGTCGTTTTTTCCTCCTTCCCTCTCCAGCCAGCGTTACTTAAAAGGAACATTATGTTATCACAAATCAGATTTCCAAACATCATCTCCAGGTCACTGTGAACAGCTCAGCAATTTGGCTACAGATTCCTGTATAAGGCGTCCCCTTTAACCTCAAACTCAGGAGGGAGCTGCCCCCATTGCAAATGCTGGAGAAGCCTTCTGGGTTGAGAAAGGAGAGAGGATAGAAGTAGGGCCTGCAGGAATGGAGTGGGGGAGGCTCCTATGCCTTCAGGGAAGAAAGCGCAGCTCACCACGGGAGCACCACTCACCCCTATGCCACTCCACCTCCGTATGCCTTAAGAGGGTAGCTGGGGGGTGCATCTTGCTGCCTCTTGGAGGACATCCCTGACTCTGCTGGATGGGGGGCTGGACCCTGGTGGAGTAATGTGGGTTTCATTTTTCCTCTGCCACAAACTTAGGGCTTATCGATGCCACGGAGCTGCCAGGGGAGATTAAAGTCAAGGCTGGCGCCCTAGTTCCAGTGTGTGGTGAGAGACCACAAGTATTCCAGCTGGGCTGGTGCGGGCCAGGGTGAGGGAAGGGTGAGGCTGAAGGGGTGGAGCAGCCGAGGGCTACTGGAAGAGTGATGTTTCCCTCACGGTCTATTCCCTCTGGCCAGGTACAAGGCCAGCCTTTGCCCTCAGTCTTACACTTCCCTCTCAATATCAGGCAACAGCAGAGGAAAGAAAAGGCAGGCAAGAAGATGTCTGAGATGTATAGATCTGAGTTGGAGCCATAGCAGGAAGGATTAGGGCTTGTCACAAAGGACTCCCATATGGTGAACCTTTGGAATCAGTGGAGGAATTTTTCTCGCAAAGAATTGAGGTAAACCAGTGACCTGCAAAGAGCTGGGGATCTTGGCATCTAACCAAATGAAAATAGCTGAGTCACAATAATTGGGATTGTGATCCCAGCCTGTTCTTTACATCCTCCACTGCCATAGAACTGAGGGAGCGAAGCAGAGAAGTTTAAACTCCAGGTCCTCAAGCCAAAACATTCTCTGATGGATCCTGAGTCCATTACCACTTGAGCACTTCCCAATAGCCCTAGGGTACAAGAGGTAGGACCTCCATTTTGTAGATGGAAAAACGAGGTCCAAAGAAAAAGTGACTCATGAGGACCACTCAGGGACTGAGCAGACCTGGGCCCGAGATCTCTGACCCTCACTGCCAAGCTCTTTCCCTTGGCCCTTGCCATTCTAGGCAGACCTTTGCAGCCCAGCCCTTGTTCAAACGACTTCCTAAATGAAGCAGGTGACAGAGCAGGCCCAGGAGTGGCCCTCCAGCTTTGAATAAGGTACAGGCTGTGGGCTCATCCAAAAGACAAACAATGGTCTTTACAATATGGAGCACAAAGAAAGAGCTCCAAGGGCAAGGCCAAAACTAAGTCAGAGAGCTGGCAGAGGGTATGCCTGACATTGCAGAGAGGAAGCCAGACGTGGCTGTAGACAGAGGGTCAGTCCAGGGACTGGGGAGAACCTTCTCAGTGACACTTCTGTGCCTGGAGAGTTAGAGAACAGAATCCACCGGGCCCAGGTGGCAAGGCCCTTGGTGCTCCCAGAGTCACTCTGTGACTTTGGGTTGAGAGGAGCCAAGGAGTCACAGCCAGTAAAGAGCTTCTACCTCCAGAGCATGGTCATTCCATGCCCCAGATGGTGGCCTAGGGGCCATGTCCAGTGCAGGTAAAGGAAAGCTAGTTCACACCTACCACGGGCCAAGCCCTTGCGCATCATCATCCTGTCTGTTCTTGCCAACAGTCCTGTGAAGTGGAGATTTTGGTCTCCATTTAGTTATGAGAAATTCAGGCTTTACTTGTAAAGTAAGGGGCTTGGCCAGAACTCATCAATAATATAGCACGGAGGCTGGTTTTGAACTCACCTCTGTGTCACCAAGGCCTGTGCTCTTTCTGCTAAGCTGTGACTTTAAGGCTGTGGTCTGAGACTCCCTCAAGGGTCAGGGTAAGAGGGCTCCAACAGAGGAGCCCAGGGAACCCTCAGTTTGAGGGTTCTGGACCTTTAGTCCTCCAGATTCCCCATGGGAGGGCCCTCAGACTCTGACCACAGAGAGTGGACCTGGGGCGCAGGCAGGGACAGAAACCAGCAGTGTCTGTTGGGGGCGCGTCTAGTTGGGAACGTCCCCTTGTTACTTCTCCCCACCCCACACCAGTCTCCAGACTCTTCCTTCCTCCTCAGTTCCCTAGCTCTCCCTCCAGAGTGCTTAGACTAAGCACTCCAAGAAAACTCTGTCCCAGGAGAGGGGCACTGAAAGGGTACTCTGCTTTGTTCCTCAGGTGACTGAGTCCTGGGCATCCTGCCTGGCCGCCATACTGCCACATTCCTTTGGGAGGAGGGTTGCAGGCAGCCTTGGGTTGATGAATGCTCCACCCGCCACCCCCACCGCCAGGCCACTGTAGCCATCAGCGTGGAGTCTGCAGAGGCCTCTCCCTCACTTGCTTTATTTATTTTGGCCCATGGATGATGAAGCCCGGATCTGAGGGGAGGATGGAGAGGCCATTTCCAATATTTCCTCCCGGCCTCTCCACGCCCCTGAGATGCCCCTTAGTACCCGGGAGGAGAGAGCAGAGGTCGACGGTCTGAAAACAATGACTTTAAGCTACGGGGGTGGGGGGGGTGGGGGGGTGAAGGGGAGGAAGGGAGAGGGAAACCTCAGGGCCCACAGGCTTTGTTGTGGGCTCAAAGTTAACAAATGTCACCCTCAGAGAGGGGCAGTGCAGACTGGTGGGGAGGGCCAAGTGTTCGGACCTCAGAGCTTCAGCAGAGCCCACCCCAGCCCCAGCCTCAGCCAGCTATGGGTAGATGGGAGAAGGTGATGTCCCCCCTTCCAGGGTCAAAAACTGCTTGGCCAGGCAGAACTGTGCACCCTGGGAATCAGTGCAGAGGGTCCTCTGTTTGGGCCAGTACAAACAGGGGTCCAGTGGCCTGCCTGGGGTTGCAGGAAGCTCTAGGCTTGCATTTCAATTGTCTGTTTGCCTCAGTAGGGCAGCCCCAAACCACGGAGCTCCCAGCTACCCCCTCTCCTCATTGTTTGCACTGCTAGAATCCCTATATCCAGTTATCATGTCCCCCACCACACCCAGTGTTGTCCTTCAGCCAAGCCACACACATGGAACTGCTTTCATCTCTCTTGTCAGCTGGGCCTGCCCTTTCCCAAAGGCTCAGGGACTTTGCTTCTCTGAATTTCCTCCAGTTTGTCTCCATCACCCCCATGTTCAGGGACATTCAGCTACACAGTGGTCTCAAAGGAGAGGAGGAGTTTGGGGGCTGCAGTGGGCTTGCCTGTTCCCCAGGCTCCACTAACATCAAGGACGGGGGGGTAAACATTTCCTGTGTGTCTCAGCCTCTCTCTTCATCTCTCTCTGTT